>NC_086447.1:187321917-187689417 GCF_028390025.1 Pseudophryne corroboree
GTCTTGGAAAAGACAGGGCCCCTGTTGTAACAGGTCCTGTCTTAGAGGAAGAGGCCATGGATCTTCTGTGAGCATTTCCTGCAGATCCGGATACCAGGCCCTTCGCGGCCAATCTGGAACAATGAAAATTGTCTGTACTCTCATTCTTATTATTCTCAACACCTTGGGGATGAGAGGAAGAGGAGGAAACACATAGACCGACTGGAACACCTACGGTGTCACTAGGGCGTCAGCTGCCAACGCCTGAGGGTCTCTTGACCTGGCGCAATACCTCTGTAGTTTTTTGTTTAGGCGGGACGCCATCATGTCTATCTGGGGCAGGCCCCACTGACTTGCAATCTGTGCGAAGACTTCCTGATGAAGTCCCCACTCTCCTGGATGTAGATCGTGTCTGCTGAGGAAGTCTGCTTCCCAGTTGTCCACTCCCGGAATAAACACTGCTGCACTGCCTACATGATTTTCCGCCCAGCGAAGAATTCTGGTGGCTTCCGCCTGTCACGATCCGGGTATCTGGACGCCATTTCTTACCCATCAGATGCCTCCTAAGGCTGGCTCAGCGCTCCAGGACCGGATCCCATCTGTTATCCTGATGTGTACATTCCTGTATCCTCTCCTGTCACTCTGGGACGCTGTCACAGTAAACGCCATATTACACCTGGCATGGCGTCTCCCGCGGCCTCCGCCGCCGTCCCTGAACTTCTGCATGCAGAGTGTCTGAGTGGCGAATACGTCAGCCGCGGCCTCCGCTGTGTCCGCGTGGTTGGATGTGCATCTGTCAGCCTGGCGCCTCCTGTCTCCGGTGGCCGGCGCCGCCATTACTGTTTTCATTACCACATGGATTACAAACCAAACTTCCCTCCAAGTGTCTGCATGGGCGCAGCCATCTTGGATTCTGTCAGCTGATCATTTCCACCAATCTGTTCTCAGTATTGATAATCTGCATAATTGCCTAGCCAATCCCTTCCTTGCTGCAGGTATAAATACACTGTGCCTGAGCAAGGAAGGCGTCAGTGCTTTGGTTGTCAAACCTAGTTCCTGTTTGTCTCTCTCCTGTGATTGTCTTCCAGGTTCCAGCTCCTGTCTCAAGACTTCCACCATAGAGACCCGCACCAGCATTCCACCTGCGGTGTAGCCTGACTCTCCAATCCATTGTGGATTCATCTGTTTCCAGCTACAACATTACCTGCTTCCAGCTCAGCTTCCAGCAGAGTACAGCTTCCCTTAAAGGGCCGGTGTCCTTTCTACACTTTACCACTCTCCACCGGTATTATTATTTCTCCGCTCTCAAGTTCTACATTTCAGTTCATATTTCATCGCTCCCAAGTTCATTTATTATTTAACTGGTTCCAGCCAGTATCCACTCCGTGCTAACAACAGTCTGGTTCCAGCCAGTATCCACAGCAGCTGTTTTATCTTCAGCAACCCAGCTTTTCCTGGAACACCAGCTGGCACAATCCTGGGTTATCTCCATTGCTACAGTCGGGCCTGGTAAGGACTTTCCATCTAGAAGATCATAAGAACTATCTCACACTACCAGTGCCCTGTGGCTCCTGCCATCCTGTAGTACCCAGGAACTGTATTTATTCTTTGCTGACTTTTACGTTTTCTTTTACTGCTGCTGTGTTGCGGAGTTGTCATAATAAACATCATTGACTTTTATCCAAGTTGTCGTGGTCACGCCTTCGGGCAGTTATTATTCATGTTACTTACATGTCCAGGGGTCTGATACAACCTCCCAGGTTCCGGTACATCTCAGCCCCTACAACTGAGGCTGCCTCCCGTCAGCTCAGGCCCTCAGTTGTGACAGTAAGCACTGACCTAATGAATCCAGCCGGAGACCAGGATCAAGCGGCCAGGCCGATGCAAGAACTGGCAGCCCGACTAGAACATCAGGAGGCTGCACAGGGCCACATCATCCGCTGTCTCCAGGATCTCTCTACTCGGCTGGATGGGATTCAGACAACTCTCCGTGGATCAGGCGCGTCTGGTGCGTCAACCACAGTGACTCCAGCTATAACAGCACCCACCTTACCCATTTCTGCTCCACGTCTTCATCTTCCAACGCCAGCAAAATTTGACGGATCTCCAAGATTCTGCAGGGGATTTCTCAACCAGTGTGAGATTCAGTTTGAGCTACAACCTGGCAATTTTCCCAGTGACCGTACAAAAATTGCCTACATTATTTCTCTTCTCAGTGGCTCAGCCCTTGATTGGGCATCACCGTTATGGGAGAGGTCCGACACCCTGCTATCTTCCTACACTGCCTTCGTGTCAACATTCAGGCGCATCTTCGACGAGCCAGGCCGGGTAACCTCAGCTTCATCCGAGATTCTCCGTTTACGCCAGGGGTCACGTACTGTAGGACAATATCTGATACAGTTCCAGATCCTGGCATCCGAACTGGCATGGAACGACGAGGCCCTGTATGCTGCATTCTGGCATGGCTTATCTGAGCGTATTAAAGATGAGTTAGCTACCAGAGACTTACCTTCTAAGTTAGATGAGCTAATCTCACTCTGCACGAAAGTTGATTTACGTTTCAGAGAGAGAGCAACTGAGCGTGGAAGATCATCTGCTCCAAAATCTTCTGCTCCTCCTCCTCGTCAACTGTCACCATCTAAAGATGAGCCCATGCAACTTGGCCGTTCCCGTTTAACTCCTGCTGAGCGCCGAAGACGTCTCTCCGAGTTTCTCTGTCTTTACTGTGCAGCTCCGTCTCACACCATCAATGCCTGTCCCGAACGTCCGGGAAAACTCCAAACCCTAGCTCGCCCAGGAGAGGGCCGGCTAGGAGTAATGATCTCCTCTCCATCTCCTCATGATTGTAATCTCCCAGTCTCGCTTCAAGTTGCTCAACGTTATCGGAACGTCATTGCCCTCCTTGATTCCGGAGCAGCTGGGAACTTTATTACCGAAGCCTATGTTAAACGGTGGTCCCTACCCACCGAGAGACTTCCTTCGTCCATTTCTTTAACTGCCGTGGATGGCAGCAAAATTTTTGATGCAGTTATTTCTTTAAGGACTCTACCAGTTCGTCTGAGAGTGGGAGTTCTTCATTCCGAACTTATTTCTTTTTTAGTGATTCCAAGAGCCACACATCCTGTGGTCCTGGGCCTTCCATGGCTCCGTCTTCACAATCCTACAATTGATTGGACGACTACGCAAATCCTGGCATGGGGTTCCTCCTGTGCTGAGACATGTTTGTTTAAAGTATTGCCTGTCTGTTCTCCCCCAGGTCGTCTGATGTTCCACCTCCTCCATATCAAGATTTCACGGATGTGTTCAGTAAAGCTTCTGCTGATATCCTTCCTCCTCATAGAGAATGGGACTGTCCGATTGATCTCGTTCCAGGGAAGGTTCCACCTCGAGGCCGAACTTATCCGTTGTCTCTGCCTGAGACGCATTCTATGGAGGAATATATTAAAGAGAACCTAGCAAAGGGGTTCATTCGACCTTCTTCTTCCCCAGCCGGCGCAGGCTTCTTTTTTGTAAAAAAGAAAGATGGTGGTCTGCGGCCGTGCATCGACTACAGAGGTTTGAACGACATTACCATCAAGAACCGTTATCCTTTACCCCTGATTACTGAGCTCTTTGATAGAGTTAGCGGAGCTACCATCTTTACAAAGCTGGACTTGCGAGGTGCATACAATCTCATCCGGATCCGTGAGGGTGACGAGTGGAAGACCGCCTTTAACACCCGTGACGGACGTTATGAGTACCTCGTCATGCCCTTCGGATTGAGCAATGCTCCAGCTGTCTTCCAGCATTTTGTCAATGAGATCTTCAGAGACATTCTATACCGTCATGTCGTGGTCTATCTAGACGATATCCTCATTTTTGCCAACGATTTAGAGGAACATCGTTTTTGGGTTAAAGAGGTTCTGTCCCGTCTCCGTGTCAATCATCTCTATTGCAAATTAGAAAAATGCGTCTTTGAAGTCCAGTCCATTCCGTTTCTAGGGTTCATTGTGTCCGGTTCCGGACTAGAGATGGATCCTGAGAAACTACAAGCAATCCAAAATTGGCCGGTACCCTTAACCCTCAAAGGGGTCCAGAGGTTCTTAGGGTTCGCCAACTATTACCGAAAGTTTATACGAGACTTTTCCACCATTGTGGCGCCTATTACTGCTTTCACTAAGAAGGGTGCTAACCCGTCCAAGTGGTCTGAAGAAGCCATGCAAGCATTTCATCTTTTAAAACAAAGGTTCATCTCTGCGCCTGTTCTGAAACAGCCTGACATCGACTCTCCTTTCATCTTAGAGGTGGATGCCTCCTCCGTTGGAGTAGGAGCGGTGTTATCTCAGAGGGCTAAAGATGGCCATTTACACCCTTGCAGTTTCTTCTCCCGGAAGTTCTCCCCAGCTGAGCGCAACTATGCCATTGGCGACCAGGAGTTGCTAGCCATCAAGCTCGCTCTAGAAGAGTGGAGGTATCTGTTGGAGGGAGCTTCTCATTCAATCACCATACTTACAGACCACAAGAACCTTTTATACCTGAAGGGCGCACAATGTCTCAACCCTCGTCAGGCCAGATGGGCACTTTTCTTTTCCAGGTTCGACTTTAAACTCCAGTTCTGTCCGGGCTCTCAGAATCGCAAGGCCGATGCCCTTTCCCGCTCATGGGAGCAAGAAAATGAGTCAGAGTCTTCAGACAAGCATCCTATTATAAATCCGTTGGCATTCTCCACGGTAGGGATGGACTCTACGCCCCCATCAGGGAAAAGTTTTGTGAAGCCGATGCTAAGGAAGAAGCTCATGCATTGGGCCCATGCTTCCCGTTTTGCCGGACATACAGGTATCCAAAAAACCCTGGAGTTTATCTCTAGGTCCTATTGGTGGCCAACTCTGAAAAAGGACGTCTTGGAGTTTATTGCATCTTGCCCAAAGTGTGCCCAACATAAAGTATCCCGCCAGTCGCCTGCGGGGCAACTGGTTCCACTATCCGTTCCCCGTCGACCATGGACCCACTTGTCGATGGATTTCATTACAGACTTACCCATGTGCAACAAGTTCAATACCATCTGGGTGGTAGTTGACCGGTTCACCAAGATGGCACACTTCATTCCTCTCACCGGTCTTCCGTCAGCTTCCAAGTTGGCTCAAGTATTCATACAAGAGATCTTCCGACTCCACGGTCTTCCTGAAGAAATTATCTCAGATCGAGGAGTTCAATTCACAGCCAAATTCTGGCGAAGTTTATGTCAAGTCCTCCAAGTCAAGCTAAAGTTTTCCACGGCTTACCATCCTCAGACCAATGGTCAAACGGAGAGGGTGAATCAGGACTTGGAGGCCTTCCTCCGCATCTATGTGTCCTCCTCTCAAGATGACTGGGTTCAATTACTTCCCTGGGCCGAGTTCTGTCATAACAACCAGTATCATTCTTCATCTGCTTCAACACCATTCTTCACTAACTTTGGATTCCACCCTAAAGTCCCTGAGTTCCAACCGCTTCCAGCAACTTCTGTTCCCGCAGTGGATATCACCTTGCATCAGTTTGCCAATATCTGGAAGAGCGTACGATCAGCTCTGCTCAAGGCATCGTTCAGGTACAAGAAGTTTGCGGATAAGAAGCGTCGAGCAGTTCCTGCTCTCAAGGTGGGTGATCGGGTATGGTTATCCACAAAGAATTTGAGGTTAAGAGTTCCCAGTATGAAGTTTACACCTCGCTATATCGGTCCTTTCAAGATTGAACAAGTCATCAATCCTGTTGCTTACAGACTCCAGTTGCCTCCCTTCTTAAAAATACCCAGGACATTCCATGTTTTCCTGTTGAAACCGCTGATCTTGAATCGGTTTCATTCCTCACTTCCTCCAACTCCGAAAGTCCAAACTCAACGAGGCGTTGAGTATGAAGTGGCCAAGATCCTGGACTCACGTCACCGTTACGGTCAACTACAATATCTTATTGACTGGAAGGGTTATGGTCCTGAGGAACGTTCATGGACCAATGCTTCTGATGTCCATGCTCCTGCCTTGGTCCGGAGATTCCATTCCAAGTTTCCTCAAAAGCCAAAGAAGTGTCCTGGGGCCACTCCTAAAGGGGGGGGTGCTGTCACGATCCGGGTATCTGGACGCCATTTCTTACCCATCAGATGCCTCCTAAGGCTGGCTCAGCGCTCCAGGACCGGATCCCATCTGTTATCCTGATGTGTACATTCCTGTATCCTCTCCTGTCACTCTGGGACGCTGTCACAGTAAACGCCATATTACACCTGGCATGGCGTCTCCCGCGGCCTCCGCCGCCGTCCCTGAACTTCTGCATGCAGAGTGTCTGAGTGGCGATTACGTCAGCCGCGGCCTCCGCTGTGTCCGCGTGGTTGGATGTGCATCTGTCAGCCTGGCGCCTCCTGTCTCCGGTGGCCGGCGCCGCCATTACTGTTTTCATTACCACATGGATTACAAACCAAACTTCCCTCCAAGTGTCTGCATGGGCGCAGCCATCTTGGATTCTGTCAGCTGATCATTTCCACCAATCTGTTCTCAGTATTGATAATCTGCATAATTGCCTAGCCAATCCCTTCCTTGCTGCAGGTATAAATACACTGTGCCTGAGCAAGGAAGGCGTCAGTGCTTTGGTTGTCAAACCTAGTTCCTGTTTGTCTCTCTCCTGTGATTGTCTTCCAGGTTCCAGCTCCTGTCTCAAGACTTCCACCATAGAGACCCGCACCAGCATTCCACCTGCGGTGTAGCCTGACTCTCCAATCCATTGTGGATTCATCTGTTTCCAGCTACAACATTACCTGCTTCCAGCTCAGCTTCCAGCAGAGTACAGCTTCCCTTAAAGGGCCGGTGTCCTTTCTACACTTTACCACTCTCCACCGGTATTATTATTTCTCCGCTCTCAAGTTCTACATTTCAGTTCATATTTCATCGCTCCCAAGTTCATTTATTATTTAACTGGTTCCAGCCAGTATCCACTCCGTGCTAACAACAGTCTGGTTCCAGCCAGTATCCACAGCAGCTGTTTTATCTTCAGCAACCCAGCTTTTCCTGGAACACCAGCTGGCACAATCCTGGGTTATCTCCATTGCTACAGTCGGGCCTGGTAAGGACTTTCCATCTAGAAGATCATAAGAACTATCTCACACTACCAGTGCCCTGTGGCTCCTGCCATCCTGTAGTACCCAGGAACTGTATTTATTCTTTGCTGACTTTTACGTTTTCTTTTACTGCTGCTGTGTTGCGGAGTTGTCATAATAAACATCATTGACTTTTATCCAAGTTGTCGCGGTCACGCCTTCGGGCAGTTATTATTCATGTTACTTACATGTCCAGGGGTCTGATACAACCTCCCAGGTTCCGGTACATCTCAGCCCCTACAACTGAGGCTGCCTCCCGTCAGCTCAGGCCCTCAGTTGTGACACCGCCCTTGCCACTCTGCTCCTTGTGCCGCCTTGGCGGTTTACATGAGCTACTGTGGTGATGTTGTCTGACTGGATCAGAACCGGTAGGTCGCGAAGCAAAGTCTCCCCTTGACGAAGGCCGTTGTATATGGCCCTCAGTTCCAGGACGTTGATGTGGAGACAAGTCTCTTGACTTGACCAAAGACCTTGGAAGTTTCTTCCCTGTGTGACTGCTCCCCAACCTAGGAGGCTCGCGTCCGTGGTCACCAGAACCCAGTCCTGGATGCCGAATCTGCGACCCTTCAGAAGGTGAGCACTCTGTAGCCACCACAGGAGAGACACCCTGGCCCTGGGGGACAGGGTGATCAACTGATGAATCTGTAGATGTGACCCGGACCACTTGTCCAGTAGGTCCCATTGGAAGGTCCTCGCATGGAACCTGCCGAAAGGAATGGCCTCGTAAGATGCCACCATCTTTCCCAGGACTCGAGTGCAGTGATGCACCGACACCTGTTTTGGCTTCAATAGGTCCCTGACCAGTGTCATGAGTTCCTGGGCCTTTTCTATCGGAAGATAAACCCTTTTCTGGTCCGTATCCAGAATCATGCCTAAGAAGGTCAAACGAGTCGTAGGAACCAACTGTGACTTCGGGACATTGAGAATCCAGCCGTGTTGCTGTAACACCTTCAGTGAAAGTGACCCGCTGTTCAACAACTGCTCTCGTGATCTAGTTTTTATTAGGAGATCGTCCAAGTATGGGATAATTGTGACACCCTGCTTGCGCAGGAGCACCATCATTTCCGCCATTACCTTGGTGAAAATCCTCGGCGCCGTGGAAAGCCCAAACGGCAACGTCTGAAATTGGTAATGACAATCCTGTACCGCAAATCTCAGGTACGCCTGATGAGGTGGATATATGGGAACATGAAGGTATGCATCCTTTATGTCCAGGGATACCATAAAATCCCCCCCTTCTAGGCTGGCGATGACCGCTCTGAGCGATTCCATCTTGAACTTGAACCTTTTCAAGTATAGGTTCAAGGATTTTAAATTTAAAATGAGTCTGACCGAACCGTCCGGTTTCGGGACTACAAATAGGGTTGAGTAATACCCTCTCCCTTGTTGAAGCAGGGGAACTTTGACCACCACCTGTTGAAGACACAATTTTTGAATTGCATTTAAATCTATCTCCCTTTCTGGGGGAGAAGCTGGTAGGTCCGATTTGAAAAACCGGCGAAGCCACAGCGGATCCTTCAGCGGAGCCCCAGCGTCATGCGTTGGATTTTGTAGAGGCCGGGGAGGACTTCTGCTCCTGGGAACTAGCTGTGGTTGGCAGCTTTTTCCCTCTGCCCTTACCTCTGGCAAGAAAGGATGATCCTCGTGCTCTCTTGTGTTTATTTGACCGAAAGGACTGCATTTGATAATGTGGCGCTTTCTTAGGCTGTGAGGGAATATAAGGCAAAAAATTTGATTTACCTGCCGTAGCAGTGGAGACCAGGTCCGAGAGACCTTCCGCAAACAAATCCTCACCCCTGTAAGGTAAAATCTCCATATGCCTCTTTGAGTCGGCATCACCTGTCCATTGCTGGGTCCATAGGACTCGTCTTGCAGAAATCGACATAGCGTTGACTCTAGAACCCAGCAGGACAATGTCTCTTTGAGCATCTCTCATATATAAGACAGCATCTTTAATATGACCCAGGGTTAATAAAATGGTATCCTTATCCAGGGTATCCAATTCCGTCGATAAGGTATCTGTCCACGCTGCAATAGCGCTACAAACCCAAGCCAACGCTATCGCCGGTCTGAGTAAAGTACCAGAATGTGTGTAAATGGACTTCAAAGTCGCCTCCTGCTTGCGATCAGCAGGATCCCTGAGGGTAGCCGTATCTTGGGATGGCAGCGCTACCTTTTTGGATAAGCGTGTCAATGCTTTGTCCACCCTAGGGGAGGATTCCCACCGTATCCTGTCCTTAGCCAGGAAAGGATACGCCATAAAAACCCTTTTGGAAATCTGCAGTTTCTTGTCTGGAGATTCCCAAGCTTTTTCACATAACTCGTTAAGCTCATGAGAGGGGGGAAAGGTTACCTCAGATTTCTTCCCCTTAAACATGTGTACCCTCGTGTCAGGGACAGAGGGCTCATCAGTGATATGCAGTACATCCTTTATTGCAATAATCATATATTGAATATTTTTAGCCAATTTTGGCTGTAACTTTGCATAATCGTAGTCGACACTGGAGTCAGAATCCGTGTCGGTATCAGTGTCTACTATTTGGGATAGTGGGCGCTTTTGAGACCCCGAAGGTCCCTGCGACATAGGGGCAGGCAGGGGTTGACTCCCTGCCTGTTCCCGGGCTTCAGCTTTGTCCAACCTTTTGTGCAATAAATTCACATTAGCACTTAAAACATTCCACATATCCACCCAGTCAGGTGTCGGTGTTGCCGACGGAGACACCACATTCATTTGCTCCACCTCCTCACTAGGAACGCCTTCTACCTCAGACATGCCGACACACGCGTACCGACACACCACACACTCAGGGAAACCTCTTATCTGAATACAGTTCCCCCACAAAGGCCCTTTGGAGAGACAGATAGAGAGTATGCCAGCACACACCCAGCGCTAATGACCCAGGAAAAAAACACACTATATGTTTTACCCAGACAGCGCTGTAATATCTATTTTTCACCAAATTATGTGCCCCCCCCCTTCTTTAAAACCCTCTTTCACCGTGGTTAAGCAGGGGAGAGTCCGGGGAGCTTCCTCTCAGCGCTGTGCTGTGGAGAAAATGGCGCTGGTGAGTGCTGAGGAACAAGCTCCGCCCCCTCATCGGCGGGCTTCGGACCCGCTTAAAATTTCAAATTATGGCGGGGGATCTCTCTTATATACAGTGCCCAGCCTGTATATGAGTTTATTGCCACCTTTGGAGGTCCATATTGCTGTCCAGGGCGCCCCCCCTGCGCCCTGCACCCTTACAGTGACTGCCGTTTGTGTGTGCTGTGTGGGAGCAATGGCGCACAGCGCTACCGCTGTGCGTTACCTCAGTGAAGATCTGAAGTCTTCTGCCGCCTTTGAAGTCTTCCTTCTTCACATACTCACCCGGCTTCTATCTTCCGGCTCTGCAAGGAGGACGGCGGCGCGGCTCTGGGACGAACTGCGGGGTGAGACCTGCGTTCCGTTCCCTCTGGAGCTAATGGTGTCCAGTAGCCTAAGAAACAGAGCCTAACATTAAAGTAGGTCTGTTTCTCTCCCCTCAGTCCCTCGCTGCAGGGAGTCTGTTGCCAGCAGGCTCCCTGAAAATAAAAAACCTAACAAATACTTTCTTTTTCAGGAAAACTCAGGAGAGCTCCCTGTAATGCACCCAGTTTCCTCTGGGCACAATAATAAACTGAGGTCTGGAGGAGGGGCATAGAGGGAGGAGCCAGTGCACACCCATACCTAAAGTTCTTTCTTAGTACCGGTAAATCTTTTTCTCGTAGTCCGTAGAGGATGCTGGGCGCCCGTCCCAAGCGCGGACTACTTCTGCAAGACTTGTATATAGTTTTTGCTTACATAAGGGTTATGTTATAGTTTCATCGGTTTTGGGCCGATGATATGTTGTTTTTTCATACTGTTAACTAGATAGTATATCTCAAGTTATACGGTGTGATTGGTGTGGCTGGTATGAATCTTGCCCTTGGATTAACAAAAATCCTTTCCTCGTACTGTCAGTCTTCTCTGGGCACAGTTTCTCTAACTGAGGTCTGGAGGAGAGGCATAGAGGGAGGAGCCAGTGCACACCCAGAGTTAAAGTCTTTCTTAAAGTGCCCATGTCTCCTGCGGAGCCCGTCTATCCCCATGGTCCTTACGGAGTCCCCAGCATCCTCTAGGACGTAAGAGAAACCCTGTTTACATTTAACCCGGGCAACAAACCATAAGAGAGCTCTCCTTAAGACAGGGGTGGCCAGACTTTTGGAGTCGGCGATCTACTTTGAAAGCTGAAAAGCTTTTGTGATCTACCTAGGTGGGATAATAGCACGCGCAGCAAGCGCACGCCCAAAAAAAGAGGCATGGCGTAACAAAAAGTGGGCGTGGTATAACAAAAAAGTGGGCGTGGTATAACAAAAAAAGGGACATAGCCTTGCTGCACAGAGTGTAATGACTGTCTCGCACGAAATACCACATTGGCCCCCACAGGTAAAAACCTCAAACACATATGCCCCCACAGTGCCAGATACACATATGCCCTCACAGTGCCATGTGCCCACAGTGCTAGATATGACCCCACAGTGCCAGATACAGATATGACCCCATAGTGCCAGATACAGATATGCCCCCACAGTGCCAGATATGACCCCACAGTGCCAGATACAGATATAACCCCACAGTGCCAGATACAGATATACCCCCACAGTGCCATGTGCCCACAGTGCCAGATATGCCCCCAGTGCCAGATACAGATATGCCCCCACAGTGTCATGTGCCCACAGTGCCAGATATGACCCCACAGTTCCAGATATGACCCCACAGTGCCTGATACAGATATGAGCCCACAGTGCCATATATGCCCCCACAGTGCCAGATACAGATATGCCCCCACAGTGCCATGTGCCCACAGTGCCAGATATGCCCCCACAGTGCCAGATACAGATATGCCCCCATAGTGCCACAAATGCCCCCACAGTGCCACATAAATGACCCCACAGTGCCATGTGCCCACAGTGCCAGATATGCCCCCACAGTGCCAGAAATACCCCCACAGTGCCAGATACATATATGACCCCACAGTGCCATGTGCCCACAGTTCCAGATATGACCCCACAGTGTCAGATACAGATATGCCCCCACAGTGTCATGTGCCCACAGTGCTAGATTTGCCACCACAGTGCCAGATAAAGATATGCCCAAACAGTGCCATGTGCCCACAGTGCTAGATTCGCCCCCACAATGCCAGATACAGATATGCCCCCACAGTGCCATGTGCCCACAGTGCCAGATATGCCCCCACAGCGCCAGATTACAGATATGCCCCCACAGTGCCAGATATGCCCCCACAGTGCCATGTGCCGCAGAGCCAGATATGCCCCCAGTGCCAGATATGCCCCCACAGTGCCAGAAATACCCCCACAGTGCCAGATACATATATGACCCCACAGTGCCATGTGCCCACAGTTCCAGATATGACCCCACAGTGTCAGATACAGATATGCCCCCACAGTGTCATGTGCCCACAGTGCTAGATTTGCCACCACAGTGCCAGATAAAGATATGCCCAAACAGTGCCATGTGCCCACAGTGCTAGATTTGCCCCCACAATGCCAGATACAGATATGCCCCCACAGTGCCATGCCCCCACAGTGCCACATATGCCCCCCACAGTGCCAGATATGCCCCCACAGTCAAGATAGAGATGACCCCACAGTGCCATGTGCCCAAAGTGCTAGATTTGCCCCCACAGTGCCAGATATGCCCCCACAGTGCCATGCCCCCACAGTGCCAGATATGCCCCCACAGTGCCACATATGCCCCGACAGTGCTGCTCACCGCTGTGTAGAGCGCAGCGCGCGCTTCTCCTGCCTGCTGCCTTGCCCCTCAGTCTGGTCTCCGGCAGTGACGGCGGAGTGTATATCTCAAATCAGGCGCCGGTCCAAGAGCTCTCATTAGCTAACGAACCGGCGCCTGATTTGAGCTATACACTCTGCCGTCACTGGCGGAGACCAGACTGAAGGGCAAGGTGGCGGGCGGCAGGCAGGAGAAGCGCGCGCTGCGCTCTCCTCGCCTCAGGTGGATGGGCGTCGGATCGCGATCGACTGGTCGCATGTCTGCGATCGACCAGTCGATCGTGATCGACTGTTTGGCCACCCCTGCCTTAAGACATACCCAGCCGTGCACGTGCTCTAAGGGATTAGTTTCTTTTGTGTATTTTATTTGCATGCCTTAGTGTGGGATAAAAAGGGGAATTTGAGTGTATTGACTGTTCCTACCCGTTTGGAACATTTTCTAAAGAATCACATTTAGTGAGAAAGTTTATCTTAAGTTACGGTTGATGTAATTACATTTACTAACTAGTTGTTACACATAGTAAGTCAGATTAAGCCTAGTATTAACATTTTGCAAAGTTGTGTGGAAAAGGTTTGCTATCTTCCAGGGACGCAACGCAGACCGAGTGATCACCGTGAATTTCCAGTTCCTGTGCAATAAAATACCTTGTGCCAAATGTACTAATTACCCATATCTGTAATGTTATATTGCATGCTTTCTCCATGTAAATAGATGGTATTCGATTCTCCTGCGGAGAACGGCCGTTAGCTAATAAATTGAGTCCTCCTTGGTACCGGATAACCACGTTGTGAAATTGAGCTCGCTTTTGCCTCTCTCTGACCCTCACAGGAGAGTAGGCAACTCAGCACATTTTGCAGTTTATTACATCTGAGATTTGGCGTCCACGAACAGGATATCTGCAAAATGTCGGCTTCTCAGACTCCCACATCAATGTCAAGCCGGAGGCTTCTGCCAGCATCACCTAGAAGGGAGAATTTGACTACCACACCGACGACGGCATCACCTATAACCATGCCGTATTATTTTGGGACCCTGTGGTTACCCACTTATGCCGGAAATGTATATTCCTCTGGTTCAAGCACTCATAAGGAATTTAAGGATAAGATGTATTCTATGTTCCGTTTATATCATTTTATGGAGAAACAACAAGTGGAGATCGTAATGGGGCAACTGAAAGGCTCTGCATTATGCAAGGTAAAGGCCTGGGAAGATAAGGAAAAAGAGACCGTAGAGGACATTTTCAAAAAATTAACAAACATTTTCGATTTAAAACAGTGGCGGAATTAAAGAGTTGCCTTTATGCGAGAAAGCAACAACCCAATGAATCATTGCGAGAGTTTGCCTTCGGTCTGCAGGAGGCAATGAAGGCGGTTAAAATCTTCGACGCCCGGGAGATTGAACAGGCTGACGAGACATTAATTAACCTTTTTATATAAGGGGCTCTGGGAGAGGCAGTTCGACCTCAATTGCGGATGTGGAGACGGCAGCAGCCAAATTGCTCATTCTCGGAAATTAAAGAGGCTATCTTTCAAATTCTCGGGCTTAATCAAAGTGACGATGCGGAGAGAGACGCATTATCCGAAAAGTTTGACGAAGAGAGCTCCCAGGAAGTCAAATTATGCACAAAACTGGAAACCTTGGTACAAAAGGGAACCGTCTCCCAACAAGCCCAAGCTCCGTCTGGGACTGATCCCACATAAGCATGCTTGGTAGTAAACTTACAGAACTTTTAAATGTTAAATGTGGCTCGTATGGACCAGGGGTTAGATGAGTTAAGCCGCGAACAAAGTGATAATCGACGTAGAGAATGGCGTCAAGGGCGCAATGGTAGGAATCAACCTCACTGGGGCATCCCCAGAGAATTGGGCCGACGGCACCCTGATCAATTCGACCCCCAAGGAAGGCCAATTTGCAGAGGTTGTCACCAAAGTTGGCATATCGAACGAAACTATCCTAATGCCAATTTAAACCGAGAGACCCCGAGGTGAGGGACCGACCCTCGGGAGGAGGCTCATTAACCGGTTCATCGTCACAGGAATGGTGGCCCAGGTATGTCAGCAAGTGTCCACATTTGAAGGTCTGGATCAATGGGATCGCGGTAACAGCTCTATTGGACACGGGTTCGCTGGTGTCGACCATTCAGTTTACTGAATTCCTTCGGCATTGGGATGAGACTGACATCGTAACCCCACCAACTACCTGGCTCCATCTACTGTCCAGTAACAGACAGCCCACCACTTATCGAGGTTATTGGGAACCAGATATGAAGATAGGTAGAGCCCAGCTGTACAGACAAGGGTGCCAAGTTACCACCGCACCTAATGCCCATCTACCTCCAGTTATCTTGGGCATGAACATCCTAAAAAACCACCCCTACGAGTTGGTGAAAGTTCTTCATTGCAAAATGAGGATTGCGGCTCCTAAGGAAAGGAGGGCCTTACAGCAAAAGGTACGTTTGCCTGAGAAACAGAAGAGATTTACCATCATTCGGGGGGGAGGTCGGAAGGGCGCGGGTCACGGACCGGCAGCCAGTCCTGTTGAAGCCTAGGTCTGAGCAGGTGGTGTGGTGTAAAACCAGGATCGGTCCCCTGGGTCGAGATTATGAAGCCCTGATAGAATCCTGTGACCATAGTGGACAACAACCTTTCGCTGTGGCCAGGACATTGGCCAATGTAGAGCACGGTAGAGTCCCTGTGCTTATACTGAATCCACACAACTATCCTATACGGCTCTACAAGCATTATCCGATGGCCAGAGTAAATCCAGGTAGATTTCCAGGACGTTGTGGGGCAGAACACGACTACGGTTCCACAGGAGGCAATCATAGAGGAATCACCAGAAAATAGCGGGGAGACGTCATGGTGGGACGAAATCCAGATTGGCAATGAGGACACCTCAGACGTACAGAGAGAGAGGGTTCTTCAAATAGTGCGATGGCATGCCAGGGTTTTTAGCCAATACCCTTCGGATTTCGTAAAGGCAGAGAAAGTGTTCCATCATATCCCCACGGGGACGACTCCTCCAATCAAAGAGCGACATCGACCTCTACCCCCCGTCATGTACCAACCTGTGCGGAACTTGATCGCAGAAATGAAGGAAACTGGCGTTATTCAGGAAAGTCACAGTCCGTGAGCAGCCCCGGTGGTGATTGTAAAGAAAAAAGACGGTAACCTGCGCTTCTGTGTAGATTATTGCTGTCACTGACCTGGGTTGGGGATGTTGTGGACTCGGGAGTTCTTCCGATGGTCGGGAAAAGGAACCACAGGTGGGTCGGAGCAGGGATGATCGGATATAGGATTTCCTCATACAAGACTCTGATAGTTAGGTTTGGTGAAAGAATGCTGAGGAACCTTATTAAGGGAAGGGAGCAATACAGCGGCACATGAAAGAAAGTGAACTTGTGGGCAATGTCAAAAAGTTACTGGAGAATTTGTGAGCAATGTTCAACTGATGAATGAAGAACTTGTGAGCGATGATGAAAGACACTGAAGAATGTGAGTGATGTTTTCAAGGATACTGATGAATGAAGAACTCGTGAGCGATGATGGAAGACACTGAAGAATTTGTGAGCGATGTTTAAAGACACTGATGAATGAAGAACTTGTGAGCGATGGTAAATGACACTGAAGAATTTGTGAGCGATGTTTAAAGACACTGATGAATTAAGAACTTGTGAGCGATGATGAAAGACACTGAAGAATTTGTGAGCGGTGTTTAAAGACACTGATGAATGAAGAACTTGTGAGCAATGGTAAATGACACTGTAGAATTTGTGAGCGGTGTTTAAAGACACTGATGAATGAAGAACTTGTAAGCGATGGTGAATGACACTGAAGAATTGGTGAGCGATGTTTAAGGACACTGATGAATGAGGAACTTGTGAGCGATGGTGAATGACACTGAAGAATTGGTGAGCGATATTTAAGGACACTGATGAATGAGGAACTTGTGAGCGATGGTGAACACTGAACGCTGGAAACACTAAAGTTGGTTCGGCCCGCAGGCCTAGCTGAATCCAGGGAGCGCTGGCAACTGCACTGCAGAGGAACACACTAGTTGCTCGGATCACTGGAGACTGTGCTGCAGGAAGGCACCATGAATGCTAGATGCACTGGAGTATAGCTGCTGGGAAACACACTGCGTACGGGAGCTCTGGCATCCACTTCAGAAAAGAGACGATACTCAGGCGCCGAGGCTCTGCCCGGCGTTTGGTTTTGAATCTCCCGCCTCTACTGGATTGGTGAAGAGGGTTCGTGACATCACCTGCTCCCCGCTCACGTGACGCCGGCTGTCATGGCGGAGCCCACGCTCCGGGGAACCGCCGGGAGCCACGCCAGCCAGACGCCAGGACCCGAGGACCGCCGGAGGTGAGGACCGCCAAACGGACCAGCAGCCACGCAGGGGTAAGCGCGGCGGCCGCTGCCCCTGGTGTGTGACAGTACCCCCTCCTCCAGGAGTGGCCCCTGTACACTTCCCGGGCTTTGTTGGATGTCTGGAATGGAAGATCCGCACCAGTCGGGGGGCCGTAACTTCAGTAGCTTTGACCCAGCTCCTCTCCTCAGGGCCATAACCCTTCCATTCCACCAAGTACTGCAGATTCTTGTGAAGATAACGAGAGTCAAGAATAGCTTTAATTTCAAATTCCGTTCCGGCTTCAGTCTCTACAGAGGTTGGCCTAGGTGACTCTGAATGGAACCGATTTAAAATAAGGGGACGAAGGAGAGAAACATGGAAGGAATTTGGTACCCGAAAGTGGGAAGGCAAACCCAATTTGCAGACAACCGGGTTCAGAACTTGCAACACGGAAAAAGGACCAATGAACCTCGGGGCAAACTTCATAGCGGGCACTCTTAAACGAAGATTGCGGGTAGAGAGCCATACTCTATCACCAACTTTGTATTGGGGAGCTACCCGTCGCTTCCTATCCGCAAAGAATTTATAGCGGCCAGAGATTTTCTTGAGGTTAACGTGAACCCTACTCCAGATTTGACTGAAGTGCCGAAGAGTAGTAGCTGCAGCAGGAACATTTTATGGAGGACAGACGGGTAATTTTGGAACTTGAGGATGGAATCCATAATTAATGAAGAATGGGGACTCACCAGTGGAAGAGTGGTACAAATGATTATGGGCAAACTCGACCCAGGGCAACAGTTCCACCCAATCATCTTGCGAAGGAGAGAGATAAACGCGGAGAAAAGTCTCTAGATCTTGATTGACGCGTTCAGTTTGCCCATTGGTCTGAGGATGGTAGGCAGATGAAAACTTAAGCTTTATTTGTAAGGCTGAACAGAGAGCCCTCCAGAATCTTGCAGTGAACTGCACCCCCCGATCAGAGACTATTTCCTGAGGTAACCCATGCAGGCGGAAGTGTTCACGGATAAATAATAAAGCCAATTTGGGAGCTGACGGTAACCCGGTAAAAGGAACAAAATGTGCCATTTTAGAAAAGCGGTCAATAATAACCCAGATGGTATTGTGACCCTTGGAGAGGGGCATTTTCGGTGACAAAGTCCATAGAGATATGGGTCCAAGGCCTCTTAGGAATGGACAGTGGATGAAGCAACCCTGCAGGAGGCAGACGAAGAATTTTGTGCTGGGCACATGGAGGACATGAGTTGACATAATCTTGTATGTCCTTCTTCATAATGTCCCACCAGTATGACCTTCGTAGAAACTCCCACATTTTTTGGACCCCAGGATGACCGGAAAACTTGGAGGTATGAGCCCACTGCAACAACTTCGGTCGAAATTCAGCTGGTACAGACATTCTCCCAGGAGGAGGACCCAAAGCGGTGGGAGCTGCCGAAATAGAAACTGGACTGAGAATCAAAGCCTTTCCAACGGAATTCTCCTCATCTGAAGCCGTCAAGGAACGAGATAAAGCATCAGCCTTGGTGTTAAACGTCCCGGCCCGGTACTTAATGACAAACGAGAATCGAGTGAAAAGCGCCCATCTAGCTTGACGGGGATTCAAGCACTGGACTGTATTGAGATACAGCAAGTTCTTGTGATCGGTGTAAATCGTAATTAGGTGTTTAGCATCTTCCAATAGATATCTCCATTCTTCCAGGGCAGATTTTATTGCCAAGAGTTCCTGGTCTCCGATGGTGTAGTTTCGTTCAGCAGGAGAGAGCTTGCGAGAATGGAAACCACATGGATGTAACTTCCCGTCAGAGGAGTACTGTGAAAGCACGGCACCGATGCCGACCGAGGAAGCATCGACCTCCAAGAAGAATGGTTTTGAAAAATTCGGTTGCTGGAGTACCGGAGCGGACATAAAGGCTGCTTTCAACTAGGCGAACGCTGCTACAGCTTCAGAAGTCCAGTGACTTGGGTCAGACCCCTTTTTGGTTAGAGCAGTAATAGGTGCCACAATGGTAGAGAATCCCTTTATGAATTTCCGGTAGTAATTCGCAAAACCCAGAAATCTTTGTACCGCTTTCAAAGAAAGAGGCTGAGTCCAGTCCCGAATATCAGTGAGTTTTTCTGGATCCATGCGAAGCTCCGTACCTGAGATGACGTAACCAAGAAATGGAATTGAAGGAACCTCAAAGGTACATTTGGAGATCTTAACGTAGAGATGATTCTTTCGTAGATGAAGAAGTACCTCCTTGACCTGAATTCTATGCTCCGTGAGACTCTTAGAAAATATCAGAATGTCATCCAAGTATACCACTACACTTAGGTATAACATATCTCGGAAGATTTCATTCACAAATCCTTGGAAGACGGCAGGGGCATTGCTGAGCCCAAACGGCATTACCAGATATTCGTAATGCCCGTCCCTGGTATTGAAGGCCGTCTTCCATTCGTCTCCCTGTCGATTACGAATCAAATTATAAGCTCCCCTTAAGTCGAGCTTCGTGAAGACATGGGCTTTGCGAACCCTATCAAATAGTTCCGTGATGAGCGGCAAAGGATATTTGTTCTTAATGGTGATCTCATTTAAGCCGCGGTAGTCAATGCATGGTCTCAACCCTCCGTCCTTCTTCTTCACAAAAAAGAAGCCTGCTCCCGCGCCGGGGAAGTAGAGGGACGAATGAATCCTTTCTGCAGATTAGACTTGATATAGTCCGACATGGCTTGGGTCTCGGGCAATGACAAGGGATAAATGCGCCCCCGGGATGGCATCTTTCCTGGGATGAGCTCAATGGGACAGTCCCAGGGTCTATGGGGTGGTAACTGATCGGCCGCCTGTTCCGAAAACACGTCTGCGAACTCCCAATAGGCCTCTGGAATGAGCTCCTCATCCGATTTGGAAGATACACGGAGCGGGTAGACAGGAGTGAGACAATTAGAATAAACTCCAGGATACTATTTGTGACGACTTCCAGTCGACGTGAGGGTTGTGTACTTTAAGCCAAGGAAGACCAAGAACAAGATCGTGAGGCATCTCCCGAATCACTAGGAACTCCAGATGTTCTTGATGTAGAGCTCCAACCTGCAGTTTGATTGGCACTGTGCGACTTGAAATTAGACCATTGGAAATTTGGGTACCATTGATGGCAGTCACCGTAATAGGTCGTTCGACGGATTGTAACTGTAAATCCAGTTTTTGGACGCAAGAAAGAGAAACAAAATTCCCTGCAGCCCCGGAGTCCAGCAGGGCCTTAACAGGTTTGGCTATAGACCCAGAAAACAGAGACACAGAGAGTAAACAGTCCACTGTCGGAGAAGGTTTAGCTGTAACCCCTAACTCGACTCCTCTGGAACAAGCTAGGACTGCCCGTTTCCCGGACGGGACTTACAAAACTTGAGAAAGTGATCTGCAGCTCCACAGTAGAGGCAGAGTCTACCCTCACGACGGCGCTGTCGTTCTTCCGGGGACAGCCGAGATCGATTAATTTGCATAGGTTCGTCTGGACTTGGAATGATCGTTTGCTTAGTCGAGAGAGACGGGAATCTGGATCGTTCTGTCCGACTACGTTCGCCACCTCGTTCCTGCATACGAAGATCCACCTTTACACAGAGTGAGATCAACTCTTCTAAGGAATCTGGCAAATCCCTAGTGATCAGTTCGTCCTTTAGACGGTCAGAGAGCCCATTCCTGAAAGCAGCCCGGAGAGCATCATTATTCCAGCGCAGTTCCGAGGCTATGGTTTGAAAATGAATCACATACTGTTAAAGTGTGTACCTTTTGTCTGAGGTTGTTTGTACTCCTCCCCCTCCCTCTGGGGGGTCTGATAGTCACACAAATACAAAATAACCTTTATACCAGTATTAATTGTTATAAGTAATTATTGGAAAATGATACAATACTTCCTTCCATTCCATATTCCTTACATGTGATACTACTTCATCTATGACCTTCTGACTAATATTCACTAGCCTTACCATGCAGTCTTATAATATATATATTTTTGTCTTATACCACAACAGCCCACAGACAGAAGGTCCCAGCTGAAATGCATTATGCATCTCAGCTAGAGTCCCATGTGAGCTACACATGCAAACTCTCTACTATTGCCTAGGCCAAAACCGCCCAAATATTACTCCTTGACAAAATCCGTCAAGTAACCTCGTTATATCGCTATATTGATTTATACATATGATTTAAACATTTAAATCCTTCTTACCCTCAGTTGTAATGAACCAAAGACCATATAAAGTATAACATCTTTTACTCCATAAACAGTAACTGCAATGTTATAGATGACTTACATGTGGACAGTTACAAATAATGCAATATAGATTACCAGGTCAGATACACAATACAGTTTAACAACTCAGAAGTGAATTCCTAACTTGATCCCAGTAATGCATTACCCCATTCTGTTGCTAAATAAACTTCAATGCAGGTTCTAGTTATTCCTTACTCGTATATGTTCTTGGTGTACGTGTAGATATATATATATATGTATGTGTGTGAATGTATGAATGCAAGAAAGCTGTGCTAGTGTTATAAGATTGTGCTCTTCCCTGTGTACGTGTGTATAAGGATGTGAGTAGATGGCTGTTCCAGAAAGCATGGTGAGAAACGTGTGTGTGTGTGTGTGTGTGTGTGTGTGTGTGTGTGTGTGTGTGTCTGTAGCATGTATTGTTAGGGGATAAATGTTTAACACGCACTCGGCTAATCAGTGGACTAACTGGTAAATGCTGGATAATCATCAACCTGAAAAACATCTAGTGTGTGTGTGTGTGTGTGTGTGTGTGTGTGTGTGTGTGTGTGTGTGTGTGTGTGTGTGTATATTTGTGGGTATGTTAAAAAGTTATCAGTATGTGTATAGAGATGGAGAGATGAAAGCAGCAGTGTCCATTGTATAGGCCAGCCCAAGTGCAGGCATAACACATACAGACATAGTAAAGCAAAAGGAGAGGTGATTTAAAGTGAAGGTATAAATAAAGGTAGAGTGTGTTCTAGTATAGTCAGAAGTATGGTTACCTTCCAAAGAAAGTGTTTTGTTGAGTGGATTTCCAGAAGCCAGGTCAGTGTTGTGTCCTGTATTGTAGTGTCAGGAAAAGAGAGCTTGTTTTTGGGTGAGGGGGCTTTATATAACCTTTCCCAGCATGCACTTCACCAACCTACCCCCACAGCTGCACATGGCTTGGAAGTGGGACATAAGGTCCATGGCTGGCTAGGTGTCATTTCCTGTTCTTTGTATTACTGTAGCTCATGTTACGATCAATACAGTATATTTATTTTGTTCTATATACAGCTGATTTATTCCCAGTGTATTTCTTAATGTGCGCAAGGAGTCTTGCGCATGCGCACATTATCAGTGGCGCTGAGCAGACGCGAATATCGATGCTCCTTCACAGTCCCCCTGTTGTCGGAAATCCGACACTATAAGTTGGAAATGTATTTCTGGTTACTTCTCCCTATCTTAGTATAAAACCTATTCACTTCTGTAGTTATACATACAAAAAAAAAAAATAACTTTGGAGTTAGTGCAGTTACTATAAACAAATACAGTTTTTCAAACAAGTTTCCATAAGTAAAATAAACAAAATCAAATTCATGAACAATTTTGCATGTACATGAAAAAAATAATTGAACCCGAGCGCAAAGTCCTTGAACCCGCCGCAAAGTCCTTGAACCCGAAACGTAAAGTCTTTGAACCCGAAACGCAAAGTCCTTTCAGGCAGGGGAATCAAACAATCTTGTAAGGGCTTGAAAGCTACGGGGAGATAAAAAAAACCTCTGTTTCTTTTTGTTTTCAGTAGGAAAAACCCCCCCAAAGAGAAAAACATCTCTTTATATGCCCCCCCCCTCCCTTAATAGTTCCTCATTTGACGAGTCTTTGTCTTTAAAAGTTCTTCTTTGTATAGTTCTAGTGTGTCTTGTAGTTGTGTATTCAGTCTTTTTATCTTCCGGTAGACAATTATTAACACAATGTACATAATCAATACCAAAAAGATGAGAACTATTACGGGATGTATGAGAAGGTTGAAGAATGATGTTGCCTTTGGGCTGTATCCGAAGATGCTTTCCCACCAAGATACTTTAGAGTCTTCTTCTAAGGCATGTATAATACTTGTTATCTTGACGGTATCATGATCCAATTTGATGGTCGCTTGGTTTTCATTCTCCTTCAGTTTCTTCAGGATGTCGTCCTCTTTCCCGAAGTCGAGCAGCCAGTTCTTAAGTTCTGTACCAAATCCAAGTGGAATCTTTTGAAGTCTCACTGGAGTGTCTGGGAGGATATCTAGTCGCTTCTCTGGGGTTACTGGTGTTCTTCCTCTCTCGTCTGCTACATCGATACCTAGAATGGGATTAAGGGTACAATACACTCCTCGGAGGAGAGTTCCTCTTTGCGTGCAGTTAGTAGCATATACAGTATATGAGGCATTTTGGAGTTGATACCAGCACCAGTATCCATGTCCCAGATACTTTAAGTTAGATGATGGTTTTGGACTAGCATCCATCAAACAAGATCCTTCAGAGTCCCAGCACTGTCGTCTAAGAACCCTGTCGTGATCTCCTTGGCACAATATGGCATTTTCTCGTTTCCAACAACCATCTGTATCAATTAGATACGGATTCAATCATTCATATGTTACAATGTCAGATTGTAGGTGTGGATGGAGAATTGTCTCTCCAGACATGAGAATACCTAAGTTCACTGCAGTGTAACCCTGCCTTTCCGTACCTGAAACGGGAGCTAGAGAAGAGGCAGTACAGGTCAGGTTCTGACAACCATGCCACTGAGTGAGCCACCACTTTGTGTGGTTCAACGCAAAGGAAGGGACAAATGGTCTTATCCGCTGCCTAAGGTTGAATGGATAGTGACCATTGTGAAGGGAGAATACAATATGTTTTAGATTTTCTGACAGTTCACTCTGAACCTGGGTGCATGCCAGTGCTAGCTGAGTTTCATCTTGGTCTGAAATCAGGCCTGCAACCAATCCTCTAAATTTTTCACGAAGAGCAAAGGATAGGGATGTTGTGGCATCTATTTGAGAATGTTGCAAGTGTTCAAGGATGTGATTTACATCTAATTGGGTCTTTATTCCTTCTCCTGTATGTTGTGCCAGACTCCCAAGTTTACTCCTTAGAACTTCCAAGTCCATGGTATTAAGAGTGCCTAATCCTAATGCTCCTCCTCCCAAAAATGTGGAAAGGATATCTCTTTTACTCCTACTTTTCCTAACACCCAAACCATATTTTCTTGTTTCCTGACCAGATTCTATCCAACCCTTTAGCATGTCTATATGGTTTCTCACAAACTTTTCACATCTATAGTCCCAGTGATCTACTCTGAAGTCAACTACTGAAATTCTCCAAGTATACAATACGAATTTAACATCTGTTATAATATTCCATGGAGAAGACAGTTGGGGCGCTATTACATCTGCTATTTTATTTGTAGTGAAATTACATGCATCTAGGTGTGGTTTGACTGGTTGTAGGTCTTCTGTTTCATAAGTGGTTCTGACTATGGTCACACATATCTGTCCTCTCCCTTCAAACGGGTACCACTGGTCACTATCCCCTGGTTGCAAGGAAAGGAATTTGACAGGTTTTATTTTGGAGAGATAGACCCACTGTGAAAATGTCCAACACCCTTCATCTACTGCTTCACAGAATGGCCAATTAAAAGGTCCATCTATTTTTATATCAAAATTAATATCTCTTCCACTGGGATCCTTCCAATCAAAGGACACATATCTATTCCTATATGCCTCAGTCATAGGGGTCCCATCCATCCATACATCAATTATGGGAGTATCTATTCCATTGCATATTATATCCCATCTCCATGGATTCACATCAGACATTACCATTTGTTTATCTGATTCCCAATGTGCATAGGTGATAAAATAGTACCCAGTAACATCTGGTATACATTTATCTCTCATTATGGATATCATAAAAGATCGTATGGATGGTGATCCCTCTATCTGAATGTATTTAAGGCTTTTGGCATCAGTTCGGATTTTCAAAACTACTGCTCTGTACAATCCTTCCATGTCTACTGAGCCAACCTGATCGTTCCATATTGCTTGGCCTGTGCTGCTGCAGTTTAATTTCAGCATCATGACACTAGTTTGCAAATAATCTGTGGGAATGTGGCCTTGTGCATATTTGGACTCCCTTGTGATTAACATTTTGGAATCTCTTAACATACAATATGCTTTCATAGTGCCTATGATGGGTATAGGTCTATCGAAATATGTTCTGACACGTAGGGTATCCTGAACATTAGATCCTATAAATGTGGCTTTGAGAATATACCATCCATCATATTCTCCCCCTGTGGTGTCTTCAGGGTTTAAGACACCATCTCTTGTGCACACTACTTCAGTGGTATTATCAATTGGTTTTTTATATGGATGTAAATGTGGGTCTTTTGAAATCCACCTAATGGATTTAATGGGTCCTGAATCGGTATCTCTAAAGTGGGTATATTCTTTCAAGCATAATGCATGCAATTCATATTGAATAGCAGACGCATTAACTACCGGTGTATAGTGTTGGACCATACCATCAGCAAAACCATCTCTCCAAAATCCATACAAATACCATTGGCCCGGTACAAAAGTGTAATTGTAGTAGGGCGCCTGGATTTTACCTTCCTTACATTCTATTGCTAAGAGACCCAACTGGTTAGTAGGTTCGGATCTCATGTAATTTACTTGTGATGTTGTATTTGACCCCCCCTTTTCTCTCTTGCTGTTAAGAGGGGTAACAGATCCTACCAGTACCACACCTACCAGTAGTACCAGTGTCTGTAAGCTTAGTTTTCTCAGAGGGCGGTTTACTCTGCACCTCTTGGTTCCTAGGGAGGAATGGGATTTGTAATGGTGTCCTTTGGGAACTGGGGTTACAGCTTTTCTCCCTGGTTCCATGATCTGCTAAGAGAGAAGGCATGAGTATAGTTCCAATAAAGGCAGTTTATGTATAACCGTATGATGGCTTTCAAAGAGATCTGTCTCCTGCCTTGTGCTTCTTTTTACCTTCACAACTTATTGAGCACTCTGGCATCTTTCTGGACTGGAGAGGTCCTGGTGGTCTTTGCTTGGTCTATATGGACCCAAAGAACCTTGCGCCTCCTTTGAGAGTCTCTCTTTGTAGTTACTGGCCTTTGTACCTTTAACATGGTATCACCCATTGTCTCAAGGACTTGATATGGTCCCTCCCAGTTTGCATCCCAAGGACCTGCTTTACGGAAAACTTTGACCATTACTGAGTCACCTACAGAGGGCATGGGTGTCTCCCCCTGTAGATAGGGTTTATGCAGCCGCAGAGCTGTATAAGGCAACAGTCCCTTGAGATTATCTTGCACCTGTTGCAGGAACGTATCTCTTGCGACAGCATCTTTAATTGGGTTTGACAATTGGGGCTCATTAGGGAAGCAAAGTGGCATTTTGCGACCTGTCATGAGCTCAAACGGAGTGATCCCTGTGGTGGATGCTTCCGTGGCCCTAATACCCATGAGTATTGCAGGTAAGGCTGTTACCCAAGAAGAGCCTTTCTGTAACAATGCCTTAGCCAACCGGGACTTGATGGTCCGATTCATTCGTTCCACAATTCCAGCTGATATTGGGTGATAAGGGACATGAAATCGCTGCTTTATGTCCAGAAGTTCACAAAGGGCTTTCATGACCTTGCCAGTGAAATGGGTCCCACGATCTGATTCTATGATCCTTGGGATACCCCAGCGTGACAAAATCTGTTCCCATAAGACCCGTGCTGTAGTGGTGGCTGAATCATTCGCTGTAGGAATGGCTTCTACCCACTTCGAGAACACGTCAACTACTACCAAGGCATAGCGACAATTTCGACTGCCAGCTGGTAGTGGTCCTATGAAGTCAATTTGCAGAGTTGCCCATGGCCCTTCTGCAGGAGGCACACGCTGTAACACTGGCTTGAGGGCTGGTGCCCGAGGGTTGATTTGGGCACACACCAAACACTGTTGGGTGACATTTTCTACAGTTTTGAACATTCCTGACCAGTATAATTTGCTCTTTAAAAGAGAAAAAAGTTTATCCCGGCCAGGATGTCCTAGGAGTTGATGATTGAGACTTGTCAGTTCCACTTGGAGATGTGAGGGTACTGCAGGTAGAGGTTCTAATCCTTCTCCTGGTGAATGGCACAGTATACCCTGTCTTATAGACCAGGGGTCTTGTGGTGAAATTATGTGAGTCATAAGAATAGAGTCTTTTGCTTGCTCATCTTCAAATGACACTGGTCCTTCTGCAAGGGCTTTCCTACGTACAGCTACCTGGAATGAAGGCAAAGCTTGAGCATCAGGATCACGGAAAATCCCAGATACTGCAGCCACTTTTGCCGCTTCATCTGCTGCGTTGTTCCCTAGGACTAAGGGATCGCTCCCTTTTTGGTGTGCAGGGACCTTAATGATTGCTGCTTCTTCCGGGTGGGAAACACCCCATTCCCATAGTTCTGTTAGAACTGAAACGTGAGCCAGAGGTTTATTCTGGCTGTCAACAAATCCACGTTTTTGCAAAGTTTGAAGATGTGATGTAAGAGACCGCACTACATATGAGCTGTCACTATATATAGTGCGTTTCCCTTGGGGTTGTAGGAGGAGTGCTTCCTTCACTGCCTCCAATTCAGAACGTTGGGCTGACAGGTGACCCGGAAGTCTAACCAGAATCTGGGCTCCTGTGGTCTCATCCAAGACCGCATAACCTGTCACATATGACCCATCCAGGTAAGAGCGGGACCCATCAACAAAGATGATTCTGCCATCGGGGTGCGCTACCTGCCTAAAGAATGGTGTTGCAAGGGAATGTGTTACTTGGCCGCAATCATGCTCTGTTCCTGTTGTGTTTAACAACTGGGAAAGGACATACTTGGCTTTGTGACAGATTTTGATATTCCGCCCACTGAGGTCCATTATCCATCTCCCAAATCTCTGCTGAGAGACTCCAGGAAGTGTATCCCGGAGTAGGAGAGTTAGTGGAGAGTGAGGTGTCTGCACAGTAAGCTGTCTGAACCCTACAATATGCTCTGTCACTTTGACAGCATAATGTATGGCTGCAAGTTGCTTTGCACATTCATCAAATCCTCTTTCCACTGGTGAAAGAAGTCTTGAGAAGTATCCAAGAGGTCTGATCATTGTTCCCACATCCTGAAGGAGGACCGCTGATATAGACAATGAACCAGCATGTGCTTGGATGGCCAAGTTTCCATCTGGATGTGGGGTGGCTAGAACTGGGGCAGAGGAGAGGTCTCTTTTAAGTGTGATAAAAGCTTCCTCTTGTGTATCTGCCCATCCTTTCAGTGATGGTTTTTCACCTCTGAGTAATTCATAGAGAGGCTTTGCTTTGGTAGCAAAGTCCTCTATGAACTCCCTCATGAAGTTTGCAACCCCCAGGAACTTACGCAAGTCCTGTAAGGTGCCTGGCTTGGGTAGTTTTACCATTGCTTCCACGCGGGCAGCCATTATACCCTTTGTTCCATGGGCAATCTTAACTCCTAGGAATATTACCTCTGACCTCGCCAAGTTTGCCTTGTGAGGACTCAGTTTGAGTCCTGCACGTGACAGGAGGCCTAACAATTCCTGTAAGAGGGTTAAGTGCTCCTCCATGGTCTCTGTATGAAGGAGTAGGTCATCAACATACTGTAGCAGGCATTCTGGGCGTGAGAAAACACTCAGAACTGCTGCTAATGCCTGATGGAAGTAAGTTGGACTACTATGGAATCCTTGTGGTAGAACGCAAAACATGTATTGCGTATCACGTACAGTGAATGCAAACTTGTACCGGCAACTTTCAGTTAAAGGTATGGAAAAAAATCCATTAGCCACATCAATGGTTGAGAACACTTGACTTTTGCCATTTATCCTTGCCATGATGTCTGGTGTTTCTGCCACTACCTGTGCTGATATGGGAGTGTATTTGTTCAAAACACGGAGATCAATTGTGAGTCTCCAGGTGTTTGTTTCCTTCTTCTTAACTGGCCATAAAGGATTATTGCATTTTGAATTTCCCTTTATGACCACTCCCCTTTCTTCTAAGTCCTCTACATCTTCTACCACAGGTTCCATGGCTTCAGGAGGGAAGCGATATTGACGCTGATGTGGTGGGTCTGGCCCTTGAATGTCCACCTGTACATCAAGCATTCTTCCACAGTCATTTTTTCCTTGTGCCCATAATTCTGGATACTTGTACACAATAGGTTCAAGGTCTTTGTTATGTGAGACCTCTGGCCATTTATGGACAAACATGTTGCTTTTGACATTTGTGTGTATGGGTGAGCTCAGAAAATGCTGTTGTATAACCCAAACCTTTGATTTTCTGGGACCCCTCCATACCATACCATACCATTTGCCAGATCCAGAATCCAACCATTTTGTGTCATTACATCAGTTCCAATGATGTTATCAGATCCTGTGTAATACCACATTGGAATGTTTAAGGAGAAATCACTGCTGATTTCTACATTGACCTCATTAATCCTATGAGCCTTCACCCCCCCTTGTTGGTGATCAAAGCCAATCACCACACACTGAGGGCTATCTGGGTCTAAATCATGTTCTACGTTGGTGATTGAAATTTCAGCTCCAGTGTCGATCATGATTTGTAACCAAATATTTTTTTATCTTTGCCATGATATGGGGTCTCCCTGAAGGATCCAATATGAGGCTACATATTGGTATCAGATCCTTTGGGACCCCAGACCTTCAATCTATCTGCATCAGAATTCCTGTGGGAACTTCTGTTGCACAGACTGCTACTTGTTTTTGGTGCATTGCATTTAATTGTGGAGCAGACTGCTTTTCTGCTTGCACATTTAAAGCTGCCACACTTTTCTGTAAGTGTGAGACGGGCAAATGTTTTGTCCGCATGGAATTACTATATCGCTTTTTGAAACCATTAGTATTTCCGGATTGGGATGGGAATTTGTTAGGACAATTTAATCTTTTATGTCCCTTCTGTCTACACCTGTAACAAATCAGGTTCTCACTCTCTGCTGGTGGAGCAGAGGGCTGAGATACCGTTTGATTGTGTTCACGGTATGCATGGTGGCGATCTTTTTTTCTGCCTCCTCGCATATCATGTTCCCTAACCTGGACAGATTTCTTAGAACTCAACAGTTCTTTTCTGAATTACTCAATTATTCTGGCTGCACCAGAAATTGTGGTTTCCCTCTCAGCCATTGTACGCAGATTGACATTTGTGTATGTGAATTTTTCCACAAATGCGCGAATCATGCCTGGTGGAGTATGGGACCTATGGTCATTGGTTATTGTCCTATACATGGCTTCAAACCTACCACATAGAGCTAATGGCTCATGTTGTATGGTAGGTGTGAAGTGAGCAAGGATGTTTGGAGTCACTTCCTTATGTCCTGTTGTTAATATCATAAGTGCAGAAAGTCTTTCCTCTTTGTTATGATATAAGCCATTTTTGGGGGTGGAGTCCCCAGTGATGTCGTACTGTTGACTGAGGTGAATGGGTAACCACAATTTGAACAAATCCATGCGATCTTCTGGGGCTACACTAAGTTGTGTGCAATGTCCCTCAAAAATATCGCATGAAGTGAATGGATCTACATTGCCATCATATTGTGGGAATTCTCTCTTGAGGTCTAACAGGATCTTAGTTCTCTTTATATCATTACCTTGCGGTTGATTGAAAGAAAACAAATCCTTTTTTCTATTGTGGGCTTGCACAGAGCTAGAAGTGGCATCAAGTACATCCCATCCACTTCTATTCTCTTGTACACCAATAGAATTTTCCCCCGTTGTTAATGGGTATTGTAGTGAACGCACTACAGGTATTGCAGGATAAATCATGGGGGTACTTAATTCCTGTTGATCATTCCTGCTATCAAGTAGTGTTGCATGTGGTTCCAAATTAAATGTTTGGTTCCCTGTTGCTCCACTACCTTCCCTGTTATATACACAAACCTGTTTTGTGGGTATTGATCCAGTGGGATCAATTCTAGGATTTATGGACACATTTTTGATAGAATTAGAAAGATCAGTTATTAAACCCTGCATATTCATCATCATTTGGGCTCTACTATCCAGTTGCATCTGGGCCATATGGGCCTCAGTAGTAGCCATGTTATCATCTGCAGTATTAAGCTCAGTGCATAACTGTGCAATCTCAATTTCTCTATCTGTGCAGTCTTTACAACTGCTATTTTCCACATTTGTCTTTAATATACCATTTTTCTTGATCTTTTCTATATTACAACTATCTTCCTGATCTAGCATTTTTCCTTTTTTAGTCAACATACTTCTAGCTAACATTTCTGAATGTTCTGGTGTCCAAATTATGTCTTCATAAACTTGTACTAGTTTAGCTAACATTTTTAACCTTTTAGACTTGTGGTTTACATTCCATCTATCATTACAAAGCTTATCTTGACTATAAACTTGATCTAACAATTGTAACCACAAATTTTCAGCTGATGTATAGCTAGTTGGTATAACTGGATTATACATGCTATCCTTTGCAAGTTTCTTAATGGTAAGGAAATCCATATCTACCTGTGTAATGACCTGAGTAATATTTTCTGTCTGTTGTGTGGAAATGAAGTCCTCAATCCTGTATGGGATTGGTGAATTTATCTTGCAGACCTGGAGCCACCCAGCCGAAATCGCTAATATCGGCCTTAGAACAGGTACCCAGTGCGCGCCGCCTGCTCAAAATTCTTAATGTGGTCGCCGAAGCAAGTACCCACTAGACAGCTTTCAAAGACGTGTTTCTGCAAGAAATACGGGTTGGTTTTCTGCTTTTGCTATCCTGGAAAAGAGAATACAATAACCCAAATATTGTGTTCTATAGTAGATGGTCATTAGTAAATATTGTAACAATATAAAAAAATAAAAAAATAAAATAAAATAAAAAAATATGAAAAATTACAGAAAAATTATAACATTTTCCAAATAAAAGATTTCAAGTTAGTATTCAGTCAAACCTACTAATATGCAAGTCTCAGTTCCCTAGTCCACCTAGAGAAAGAAATGTTAGCACATTTAAACATACTGTAAGCAGATTGTTAATTGCTTTGAGCAATGTATTACTCAGATATAAAAGATTGTATTGTGTAACCATTTAAAGAAAAAGGAAATAATAATAAAAACAAAATAATGGTTCTCTGCTGGTAATTGTAGTTCTCTGTGGCCTTTAGATATTACAATTTGTAGCAGGACTGTTCAGGCGCCAATGTTAAAGTGTGTACCTTTTGTCTGAGGTTGTTTGTACTCCTCCCCCTCCCTCTGGGGGGTCTGATAGTCACACAGATACAAAATAACCTTTATATCAGTATTAATTGTTATAAGTAATTATTGGAAAATGATACAATACTTCCTTCCATTCCATATTCCTTACATGTGATACTACTTCATCTATGACCTTCTGACTAATATTCACTAGCCTTACCATGCAGTCTTATAATATATATATTTTTGTCTTATACCACAACAGCCCACAGACAGAAGGTCCCAGCTGAAATGCATTATGCATCTCAGCTAGAGTCCCATGTGAGCTACACATGCAAACTCTCTACTATTGCCTAGGCCAAAACCGCCCAAATATTACTCCTTGACAAAATCCGTCAAGTAACCTCGTTATATCGCTATATTGCATTATACATATGATTTAAACATTTAAATCCTTCTTACCCTCAGTTGTAATGAACCAAAGACCATATAAAGTATAACATCTTTTACTCCATAAACAGTAACTGCAATGTTATAGATTTCTTACATGTGGACAGTTACAAATAATGCAATATAGATTACCAGGTCAGATACACAATACAGTTTAACAACTCAGAAGTGAATTCCTAACTTGATCCCAGTAATGTATTACCCCATTCTGTTGCTAAATAAACTTCAATGCAGGTTCTAGTTATTCCTTACTCGTATATGTTCTTGGTGTACGTGTAGATATATATATGTATGTGTGTGAATGTATGAATGCAAGAAAGCTGTGCTAGTGTTATAAGATTGTGCTCTTCCCTGTGTATGTGTGTATAAGGATGTGAGTAGATGGCTGTTCCAGAAAGCATGGTGAGAAACGTGTGTGTGTGTGTGTGTGTGTGTGTGTGTGTGTGTGTGTGTGTGTGTGTGTGTGTGTGTGTGTCTGTAGCATGTATTGTTAGGGGATAAATGTTTAACACGCACTCGGCTAATCAGTGGACTAACTGGTAAATGCTGGATAATCATCTACCTGAAAAACAGCTAGTGTGTGTGTGTGTGTGTGTGTGTGTGTGTGTGTGTGTGTGTGTGTGTGTGTGTATGTGTATGTATATATATTTGTGGGTATGTTAAAAAGTTATCAGTATGTGTATAGAGATGGAGAGATGAAAGCAGCAGTGTCCATTGTATAGGCCAGCCCAAGTGCAGGCATAACACATACAGACATAGTAAAGCAAAAGGAGAGGTGATTTAAAGTGAAGGTATAAATAAAGGTAGAGTGTGTTCTAGTATAGTCAGAAGTATGGTTACCTTCCAAAGAAAGTGTTTTGTTGAGTGGATTTCCAGAAGCCAGGTCAGTGTTGTGTCCTGTATTGTAGTGTCAGGAAAAGAGAGCTTGTTTTTGGGTGAGGGGGCTTTATATAACCTTTCCCAGCATGCACTTCACCAACCTACCCCCACAGCTGCACATGGCTTGGAAGTGGGACATAAGGTCCATGGCTGGCTAGGTGTCATTTCCTGTTCTTTGTATTACTGTAGCTCATGTTACGATCAATACAGTATATTTATTTTGTTCTATATACAGCTGATTTATTCCCAGTGTATTTCTTAATGTGCGCAAGCAGTCTTGCGCATGCGCACATTATCAGTGGCGCTGAGCAGACGCGAATATCGATGCTCCTTCACACATACTGTCCCACTGAACGGGAGCCTTGTCGGACTTGGAGCAAATCCGAAGAAGCAGCGGTTGTTTTGCCGGGCTCATCGAAGATCCTACGGAATGACGTGATGAAATTGGTGTAACTGGAAACCAACAGGTCAGAACGCTCCCATAACGGAGACACCCAATCCAACGCTGAACCTTCAAGCAAGGAAATAATGTACGCCACCTTGGACCGATCTGTGGGGAAGTTGTGTGAGAGAAGTTCAAAATGTACCTCGCATTGGTTGAGAAAACCACGGCAATTCTTTGGATTCCCATTATAGCGAGAAGGAGTGGGAAGCTGAAGGCGTGACCTGGTTCCAGACAGGGATTGAACATTACTAGGGACAACCACAGGAGCGGGTACTGGAGCTGGAGCCGGAACTACTGAAGCCAGAGAAGCCTGAATTTGATCCAGCCGACCAGATAACTCCTGGAGATACTGCATCATTTGGCTTTGTGCCGTCTCCTGACTTTGAACTCGGGAAACCAGATCCTGGATGGCGCTTGCCTCTGGGTTCCGATCCCCTGAGTCCATGTGGCCTGAGTATACTGTCACTGACCTGGGTTGGGGATGTTGTGGACTCGGGAGTTCTTCCGATGGTCGGGAAAAGGAACCACAGGTGGGTCGGAGCAGGGATGGTCGGATATAGGATTTCCTCATACAAGACTCTGATAGTTAGGTTTGGTGAAAGAATGCTGAGGAACTTTATTAAGGGAAGGGAGCAATACAGCGGCACATGAAAGAAAGTGAACTTGTGGGCAATGTCAAAAAGTTACTGGAGAATTCGTGAGCAATGTTCAAATGATGAATGAAGAACTTGTGAGCGATGATGAAAGACACTGAAGAATTTGTGAGTGATGTTTTCAAGGATACTGATGAATGAAGAACTTGTGAGCGATGATGGAAGACACTGAAGAATTTGTGAGCGATGTTTAAAGACACTGATGAATGAAGAACTTGTGAGTGATGGTAAATGACACTGAAGAATTTGTGAGCGATGTTTAAAGACACTGATGAATGAAGAACTTGTGAGCGATGATGAAAGACACTGAAGAATTTGTGAGCGATGTTTAAAGACACTGATGAATGAAGAACTTGTGAGCGATGGTAAATGACACTGAAGAATTTGTGAGCGGTGTTTAAAGACACTGATGAATGAAGAACTTGTGAGCGATGGTAAATGACACTGAAGAATTTGTGAGTGATGTTTAAAGACACTGATGAATGAAGAACTTGTGAGCGATGATGAAAGACACTGAAGAATTTGTGAGCGGTGTTTAAAGACACTGATGAATGAAGAACTTGTGAGCGATGGTGAATGACACTGAAGAACTGGTGAGCAATGTTTAAGGACACTGATGAATGAGGAACTTGTGAGCGATGGTGAATGACACTGAAGAATTGGTGAGCGATGTTTAAGGACACTGATGAATGAGGAATTTGTGAGCGATGGTGAATGACACTGAACGCTGGAAACACTAAAGTTGGTTCGGCCCGCAGGCCTAGCTGAATCCAGGGAACGCTGGCAACTGCACTGCAGAGGAACACACTAGTTGCTCGGATCACTGGAGACTGTGCTGCAGGAAGGCACCATGAATGCTAGATGCACTGGAGTATAGCTGCTGGGAAACACACTGCGTACGGGAGCTCTGGCATCCACTTCAGAAAAGAGACGATACTCAGGCGCCGAGGCTCTGCCCGGCGTCTGGTTTTGAATCTCCCGCCTCTACTGGATTGGTGAAGCGGGTTCGTGACATCAACTGCTCCCCGCCCACGTGACGTCGGCTGTCATTTCGGCGCCCACGCTCCGGGGAACCGCCGGGAGCCGTGCCAGCCAGACGACGGGACCCGAGGACCACCGGAGGTGAGGACCGCCAAACGGACAAGCAGCCACGCAGGGGTAAGCGCGGCGGCCGCTGCCCCTGGCGTGTGACAATTGCAGACTAAATGCCGTAACCCACAAAGATGCATACCCGCTCCCACGAATTGAGGAGTCCCTAACGGCTTTAAAGACAGCAGCTTATTTCTCAACGCTGGATCTCACCAGTGGATACTGGCAAATTCAAATGGCTCTGGAAGATAGAGAAAAGACAGCTTTCACAACTCCAATGGGTTTGTTCGAATTCAACAGGATCCATTTGGGCTCTACAATGCCCCCGCCACCTTTCAACAGCTCATGGAACACTGCCTTGGTCATCACAACTTTAAGATGGTTTTATTGTACCTGGATGATGTCATCATCTTCTCAAAAAGTTATGAAGATCACTTACAGCATCTGGAAGAAGTATTCCATTTACTGGCCAAGGCCGGACTTAAACTAAAATCGGCAAAATGTCACTTGCTTAAACCGAAAGTGCAGTACCTTGGTCGCGTCGTCAGTGCGGAAGGGGTAATGCCTGACCCGGAAAAAATCAGCGTCGTTCAGGATTGGCTGGTACCCAAAACAGTTAGAGACGTTCGCAGTCTTCTAGGAATTGTAGGCTATTGCCGACGTTTCATTGAAAATTTCGCCACAATAGCAGCTCCACTGCTTGAGCTTTTAAGAGGCAAATCGGGCATCGAAAGACGAGGCTCATCTTTCGTTAATTGGGGGCAGGAACATCAACAGGCCTTTGACCGGCTGAAGACTGCATTGACAGAAGTCCCATTACTCGCTTACCCAGACTTTGACAAACCTTTCGAAGTATACACGGATGTCAGTCACCATGGGTTAGGAGCTGTACTGTCTCAGAGACAGGATGGTTGTGAGAGAGTGATTGCCTATGCCAGCAGAGGTCTTCGCAAGACGGAACGTAATAGTGAAAACTATAGTACTTTTAAGCTAGAATTGCTCGCATTCGTCTGGGCCATTACGGAAAAGTTCAAGGACTACTTGGTCGCCACACCGTTTATCATCATGACGGATAACAACCCTTTAGCCCAGGTGTGGCCAAACAGTCGATCGCAATCGACTGGTCGATCGCGGACATGCGACCAGTCGATCACGATCCGCCGCCCAGCCACCCGAAGCCGCTCCTCTCCTGCCTGCCGCTCTGCCTCCTCAGTGACGGCGGAGTGTATAGCTCAAATCAGGTGCCGGTTCATTAGCCAATGAGAGCTCGCGGACCGGCGCCTGATTTGAGCTATACACGCTGCCGTCACCGCCGGAGATTAGACTGAGAAGCACGGTGGAAGACAGGAGAAGCGCGCGCTGCGCTCTCCACTCCGGTGAGCTCTACTATGGGGGCATATCTGGCACTGTGGGCACATGGCTCAGTGGGGGCATATCTGGCAATGTGGGGCATATCTGGCACTGTGGGGTCATATGTGGCACTGGGGGCATATTTGGCTCTGCGGGCACATGGCACTGTGGGGGCATATCTGGCACTGTGGGCACATGGCACTGTGGGGGCATATCTGTAATCTGGCGCTGTGGGGGCATATCTGGCACTGTGGGCACATGGCACTGTGGGGGCATATCTGTATCTGGCACTGTGGGGGCATATCTGGCACTGTGGGCACATGGCACTGTGAGGGCATATCTGGCACTGTGGGCACATGGCACTGTGGGGGCATATCTGGCACTGTGGGGGCATATCTGGCACTGTGGGCACATGGCACTGTGGGGGCATATCTGTAATCTGGTGCTGTGGGGGCATATCTGGCACTGTGGGCACATGGCTCAGTGGGGGCATATCTGGCAATGTGGGGCATATCTGGCACTGTGGGGTCATATGTGGCACTGGGGGCATATCTGGCTCTGCGGGCACATGGCACTGTGGGGGCATATCTGGCACTGTGGGGGCATATCTGTAATCTGGCGCTGTGGGTGCATATCTGGCACTGTGGGCACATGGCACTGTGGGGGCATATCTGTATCTGGCACTGTGGGGGCATATCTGGCACTGTGGGCACATGGCACTGTGAGGGCATATCTGGCACTGTGGGCACATGGCACTGTGGGGGCATATCTGGCACTGTGGGCACATGGCACTGTGGGGGCATATCTGTAATCTGGCGCTGTGGGGGCATATCTGGCACTGTGAGGGCATATCTGGCACTGTAGGGGCATATCTGTAATCTGGCACTGTGGGGGCATATCTGGCACTGTGGGGGCATATCTGTAATTTGGCGCTGTGGGGGCATATCTGGCACTGTGGGCACATGGCACTGTGAGGGCATATCTGGCACTGTGGGGGCATATCTGTAATCTGGCACTGTGGGGGAATATCTGGCACTGTGGGCACATGGCACTGTGTGGGCATATCTGTATCTGGCACTGTGGGGGCATATCTGGCACTGTGGGCACATGTGTATCTGGCACTGTGGGGGCATATGTGTTTGAGGTTTTTACCTGTGGGGTCTAATGTGTTATTTTGTGTGAGGCAGTCATTACACTCTGTGCAGCAAGGCTACGTCCCTTTTTTTGTTATACCACGCCCACTTTTTGTTATACCACGCCCACTTTTTGTTATGCCACGCCCCTTTTTTGCGCGCACCTGCGGCGCGCTGTATTATTCCTCCTAGGTAGATCACAAAAGCTTTTTAGCTTTCAAAGTAGATCGCCAACTCCAAAAGTCTGCCCGCCCCTGCTTTAGCTCATCTGTCCACGGCTCGACTCGGAGCCCTTGAGCAGAGGTGGGTATCCCGCCTTGCCAACTTCAACTATACTGTCCTACCGAAGCGGAAAATCTAATGGCAATGCCGACGCCCTGTCCCGTCTCCCCACTGCGGATGTTGCAGAAGAAGTTAAGGATGTGGATGTAGATATCGAGACTCCCGTATTCAAATCCTGGGGAACGAAAGAGACGGTCATTTTGGGTCCATTATTCGCATCGGCAGATTCACAGTTCAAGGAGCATCCATGTGATTCACCCACCGTTGACTGGGCAGGGATTCAACAGCAAAGCCCTATCTTGAGGGAACTCATGGCGATAATACAACAACGCTGGTTGACCAAAGCTCAGCGAGCTGAAACAGATCCGGAGCTGGTGAAGTTACTGAGACACCGTGATCGTATTCAGCACAAACAGGGTCTTCTAGTACGTACTAGTCTTGACCCCGGCACACATCAGATGGTCACCCAAATCATCATTCCAAGAAATCGGGCCACCATACTGCTAGTAGCCTATCATAATAAATCTGGGCACTTTGGCACGCAAAAGACCGAGGCTATATTGAGGAGACGATACTTTTGGGTCGGCATGAGAGAGGAGATTGCGGGGTAATGCCGAGACTGCGTGCCGTGCAACCTTAAGAGACAACCCGATGTTAATCAGAGGGACAGCCTACATCCCATCAAGCGTTATCATCCACTGCAGATTGTTGCGCTGGACCATGTGAAACTTCGACCCCAGCCACGGTGGGTATCAATATGCCTTGACTACGACAGACCATTATAGAAAATTCCTGGTGGTGGTTCCAGCTAAAGACATCACTGCCAAGACCACCGCTGAGCTTTTCCTAAAATGTTTGCCAGACCCTATGGATATCCAGATTGCTTTCTGACGGATCAAGGCCCTGCCTTTGAGTCACAACTTTTCGATGAGATTTGCTCTTATTATGGCTGCCGAAAAGCAAAAACCACCGTTTGTCACCCACAGGGGACCGGTCTATGTGAGCGAGCTAATCGGACGATTATTGGAATGCTAAGAAGTCTGTCAAGAGAAGATCGGGCCAAGTGGCCGACTCTACTACCCGAGCTCACCTACCTATATAATAATACAGAACATTGTTCCACAGGCTTTACCCCTTATTACCTCATGTTCGGCCGTCAGGGCAAATTACCCCAAGACCTGGAACTGTCGCATACAGGGGATTACACTAACCAACCTAAAACTGACTGGGTACGTGAACACCAATGGAGGATCAAAGCAGCTCAGGCCATTGTGGAAAAGAGAATAGAGGTGGTTCATCAGCGTCAGGAGAAGAATTATAATGCCCATACTAGATATATGCCTATAAAGATGGGGGATAAAGTCTGGAGAAGGTGGAATCATCGCTGTAGTAAATTGGATGAGATGTGGGAAAACCTCCCCTATGTCGTGATCAGTGTTCCGGAAGGTAAGCACTATACTTACAAGATCCGCCGCGATCCGGAGGGGCCAGTTAGTGTCGTGTCCCGTAAACAAATCAAACCTTGTACTGCAAAAATCCCTGAGGAAGGACAAAACTTGTCGGTAGCAGATTGTCCGGGAACCTCAGAGCTCATACCATTCCACGATCACATGGAGCTTCTATTGTTCATGGGCGGCCCTGCTACGCCGAGCTCCATAGAATCTATAGCCCCAGACCCCATAGGAGAAAGATCCATTGAATGTAATGATCCCGCTGGTGGTAGAAGCGTGCAGAAAAAGGGGAAGGTGCCTACCCCAATCAAACAGAGGCCGGAACGCAGTACCAGAGGCACATTACCACTAAGGTACAGGGATTAAATTATCTTCATCTGTACGAGTATAGTACTACTATTTGTAATTAATTTGTGACAACTGTAAGGTTAATTTCTTCATTATATGTCAGAATTATCAGATGCGTCAGGACACGCCTCAGTCTACTAGGAAGGTATGTGACAACCCCACCAGATCGTGGAGTCCTTGCCCATTGTTATACGACCTTTATTTGTGATAATAGTTATGTATATATATATATATATATATATATATATAGGTGCACAGGGGCTATATACATTGTACCCTGTGTACATTGGTGACAGTGGATAGGTGGATGCCTTTTATTATGTGCAGCGTACATTGGTGGCAGGGGTTGAGTGGGTGCAGGGGCATGCACGCCGGCTGTACAGGATCTCGTGAGCACCGGGCAGCCGTTGAAAAGAACTGCGCACTTACCGGATGGTCTTCAGAGAGTGAGGAGGCAGGACTGCGCGGCTCTGGTTGGTCTTCGCAAGAGTGGCACCGAGTGTGAGGCTCCCACATCACCCTGCAGTCAGCATGAGGGAAAGGGAGTCCGGCAGCGGCAGAGTGAAGCTACCCATGCGGTGAGCCAGCCAGCGGGACTGAGCGGAGGTGCGGCTGACAGGCGGCAGTCACGTGGGAGGTGGTCCGGAGATGACCCAGGAGGTAGAGCAGAGGCACGGCTTACAGGCATCAGCCAGCCCGGGACCCAGAACAGAGGCGGGCCCAGGAGGCAGAGCTCACATTGACTGATGGGGTGTCACTCCTTTCTACCCCGCACCGTGAGAATTGTAGGAGCTGGCTCAGGAGGCGGCTCCCTTGTAGTGGCCACACCAGGAGGCCAACTGGGCGGAGACGGAGCTCCTGACAGCACCAAACACATATGTGGACCTCCCTCTTCCCCTCTATGTGAGCATCAGAGACCATAGTAGTTTCCCTAGGAAGGGGATCCCCATAGACAGTACAACGGTTGTGATAGCCCACAGACATTTCAGAGCAGCCAAGCCTCATAAAAAGGGGGTCCTCTCTCTAATAACTTTATTGTGGGAGCATATCTTTCAAAAAGCAATTTTAGTGCCCCAACACAGCTACAGAGGTGTAGGAGTGGCAGAGTTGAATGATATTTGCCCCAACGCAGCCGGCTGTTAAAATCAGGGAGAGACGTATAGCATATACTATCTAAACTTCTCCAGTTGACAGCAACTTATACCTACACGGCTGTCCAAGTATTGTACAGGGACAGGATAACTGTGTAGCGTGCAAAAGGAGTGATAAATTAGCAGTGGCCACCCTTATGTTAAAAAGACAACAGACCAGGGATCCGGAATATATACTGTGATTAACCCTCACCAATCTTCCGGGAAAGCCGGCAGACTTTCTGGAGCAGAGTAGTTTCCCTCCGGGACAGCCCTGGTTTTCTATTGTAGACTGCAGTGCCAAGGGATAACAGGCAGAAACCGTTAAACCCAGTTTACATTTAACCCGGGCAACGAACCATAAGAGAGCTCTCCTTAAGACATACCCAGCCGTGCACGTGCTCTAAGGGATTCGTTTATTTTGTGTATTTTATTTGCATGCCTTAGTGTGGGATAAAAAGGGGAATTTGAGTGTAATTGACTGTTTCTTACCGGTTTGGAGCATTTTCTGAAGAATCACATTTAGTGAGAAGGTTTATCTTAAGTTACGGTTGATATAATTACATTTACTAACTAATTGTTACACATAGTAATTCAGATTCAGCCTTGTATTAACATTTTGCCAAGTTGTGTGGAAAAGGTTTGCTATCTTCCAGGAACGCAACGCAGACCGAGTGATCACCGTGAATTTCCAGTTCCTGTGCAATAAAATACCTTGTGCCAAATGTACTAATTACCCATATCTGTAATGTTATATTGCATGCTTTCTCCATGTAAATAGATGGCATTTGATTCTCCTGCGAAGAACTGCCGTTAGCTAATAAATTGAGTCCTCCTTGGTACCGGATAGCCACGTTGTGAAATTGAACTCTCTTTTGCCTCTCTCTGACCCTCACAGGAGAGTAGGCAACTCGGCACATTTTGCAGTTTATTACACACCCACAAAATAGTTTTCTTTATCTTCATGTTCACTTACTTAGGGGGTCATTCCGAGTTGATCGTAGCTGTGCTAAATTTAGCACAGCTACGATCATCTTCCCTGACATGCGGGGGGGACGCCCAGCACAGGGCTAGTCTGCCCTTCATGTCAGTGCCCCCCCCCCTGCAGAAGTGCAAAGGCATCGCGCAGCGACGATGCCTTTGCACTTCAAGAGTAGCTCCCGACCAGCGCAGCTTTAGCGTGCTGGCCGGGAGCTACTCATCGCTCCACAGTCCGCTGCAGCTGCATGTGACGTCACGCAGCCGCAGCGGCACGCACCCCGTTCGGTCCGGCCATGCCTGCGTTGGCCGGATTGCACCTACGAAACAGTGGCCAAACGCCGCCATTCCGTCCCCTCCCGCCCAGCGACCGCCTCTGCCTGTCAATCAGGCAGAGGCGATCGCAGCCCTGCTACGGCCGTCTGGCATGCGCTGGCGCACTACGGCGCCGGCGCATGTGCAGTAGGTACCCGTTCGCTCGGCTGCGTTAAAAAGCAGCGAGCGAACGGGTCAGAATGACCCCCTAAGTACAATACTGACTCAGGGTGCATCACCAATAAAGACATTGGGGAGAATTCAAATGTTTGAAAAGTCGGTTGGGTGTCTGTTTTTTCCTGTCTATTAGATAGGAAAGAACAGACACCCAACTGACTTTTCAATCAATTGAATACCCCCCATTGAGGATTTTACCATTATATCTAATTTTGGTAACTTTATGCTGGTAAGCATAATATCTACTATCAGTGCGGTATTCCCCACAACTTTCACGTTAAAGTTTTATACTAATATTAGCATACAGTTGCAGATGTGATTCTAAGGCGTAGTGGCAGACTAAGGTGTCAGGAAGGTCAAATGTAATGGCCGCCCACCTCTGCCCAATTTTAATTTAATTGGGGGGAATTTAATTAGAAGGGGATGTAGCTGCCCACGAGTGCACGGAGCTATTCAATTGCCCGACTAGCGGATTTATGCTCACAAGAGCAGATATCTGCACTAACTAGTGCCTTGGGGCTAGTCATGGTGTTACTGTGTGCGGTAACAGCATCGCACCCGGCACTTGTTGTAAAATGCAGTTTACCCTGACTTTGACTAATCCCTGAGCATTACTTGCGGTAAACTGCATCTCCTGACTTAAGTGTTGCACGCGGTGCAGTCAATTGAATAGTTCAATGCACTAATCCCGGGAGCTACATTCCCCACTTCTAACTCAGTTCTCCCAACGGGATTCATTCAATTTGCCAGTTGTCGGGATTCCAGCAAGTCAGGATACCGACGCCAGAATCCCGCCAGCCGACAATGCCGCCAGACGGAATCCCGGCAAAACAGGACTATTCCAAGGGGACTCTTTGCACTTGCCTTGCTTCCGGCATTCTGGCGGGGTGGGATGCCGCTGTTGGGATATGGACAGCCGGCATCCCGCACGCTGGTAAATCATACTGATTCTATGTATACATATGTACTAAGTTCATATTTTCATACCCCTCTAAGAAGGTGTACGATACAGTATGGTAAGTGGAAAACATTTCATACCTCCTGACATTGGCAAGCTGGAAACCGGGAGCCCTATATGCGCCTAAAGGCATGGCCTCGCGTGTGAAGGAGGTAGGGGGGGATCTAACAGAAACCCCCATTTTCATCATTCTGGAGGCACCACCAGCGCTCACGGAGATGCTAGGCTGCCCCTAGGCTCTCCCTGGACACTGAACATATGCATTGCACATGCAAGGACACGTTCAGGAGCCTTGCTTTCAGAATCCTGATGCTGGAATCCCAACACTGCTTGGAATACCAACAAGAATTACAATGCCGGTGCCAGTATCCCGAATGAGTGGGTGGGGGGAGGATAGGTTTAAGCTGCGGGGGGAGGGTTAGGCTGCGGGGGTGGGAGGGTTAAGCTACGGGGAAGGGAGGGTTAGCCTGTGGGGAAGGGGTTAGGCACCACTGGGGAGGGTTAGGCTGTGGGTTGGGGAGGGTTAGGTTTAAACTGCAGGGAGGGGGAATTAGGGTTAGGTACCTCACAGTTTACGTGTCGGGAGTCCCAGCGCTGGGATGACAGTCGGTATTTTAACTGACAGCATCGCGACCGACCGGATATCGTACATATTCCCGCATGTGCTCACATACCTCATAACATCACCAGAACGCAAACAGGGACACTCTGGCGTGGCCAATAATAAGATTTTAAACCTACCGGTAAATCTTTTTCTCGTAGTCTGTAGAGGATGCTAGGGACTCCGTAAGGACCATGGGGATTATACCAAAGCTCCCAAACGGGCGGGAGAGTGCGGATGACTCTGCAGCACCGATTGAGCAAACAGGAGGTCCTCCTCAACCAGGGTATCAAACTTATAGAACTTTGCAAAGGTGTTTGAACCCGACCAAGTAGCAGCTCGGCACAGCTGTAGTGCCAAGACCCCTCGGGCAGCTGCCCAAGACGAGCCCACCTTCCTAGTGGAATGGGCCTTAACCGTTTTCGGTAACGGCAATCCTGCCGTAGAATGCGCCTGCTGAATCGTGTTACAGATCCAGCGAGCAATAGTCTGCTTTGAAGCAGGGCCGCCAACCTTGTTGGCTGCATACAGGACAAACAGTGCTTCTGTTTTTCTGATCCTAGCCGTTCTGGTCACGTAAATTTTCAAAGCCCTGACCACATCCAGGGACTCGGAATCCTCCAAGTCCTGTGTAGCCACAGGCACGACAATAGGTTGGTTCATAGGTAGGAATTGAGGACGGGTCCGCAACTCCGCTCTATCCATATGGAAAACCAGATAGGGGCTTTTATGTGATAGAGCCGCCAATTCCGAAACTCGCCTAGCCGAAGCTAAGGCTAACAACATGACCACCTTCCAAGTGAGATATTTCAACTCCACTGTTTAAAGTGGTTCAAACCAATGTGACTTAAGGAAACTTAACACCACGTTAAGGTCCCAAGGCGCCACCGGAGGTACAAAAGGAGGCTGAATATGCAGTACTCCCTTCACAAAAGTCTGTACTTCAGGTAAAGAGGCCAATTCCTTTTGAAAGAAAATGGATAAGGCCGAAATCTGAACTTTAATGGAGCCTAATTTTAGGCCCAAATTCACTCCAGTTTGTAGGAAGTGAAGAAAACGGCCTAGATGGAATTCTTCCGTAGGAGCATTCCTGGCCTCACACCAAGAAACATATTTACGCCATATTCGGTGATAATGTTTAGATGTCACGTCCTTCCTAGCCTTTATTAACGTAGGAATAACCTCATCCGGAATACCTTTTTCCGCTAGGATCCGGCGTTCAACCGCCATGCCGTCAAACGCAGCCGCGGTAAGTCTTGGAACAGACAGGGACCTTGTTGTAACAGGTCCTGCCTTAGAGGAAGAGGCCACGGATCTTCTGTGAGCATTTCCTGCAGATCCGAATACCAGGTCCTTCGTGGCTAATCCGGAACAATGAGTATTGTTCTCACTCCTCTTTTTCTTATTATCCTCAACACCTTGGGTATGAGAGGAAGAGGAGGAAACACATAGACCGACTGGAACACCCACGGTGTCACTAGGGCGTCCACAGCTACCGCCTGAGGGTCTCTTGACCTGGCGCAATACCTTTGTAGCTTTTTGTTGAGACGGGACGCCATCATGTCTACTTGGGGCAGTCCCCACCGACTTGCAATCTGCGCGAAGACTTCTTGATGAAGTCCCCACTCTCCCGGATGCAGGTCGTGTCTGCTGAGGAAGTCTGCTTCCCAGTTGTCCACTCCCGGAATGAACACTGCTGACAGAGCGCTTACATGATTCTCCGCCCAGCGAAGAATTCTGGTGGCTTCCGCCATTGCCACCCTGCTCCTTGTGCCGCCTTGGCGGTTCACATGAGCTACTGCGGTGACGTTGTCTGACTGGATCAGAACTGGTCGATCGCAAAGTAAGATCTCCGCTTGACGTAGGGCGTTGTATATGGCCCTTAGTTCCAGGATGTTGATGTGAAGACAAGTCTCTTGACTTGACCAAAGGCCTTGGAAATTTCTTCCCTGTGTGACTGCTCCCCAACCTCGGAGGCTCGCGTCCGTGGTCACCAGGATCCAGTCCTGAATGCCGAACCTGCGGCCCTCTAGAAGATGAGCACTTTTCAGCCACCACAGGAGAGATACTCTGGCCCTGGGGGACAGGGTGATCCGCTGATGCATTTGCAGATGTGACCCGGACCATTTGTCCAATAGGTCCCATTGGAAGGTCCTTGCATGGAATCTGCCGTAGGGAATGGCTTCGTATGTCGCCACCATTTTTCCCACTACTTGAGTGCAATGACGTATTGACACTTGTTTTGGCTTCAACAGGTTCATGACTAGAGTCATGAGTTCCTGCGCTTTTTCTGCCGGAAGAAAAACCCTCTTCTGGTCTGTGTCCAGAATCATGCCCAAGAAGGGTAGACGAGTTGTAGGATTCAGCTGCAACTTTGGAATATTGATAATCCAGCTGTGTCGCTGTAACACAGTCAGTGAAAGTGATACGCTGTTCAGCAACTTCTCCCGTGATCTCGCTTTTATGAGGAGATCGTCCAAGTACAGGATAATTGTGACACCCTGTTTGCGCAGGAGCACCATCATTTCCGCCATTACCTTGGTAAAAATTCTCGGGCCGTGGAAAGCCCAAACGGCAACGTCTGAAATTGGTAATGACAATCCTGTACCGCAAATCTCAGGTACGCCCGATGAGGAGGATATATGGGAACATGCAGGTGTGCATCCTTTATGCCCAGAGATACCATAAAATCTCCCCCTTGCAGGCTGGCGATGACCGCTCTGATCGATTCCATCTTGAACTTGAACCGTTTTAAGTAAAGGTTCAGGGATTTTAAATTCAAAATGGGTCTGACCGAACCGTGCGGTTTTCGGGACCACAAACAGAGTTGAGTAGTACCCCTGCCCTCTTTGAAAGAGGGCAGGGGAACCTCTACCACCACTTGTTGAAGACACAATTTGCGAATCGCATGTAACACTATCTCCCTTTCCAGGGGGGAAGTCGGTAGGGCCGATTTGAAAAACCGGCGAGGAGGCACCTCTTCGAATTCCAGCTTGTAACCCTGGGAAACAATTTCTATTGCCCAGGGATCCACCTGTGAGTGAACCCAGATGTGGCTGAACAGTCGAAGACGTGCCCCCACTGGGGCGGACTCCCTCAGGGAAGCCCCAGCGTCATGCGGTAGATTTTGCAGAGGCCGGGGAGGACTTCTGTTCCTGGGAACTAGCTGTGTTGTGCAGCTTTTTCCCTCTGCCCTTACCTCTGGCAAGAAAGGACGATCCACGTACTCTCTTGCTTTTATTGGAACGAAAGGACTGCATTTGATAATGAGGCGCTTTCTTATATTGTGAGGGAATATATGGCAAAAAATTCGATTTACCTGCCGTAGCCGTGGAGACGAGGTCCGAGAGGCCCTCTCCAAACAATTCCTCACCCTTGTAAGGCAACAACTCCATATGTCTCTTGGAGTCGGCATCACCTGACCACTGTCGGGTCCATAAGACACGCCTAACAGAAATAGACATAGCGTTTATCCTGGAACCCAGTAAACTAATGTCTCTTTGAGCATCCCTCATATATAAGACAGTATCTTTTATATGCCCTAGGGTCATTAAAATGGTATCCTTATCAAGGGTCTCAATATCCGCTGATAAGGAATCTGTCCATGCTGCTACAGCACTACAAACCCAGGCCGACGCAATAGCCGGTCTGAGTAACGTACCAGAATGTGCGTAAATGGACTTCAAGGTAACCTCCTGCTTGCGGTCAGCAGGATCCTTGAGGGTAGCCGTATCTTGGGATGGAAGCGCTATCTTTTTTGATAAGCGCGTCAAAGCTTTGTCTACCCTAGGGAAGGATTCCCACCGGATTCTGTCCTGCGACGGGAAAGGATACGCTATTAGAATCCTTTTGGGAATCTGCAGTTTTTTGTCTGGAGTTTCCCACGCTTTTTCGCATAATTCGTTCAGCTCATGTGATGAGGGAAAGGTGACCTCAGGTTTCTTTCCCTTATACATGTGTACCCTCGTGTCAGGGACAGGGGGTTCCTCAGTGATATGCAAAACATCTTTTATTGCGATAATCATATATCGAATACATTTAGCCACCTTTGGCTGTAATTTTGCATCATCGTAGTCGACACTAGAGTCTGAATCCGTGTCGGTATCTGTGTCAACTATTTGGGACAGTGGGCGCTTCTGAGACCCCGAAGGTCCAGGCGACATTGGGACAGGCATGGGTTGACTCCCTGACTTACCCCAGCTTCAGCTTTGTCTAATCTTTTGTGCAATAAATTAACATTAGCACTTAAAACATTCCACATATCCATCCAGTCAGGTGTCGGCACTGCCGACGGAGACCTAACATTCATACACTCCCCCTCCTCCTTAGGTGAGCCTTCAATCTCAGACATGTCGACACACGCGTACCGACACACCACACACACACACACACACACAGGGAAGCTCTTTTCTGAAGACAGGTTCCCCACCAGGCCCTTTGGAGAGACAGAGAGAGAGTATGCCAGCACACACCCCAGCGCTATATGACCCAGGAAAAATAAGATTTTACTCACCGGTAAATCTATTTCTCGTAGTCCGTAGTGGATGCTGGGGACTCCGTAAGGACCATGGGGAATAGCGGCTCCGCAGGAGACTGGGCACAGCTAAGAAAGAATTAGGACTACCTGGTGTGCACTGGCTCCTCCCACTATGACCCTCCTCCAGACTTCAGTAAGGATACTGTGCCCGGAAGAGCTGACACAATAAGGAAAGGATTTTGAATCCCGGGTAAGACTCATACCAGCCACACCAATCACACCGTATAACTCGTGATATTATACCCAGTTAACAGTATGAACATAACAGAGCCTCTCAACAGATGGCTCAACCATAACCCTTTTAGTTAACAATAACTATATACAAGTATTGCAGACAGTCCGCACTTGGGACGGGCGCCCAGCATCCACTACGGACTACGAGAAATAGATTTACCGGTGAGTAAAATCTTATTTTCTCTAACGTCCTAGTGGATGCTGGGGACTCCGTAAGGACCATGGGGATTATACCAAAGCTCCCAAACGGGCGGGAGAGTGCGGATGACTCTGCAGCACCGAATGAGAGAACTCAAGGTCCTCCTCAGCCAGGGTATTGATAGTGTAGGAGCTTCCGCAGTATAGCAAATATATATTGATTCACGCTTTTTAGCATTTATTAAGATATTTACTGTTAATCACAAAATGGGTTCATGTGTCCTTAAGAAAAATATTGCTGAGTTGGTCAGAATACTATATTTGCTGAATATCTTGTCCTAAAGCATGACTTGTACAAAGACAAATGCAACATTAAATGTATCCAAGGCGGACAAAGCAACACCAGATATATCCAAGGCTAATTGAGAAGAATGCTGAAAGAAATCTTCTGAGTTTATGTCCGAAAGACTGATAAACGAAACAATAACCATCTTTAAGGCTGTTCTAGTTGCCACTTGGAACATTGTATGACAATCGATGTATTTCAAGATATATATGGTGTATTCTGATTGGCTAAATGTATTGGCAAACATGAATCCTTTGTTTTTAAGCTATAAATAATAAAGCCATGACGGCCCCCTGGCAGGTCATTTATGATTTGCTTCGGTTACACATGAACTTGTGTCATCTTATCATTCATTGACCTCCAACCGGTTGCTAAAGGAACAGAATTCTGACTGATGACTGCAGAGAGTTTATAGACCAGACCTGAAGAGGTTAACATTACCCTAACTTTGGGGGCATCGTCCGGGGATATTCCAGCATCTCCTCCACTGGCAACAAATCCTCTGATCTTTCAGGAACCGCTGATAACAAAAACCGGTAAGTGAGATTCAATGTGTAGATTTCTACCTGCTCATTTGAATCAGCGTTTCTTGAATGCATCTGAGAAAGTCCAGTCGAGAAGATCAGAGAATATCTTAAAGAGCCCAGTATCAGTCAGAAGAAGAAATTTTTTTAAGGTAAAATATATATTGTGATGTTATATTGTTGAATTGTGAGTAAATATCTTCAGCTAATTTGTCACAAGTGTACAGGGGGAATTAATCAAATATTCAGAAAAATTTTACATTTTTAAAAGGTGGCGTATGGCCAAGGTGTATTCTAATGCTGATAAACAGTTTGAATTGAGAAATAACCAAAGAGGTGTATGCAAATCTTGTACCTGTGTTGTTGTGTTAAGAAAATACAAAGGGTCCGTAGCACCGAGATTGGTGGCAATTACAAGCACTGAAGTCTCATTTGGTTATATGGAAAATGATGATGAATTTTATTGTACAATAGGTTGTCATTTTAAAAAGAGAATTGTTGGAACATTACATTGAGAATGATTGGTCTAACATCATAACCTATTGGCCTAGGAACCACATAATCCCAGGTCTAAGACCCATTTGCCCGTGCAGCCTCAAACAGCTGTGCCGTGCACACAGATAACAGATATAGCATTTACTGTCATCCTTGTTTTTGTATCCTTGCACTGTTGTATGTACTCTGCCAATATGCTTTTGAAAAGGTGGGGGGGAGTCGGGTTGTCTGCTGAATAATGAAACCAGTGTCAGTAACTAGATTCTCTTGCACACATTGTACTGTATATATTGTATGTCCCTATGCAAGACAGTTAAGGGGTAGGATTGGGTCAGTAATAAAGAACAGCTACTGTCTGAAAGAAAACAAGGGATAAACTTACATGGTAACCCCAATAGAAAGGAGTCTCAGGTATGATTGCCTGCGGTGCACAGGACACATAATTTTCCAGACACAAGGTGAACGAATTCCAAGAATAGTGGGGAGTTTACCAAGAACATAAGGAACAACAGGGGTACTGGTACAAGCAGGAGTCTATATAGGCAGGGGGATAGACCCTTGGAGTAATTTAACAATAATATTAGGGACGCATCTCAGTGATCCAGAAGAAATAATCTATTATGCAGGTCTCACTTGGGGAGTACTAATAGATTTTCCACCAATACAGGAGGAAGGTGCAACACTACAACCCCAGTCATTTGTCCACAGACGGATTTAAGGAGCTCTTTAGGTACAAGGATAGAAGAGATTCTTCAGAGTCAGCGTCTCACAAGGAGATTTTAAGTCCCTCATAAGGAGTTACTAAAATACCACATCAGGAGGGGTTCCGCGCACGTTCACCCAGGCATGGGAGCGCGGTCTGTAAAGATGTCCGGGCCCGACAAACCCATGGATATTGTTAGTAACAGGGAGGGGAGGAAAGCTTTGAAAGGAATAAGTAAAATTTTCAAAAGAGCAGGTTTTCCGTCAGAAGGGACACTAGACTTAGAGAAATGGGAAAAATTTGCCTCCTGTAACAAGAGTTGGATAATTAAGCATAATTGTAGAGATCAAGTATCCATCTGGATCACTGTAGCACAAGAAAGAGAAAATGAAAAAATAAGAAAAGCCAAAGAAAAGAATGCCATACCGAAGGTAACAGTTCACGTTGTCCAGGAACAAAGCAAGTGGAAAATCAGAAGCCCAACGCAAGGGCCACAGGAAGGAACTCAAAAGAAGGAACCAAGCAAGATGACAGAAAGTGTTATTTCTGCAAGCAAAAAGGACATTTCAAGAAGAATTGCAGAAAATACAAGGAATGGTGTGAAAACCAGCAAGAAAAACCTAAAGCATGAAGAAGTGGCTTCCCGAGGTACCTCCCTGCCAAAACACCATCTGAACAAGAAAATGATCAAGTGACCCTTGTACTGCCAACAGGTCACCAATATCAATGCATTATAGATTCGGGAGCAAGCCGAACAATTTTAAAGCAGCAAGAGGTACCAAGTGAAATAATGACCACTGAGACCTAGTCCAGCAACAGCACCTCCACACTATACCCCACCCCTATACCCAGACATGCATGCACACCCAGGTACCCCTAGTATGAACAGAATTGAATCATCTGCAAGCTCACTAACAGTGAAATTGAAAAGAGATGAAACAGGAAAATAGAACAACGTTTGAAAGTGGAAAGATGTACATGACAAGACTTAAGAGATGGTGTCATGCACAGACACTCAGGGCACCAGCAGCCCCAGACTTGAAACAGGAGAAGACTGAGTCCATCAGAACTTACTATGATAAAGTCACTATACGACACACAAGATGATAGAATATGAGGGTGTGCAACTCCCGTGTCGGCAACAGTGTACTCAGTCACCAATGGCAGTTCGATAAAAGTGACTTTACCCACAGGAGACACAAGGGTTTCAAGAGCTGTTTTTATGCACAACCAGATTCCTCTACATTTACTTACAGATCAGGCCATTGCAACGACTGGATTGGGAGGTTAAGCCCTACCCCTGCAAGAAAGCAAAGATGTAACCTGAAATACAAGCTTGCTATACAAGTCTATCTCTCACAGGAAAAGTAAGACAAAGAGGAACAACAACTCCCAGCATGAACAACATTATGTTGAACACCAGCCTGGGTGGACTTGGACTAAGAAGATGACATGCCAGCAGCAGTGAGAAAGAATATGCAAGTGAAGAAAGGACAAAGTATGAAGAATAATGAATGAATCATAAAGAGAGGTGATTGGAAAAAGAAAAGTTGAGAAACAATATGAAGGTCGCATGAAAGTTTGGAGACTAAAGGAAGTCTGCTTTAAAAAGGACAAAGAAAGACATCTGACAAGCGGTCAGTACTACATGGCAAGATTACAGAGATAATGCCATGATTTAAAGCAACAGAAGCTCCGGGGTTTAAAGCAAATGATAAGGAACAAGACAGAAAAAGTTCCAGAAGACAAATAAATGATGCTTCTTCTGACAATATGAAGTACAAGCTTCTTCAGGTACTCCCCAGTGAACATAATGTCTCCAGAGGAAACAGCAGAAGGTATAATTACAGTCACCTTGCCCACTGGAGAAATACGTTTGTGCCTAATGAATACTGGAGCCTGCACACGCAGAAGACAGCAGAGGGAGATACCACAAGAACTGATGAATTCAGAAATTCTTAAAAGGACAGGAGATGCAAGAACTACAGTCACCAATACCAGCCCAGTTCTTGACCTCGGAGTACATGTCCAGTGACTTTGCTGGAGCACAATGTACTAAAGCTTATCCAAGGAGAATACAGTACACACCAGTAGAAGTTTAACTTTCCAGCAACTTATCAAAGGAAAGAACAAAAAGCCATTTAGCAGCAAGTTAGAACAGAAGTTCAGTATTGGCTCATTCCCGCAGTACCAGTTGTAGAAGAAAGTAAGCAATACTACTGGACCAGGATAGCCCTGTGGAGGGGCTATATCACCAAGTGATTTATCCACAAAACACACAGCTAAATACAGGATGTGAATGAACTGCTGATTGCCACCACTACTAAAAGAGCACTAAGCACCAAGAAGGGGCAGTGTCCTTAGTGAAGTTTCTGGAAGAACAAGACTGCAGAGCCTCAAAAGGAGAAATTGCAGCTAGTCAAGCAAGAGTTAATCTTCCTAGGACACTCAAGGTACCCAACATCTAACAAAAGTGAAAAGAAAAAGATTTATACTGCAAGCTAAGATGCCAACTAGTGTCAAGCAAGTCAGATGATCATTCCTGGGCCTAGTAGGACACTACAGAACATGGATACCTCTAGCACCAGTCTACATGCAAGCATTGTATGACAACACTGAAAGGGAGGAGGGTCCGCATCCTACATACAGCAACAGATGAATTAAGCTATTGAACACTTGGAAACAGCAGTTGCCTCATCTCAAGCCCTAGAACTACCTGACTATTAAAGAAAGAGGCCATACATAGAAGTCCTTACGCAAAATCATGGACTGAGGTGAAGACCAGTGGCCTACAACTCAAGCAAGCTTGACAGCAGTAATCAAAGAGCACCTACCGGCATCAGAGCAGTGATAGCAGCAACAGTCCTAGCAGAGTACAAGAGCACAAACACAGTGCTGAATCAGTAGTCCTAGAAGAGGACAAGAGCACAGGCATAGTGCTGAATCATGAACTTATCATCCAGGGTCCACATGCAGGTACAGAGAAGCTTCAACAAGCAAGAACCAGACACCTGTCAGTGGCAAGGTTGACCATGTATGAAGTAGCACTGCCAGAGTGCGACAAGTAACCATCAGTAGATGTATTACCCTCAACTCAGCAACCCTTTTCCAACATTAATCAATAAAGGTGTTGAATCTCAAGATTCAAAAGGAGGGAAAAACAGATTATCTACTGATGAATGGGAAAGCCAGAAGTTTCTAACATTCACTCATGAAGGGAAACAATATTGTTGGACACGATTTCCCCAAGGGGGAGCAACCAGTCCATCAGATTTCTCAGAGGCAATGGCATTAATCCTGCAAAAAGGAAACAGCATCACTACTCATCTTTTTGGCAGAAGAAGATTGCAGAGTGTCAAAAGCCAAACTACAGCTAGTACAGAAAAGAGTTATCTTTTTAGGACACTGCATATCCCAAGGAACAAGGCATCTTACTGATGAAAGAACAAAAGCAATAACTCTAGCAAAAACCCCAAGAACATTAAAAGAAATCAGAGCTTTCCTGGGCCTTATTGGTTATTGCAGAGAATGGAGACCCTCAGCTTCATTACTGATGCAACCTCTATATGAATTAACACAAAAGGAGGCGTCAGCAGAAAACAGGGACACCATTGAAGAAGCAGTAAGAAAACTAAAGCAAGTCATAATAACAGCCCCAGCATTAGGATTGCCTGATTACAAAGAGCCTTTTAACCTATTCTGCCATGAAAACAGAGGGCATTCTTTAGGGGTGCTCACCCAGAAATACGGACCAAAACAAAGACCAGTGGCATACTGTTCAGCCCAGCTGGATCTGATTATCAGAGGAGCACCATCCTGTGTCCGAGCAGTGGCAGCAGCAGCAATACTGAGGGAAAAAGGTGACAGACCTTGTGCTTGATCATCCACTGTGTATACAAGTACCGCACGCTGTAACAGAAATACTAAGTCAAGAAAAAAGCAAGCATCTTTCTGCAGCCAGACTTACCAAATATGAAGTAGCACTATTAAGCGCCTCCCATGTCACCATCACAAGATGCACTGTACTAAACCCAGCTACACTCCTTCCCATCAACGATTCAAAAGAGGGGAGGAGAGGGGGAAATGGTAATGATGGTAAATCGTTAGATGAGGAGGAAAATGCTGCTACAGACGCAGAAAATACAACACAAACATTTCCACATGATTGCCTAGCCCTCATGGAATTAGAGACTTTACTTCTTCCTAATGTCCAATATACACCACTGGACAATCCAGACATGAACCTGTTCGTCGATGGATCAAGATATTATAATAATGGATCCCCAAGGACAGGATATGCAGTAACAACTGAAACTGAAGTCATAGATTCTGGACCAAGAATGTCAGCACAAGAAGCAGAACTCATAGCAATGACCAGAGCCTGCATACATGCTGAAAACATGACAGCTAACATCTACACGGATTCACGCTATGCTTGGGGGGTGTCCCAGGTTTACGCTGTTATTTGGAAAAGTAGGGACTTCAAAGGTGCAAATGGAAAACCCATCAAACATGCCAGTTTGATTATGGAACTCTTCAGAGCATTGGAACTACCTAAAAGGATTGGCATAATCAAGGTACAAGCACATACTAAGAGCCAAACCATGGAAGCTAAAGGAAATGCATTTGCAGATGCAGAAGCCAAGAGAATTGCCTTACAATCAAAAGAACCTGAGCAAGTCTTAGTAGCTCAAGATGTGAAGCAAATGCCTAGTGAAGAGGAGCTGATCAAAATTCAACAACAAGCATCACAAGGAGAAAAGGAGAAATGGAGATGATTGGGGGCAGAAGAAGATGAACATGGACTTTGGAAGTCAAGAGAATTAAAGTACTGTCTACCAGCAGCTCTATTTCCACCTATGTAACATGTAGCTCATGGACAAGTACATCATTGAAAGGAAGCCATGGTAAATAGAGTACAAGAGCATTGGATAGCTCCAGGCTTCAATAAAGCTGCAACAAACTTTGTAGCAGGATGCTGGATCTGTGGAATCAGCAATCCAGGACAAAGAACCAAGACACCTCTAGGAACTATACCCAAAGCCTCTTACCCATTTCAAAGACTACAAATTGACTATATACAGTTGCCACGAAGCGGTCCATATGAATATGTACTAGTAGCAACGGACATGTTTAGTCACTGGGCCGAAGCCTGGCCAGTAAGCAAAGCCACAGAAAAAACCACTGCAAAGAAACTGATAGCAGAAGTAGTATGTAGATTTGGGATACCTGAGGTTATAGAATCAGATAGAGGTACACATTTCACAGGAGAAGTCATGCAGCATATAATGAAAGATTTGGGGGTACAGCAGGCCTTCCACGTGCCTTACCGTCCCCAGGCGAGTGGGGAGGGGGAACATCTGAACTTTGACCTTAAGCTAAAACTACAGAAAATGATGACAGAAACCAAAAGAACTTGGCCAGAATGCCTACCTATAGTCTTGTTCAATATTAGGACCACACCCATGAGACCCAGTAAACTGACTCCATATGAAATATTGTTTGGGTCAGCTCCAAGGACAGGTTGTTATAATCCACAACAATTACAACATAATCATAGTGATTTAACAGGTTATGTACAGGAGGTCTGTAAAACATTGACTAACCTCCATTGCCGAGTGTTTTCTTCCATTCCAGACCCAGAAGGATCAGCTACGCATAAGCTAAATCCAGGATTGGGTCTATTTAAAGAGACATGTGAGAAAGACCTTTGAACCAAGATATGATGGTCCATATCAAGTGCTGCTAACCATGCCTACCTCAAATTAAGGTGAAAGGTCGTGATACCTGATTACACGCCTCCCACTCGAAGAAGCTGACAGTGACTCTCCAGCCAGAAAAAATGAAGTTGCTTATCCTTTGGTTGTTGTTAAGGGTAATCCCCAAGGTTTGGACTATAAGTCCAGGCAACTGGTTTACTGAAAGGGAATAGTTCAGGCCTAGTGTAGGTAGAATAGGGAGAAAATGTGGAATCAAAAAGAGGGGAAATGATAGTGTAGGAGCTTCCGCAGTATAGCAAATATATATTGATTCACGCTTTTTAGCATTTATTAAGATATTTACTGTTAATCACAAAATGGGTTCATGTGTCCTTAAGAAAAATATTGCTGAGTTGGTCAGAATACTATATTTGCTGAATATCTTGTCCTAAAGCATGACTTGTACAAAGACAAATGCAACATTAAATGTATCCAAGGCGGACAAAGCAACACCAGATATATCCAAGGCTAATTGAGAAGAATGCTGAAAGAAATCTTCTGAGTTTATGTCCGAAAGACTGATAAACGAAACAATAACCATCTTTAAGGCTGTTCTAGTTGCCACTTGGAACATTGTATGACAATCGATGTATTTCAAGATATATATGGTGTATTCTGATTGGCTAAATGTATTGGCAAACATGAATCCTTTGTTTTTAAGCTATAAATAATAAAGACATGACGGCCCCCTGGCAGGTCATTTATGATTTGCTTCGGTTACACATGAACTTGTGTCATCTTATCATTCATTGACCTCCAACCGGTTGCTAAAGGAACAGAATTCTGACTGATGACTGCAGAGAGTTTATAGACCAGACCTGAAGAGGTTAACATTACCCTAACAGTATCAAATTTGTAGAATTTTGCAAACGTGTTTGCCCCTGACCAAGTAGCAGCTCGGCAAAGTTGTAAAGCCGAGACCCCTCGGGCAGCCGCCCAAGAAGAGCCCACTTTCCTCGCGGAATGGGCTTTTACAGATTTAGGCTGCGGCAGGCCAGCCACAGAATGCGCAAGCTGAATTGTGCTACAAATCCAGCGAGCAATAGTCTGCTTTGAAGCAGGAGCACCCATCTTGTTTGGTGCATACAGGATAAATAGCGAGTCAGTCTTCCTGACTCCAGCCGTCCTGGAAACAAAAATTTTCAAGGCCCTGACTACGTCCAGTAACTTGGAGTCCTCCAAGTCCCTAGTAGCCGCAGACACCACGATAGGTTGGTTCAAGTGAAAAGCTGATACCACCTTAGGAAGAAACTGGGGACTAGTCCTCAATTCTGCCCTATCCATATGGAAAATCAAATAGGGGCTTTTGCATGACAAAGCCGCCAATTCTGCCACCCGCCTTGCCGAAGCCAAGGCCAAAAGCATGACCACTTTTCACGTGAGATATTTTAAATCCACGGTTTTGAGTGGCTCAAACCAATGTGACTTTAGGAAACCCAACACCACGTTGAGGTCCCACGGTGCCACTGGAGGCACAAAAGGAGGCTGAATATGCAGTACTCCCTTGACAAATGTCTGAACTTCAGGCAGTGAAGCCAGTTCCATTTTGGAAGAAAATCGATAGAGCCGAAATCTGGACCTTAATGGAACCCAATTGTAGGCCCATAGTCACCTCTGACTGTAGGAAGTGCAGAAATCGACCTAGCTGAAATTTATCCTTTGGGGCCTTCCTGGCCTCACAGTACGCAACATATTTCCGCCATATGCGGTGATAATGGTTAGCGTTCACTTCTTTCCTAGCTTTAAATAGCGTAGGGATAACTTCCTCCGGAATTCCCTTTTCCTTCAGGATCCGGCGTTCAACTGCCATGCCGTCAACGCAGCCGCGGTACGTCTTGAAACAGACAGGCCCCCTGCTGCAGCAGGTCCTGTCTGAGCGGCAGAGGCCATAGGTCCTCTGAGATCATTTCTTGGAATTCTGGTTACCAAGCTCTTCTTGGCCAACCCGGAACAATGAGTATAGTTCTTACTCCTCTCCTTCTTATTATTCTCATTACCCTGGGTAAGAGAGGCAGAGAAGGGAACACATACACCGACTGGTACACCCACGGTGTTACCAGAGCGTCCACAGCTATCGCCTGAGGGTCCTTGACCTGGCGCAATATCTTTGTAACTTTTAGTTGAGGCGGGACACCATCATGTCCACCTGTGGCCTTTCCCAATGGTGTACAATCATTTGGAAGACTTCTGGATGAAGTCCCCACTCTCCCGGGTGGAGGTCGTGTCTTCTGAGAAAGTCTGCTTCTCAGTTGTCCACTCCGGGAATGAACACTGCTGACAGTGCTAACACATGATTTTCCGCCCATCGGAGAATCCTTGTGGCTTCTGCCATCGCCATCCTGCTTCTTGTGCCGCCCTGTCGTGTACATGAGCGAGCGCCGTGATGTTGTCTGACTGGATCAGCACCGGCCGGTGTTGAAGCAGGGGTCTAGCCTGACTTAGGGCATTGTAAATGGCCCTTAGTTCCAGAATATTTATGTGTAGGGAAGTCTCCTGACTTTTCCATAGCCTTGGAAGTTTCTTCCCTGTGTGACTGCCCCCCAGCCTCGAAGGCTGGCATCCGTGGTCACCAGGACCCAGTCCTGTATGCCGAATCTGCGGCCCCCTAGAAGATGAGCACTCTGCAGCCACCACAACAACGACACCCTGGCCCTTGGAGACAGGGTTATCCGCCGATGCATCTGAAGATGCGACCCGGACCACCTGTCCAACAGATCCCACTGGAAAATCCTTGAATGGGACCTGGCGAATGGATTTTCTTCGTAAGAAGCTACCATCCTTCCCAGGGCTCGCGTGCATTGATGCACCGACACCTGTATACGTATTAGGAGGTCTCTGTCTAGAGACGACAACTCCTTGGACTTCTCCTCCGGGAGAAAACCTTTTTATCCTGTTCTGTGTCCAGAACCATACTCAGGAATATTCAGAATTCAGCCGTGCTGTTGTAGCACTTCCCGAGATAGTGCTACTCCGCCGAACAACTGCTCCCTGGACCTCGCCTTTATAAGGAGATCGTCCAAGTACGGGATAATTATTTCGGCCATTACCTTGGTAAATACCTCGGTGCCGGGGACAGACCAACGGCAACGTCTGGAATTGGTAATGACAATCCTGTACCACAATTTTGAGGTACTCCTGGTGAAAAGGGTAAATAGGGACATGCAGGTAAGCATCCTTGATGTCCAGTGATACCATCCAGGCTTGCAATAATCGCCCTGAGCGATTCCATTTCGAACTTGAACCTTCGTATATAAGTGTTCAAGGCTTTCAATTTTAGAATGGGTCTCACCGAACCGTCTGGTTTCGGCACCACAACATTTTGGAATAGTAACCCCGGCCTTGTTGAAGGAGGGGTACCTAGATTTCACCTGCTGGAAGTGCAGCTTGTGAATTGCCGCCAGTACTACCTTTCTCCGAGGGCAGCAGGCAAGGCTGAGGTGAGGTAACGGCGAGGGGGAGTATCCCTGTGATACTATTAAAAATACGGTGCCTTCTTAGGCTGTGAGGAAACCTGAGGTAAAAAAAAAATAATAATTTCTTCCCAGCTGTTGCTGTGGATACGAGGTCCCAGAGACCATCCCCAACAATTCCTCACCTTTATAAGGCAGAATCTCCATGTGCCTTTTATAGGCAGCATCACCTGTCCACTGCCGGGTTTCTAATACCCTCCTGGCAGAATGGACATTGCATTAATTCTGGATGCCAGCCGGCAAATATCCCTCTGTGCATCCTTTATATATAAGACAACGTCTTTAATATGCTCTATGTTAGCAAACTATTTTCCCTGTCTTAGAGTATTAATATTATCTGACAGGGTATCAGACCACGCTGCAGCAGCACTATTTATGCTGAGGCGATTGCAGGTCTCAGTATATAACCTGAGTGTGTATATACAGACTTCAGGATAGCCTCCTGCTTTTTATCAGCAGGCTCCTTAAAGGTGGCCGTATCCTAAGACGGCAGTGCCACCTTTTTTGACAAACGTGTGAGCGCCTTATCCACCCTAAGGGATATCTCCCAACGTGATCTATCCTCTGGCGGGAAAGGGTACGCCATCAGTAACTTTTTAGAAATTACCAGTTTCTTATTGGGGGAACCCACGCTACTTTACACACTTCATTCATTCATCTGATGGGGGAACAAAACACTGGCTGCTTTTTCTCCCCAAAAATAAAACCCCTTTTATGTGGTACTTGGGTTCATGTCAGAAATGCATAACACATTTTTTATTGCCGAGATCATGTAACGGATGTTCCTAGTGGATTGTGTATATGTCTCAATCTCGTCGACACTGGAGTCAGACTCCGTGTCGACATCTGTGTCTGCCATCTGAGGTAACGGGCGCTTTCTTGAGCCCCTGATGGCCTTTGAGACGCCTGGGCAGGTGCGGGCTGAGAAGCCGGCTGTCCCACAGCTGTTTTACGTCATCCAGCCTTGTAAGGAGTTGACATTGTCGTTTAATACCTTCCACCTATCCATCCACTCTGGTGTCGGCCCCACAGGGGACGACATCCCATTTATCGGCCTCTGCTCCACCTCCACGTAACCTTCCTCATCCCACATGTCGACACAGCCGTACCGACACACAGCACACACACAGGGAATGCTCTGACTGAGGACAGGACCCCACAAAGTCCTTTGGGGAGACAGAGAGAGAGTATGCCAGCACACACCAGAGCGCTATATAATGCAGGGATTAACACTATAACTGAGTGATTTTTCCCCCAATAGCTGCTTGTATAAACAATATTGCACCTAAATTTAGTGCCCCCCCTCTCTTTTTAACCCTTTGAGCCTGAAAACTACAGGGGAGAGCCTGGGGAGCTGTCTTCCAGTTGCACTGTGAAGAGAAAATGGCGCCAGTGTGCTGAGGGAGATAGCTCCGCCCCTTTTTCGCGGACTTTTCTCCCGTTTTTTTAATGGATTCTGGCAGGGGTATTTATCACATATATAGCCTCTGGGGCTATATATTGTGATATATTTGCCAGCCAAGGTGTATTTATTGCTTCTCAGGGCGCCCCCCCCCCCAGCGCCCTGCACCCTCAGTGACCGGAGTGTGAAGTGTGTATGAGGAGCAATGGCGCACAGCTGCAGTGCTGTGCGCTACCTTGGTGAAGACTGATGTCTTCTGCCGCCGATTTTCCGGATTTCTTCTTGCTTCTGGCTCTGTAAGGGGGCCGGCGGCGCGGCTCCGGGACCGAACACCAATGGCCGGTTCCATGCGGTCGATCCCTCTGGAGCTAATGGTGTCCAGTAGCCTAAGAAGCCCAAGCTACCACCAGTTAGGTAGGTTCGCTTCTTCTCCCCTTAGTCCCTCGCTGCAGTGAGTCTGTTGCCAGCAGATCTCACTGTAAAATAAAAAAACCTAACATATACTTTCTTTCTAGGAGCTCAGGAGAGCCCCTAGTGTGCATCCAGCTCGGCCGGGCACAGGATTCTAACTGGAGGAGGGTCATAGTGGGAGGAGCCAGTGCACACCAGGTAGTCCTAATTCTTTCTTAGCTGTGCCCAGTCTCCTGCGGAGCCGCTATTCCCCATGGTCCTTACGGAGTCCCCAGCATCCACTAGGACGTTAGAGAAAAACACAGTATGTTTACCCAGTAGCGCTTTTGTTATGTATATGCGCCAATTATGTGCCCCCCCCTCTACTTTAAAACCCTTCTTTCACCGTGTGTTAAGCAGGGGAGAGTCCGGGGAGCTTCCTCTCAGCGGTGCTGTGGAGAAAAATGGCGCTGGTGAGTGCTGAGGGAGAAGCCCCGCCCCCTCAGCGGCGGGCTTCTGTCCCGCTCAAACTTAGTAAAATATGGCGGGGGCTCTTTTATATACATGTACAGAGCCCATCTGTACATGTAAATAGTCTTTTTGCTATGCAGAGGTTTATATTGCTGCCCAGGGCGCCCCCCCCCCCCCCCCTGCGCCCTGCACCCTTACAGTGACCGGAGTATGTGAGGTGTATGGGAGCAATGACGCACAGCTGCAGTGCTGTGTGTTACCTCAGTGAAGCTGTAGGCTTCTGCCGCCTGACGACTTCTGTCTTCTGTACTTCTAGCTCTGTGAGGAGAACGGCGGCGCGGCTCTGGGGGTGGACGCCCAGTAAGAACCTGCGTTCACCCCCTCTGGAGCTAATGGTGTCCAGTAGCCGAGGAAGCAGAGCCTATCTTAGACAAGAAGGCCTGCTCCTCTCTCCTCAGTCCCTCGATGCAGGGAGCCTGTTGCCAGCAGTGCTCCCTGTGAAAAAGTAGTAAAAGGTAGAAAAAAAAAATCCAAACAAAAATGCTTCTAGGCAGAGAACTCAGGAGAACTCTCTGCAGTGCACCCATCTTGCTCTGGGCACAGTGTAAAACTGAGGTCTGGAGGAGGGGCATAGAGGGAGGAGCCAGTGCACACCCAGAGTCCAAAGCTTTCTTAAAGTGCCCTATCTCCTGCGGAGCCCGTCTATTTCCCCATGGTCCTTACGGAGTCCCAGCATCCTCAAGGACGTTAGAGAAAGGGACATGGCCTCACTGGAGTGCTGCATTTGCAAGCCACGGCCCCATTTTCCATTACTGAATGGGGCATGCCCAGCTCTGTGAGAAGCTGTCCTGTTCCCAGTCCCTCTGTCTCCTGTGAATAGACGCTGTGCGATCACTGCTGCCCTGCTAGGCAGAGCAAAAAGTGACAGAAGCCTCCCAACTGCTCCTCCCCATCACGGGACACTGTGGCCTATTGGTGAGGCTTTGGGACAGTCCCAAAAAATGGGAGTGTCCCGTGAAAATGGAGACAGTTGGGAGGTATGCGCTCAGCATCTGCAATGCAGAGTAGCAGTGACAGTACTCCCGCCCAACTTTCTTCCCCCGTGTAACACTGCGGTACATGGGTGGGGCAGCAGGACAGTCCCAGAGAAGCGGGGCAATTGGGATATATTGTATATAGATTTTTTTCAATTTTTTATTGAAACAAATAATTTATACATTTGTGATATGTATGTATGGCAACAGAGTAATGGTGCGTACACACTATGCAATATCGCATACGATCCGGCTGATATAGGCCAGTTCATTGCGATATTGTAGTGTGTATGCACAATACAAGGGGCAGATGTATTAACCTGGAGAAGGCATAAGGTAGTGATAAACCAGTGATAAGTGCAAGGTGATAAATGCACCAACCACTCGGCTCCTGTCATTTTGCATATTGGAGCTGATTGGCTGATGCGTTTATCACCTTGCACTTATCACTGGTTTATCACTTGCTTATGCCTTCTCTAGGTTAATACATCTGCCAGATTATACAATGCGCGCTCCCGCGGGTCGTATCCTGCATCGCACGTCGGACCTGCTTGCGATATTGCTTACGAGGGTCATGCTTCTGAATACAGCCTGGCCTCACTCCTCACTAACCTTGCAGCTGAAATCGGCAAGTGTGTATGCCGATGTCGGATCCCGTATGGTTAACGATCTCGTCCTAATCAAGTGTACGGAGCTTAATGCGCCCTACACACTGGGCGATAAAACTGAAAGATATGGACGATCTCGTTCATTAATTAACAAGATACCGTTCATATCTTTCAGTGTGGAGGCAGCAAGATTCCGGGCAGGTTGCTATAGCAGCGGGGGGGCGGAGCTGGGAGATGAGATCCCTGCGCCGCCTCTCCCTGCCGCAGTAAACGGGTCCCGCGATTTTGGCTATGCCCCTTTCACACCGCACGCCGACCCGGCAATATCGGTCGATACCGGATACCAACATCGGTCGATACCGGGTTATTTGTGTGGTGTGTCAAAGTCAGAAAAATATCACGCTGCACATTGCCATATATGCACCTCGTGCGTGTGCATGCTGCACGAGCATGAGCTCTCCCGTGCGTGCGTATACTCGCGGTCGCGTGCACTCGCGCATTTACGTTAGAGTTTGTGTGCGTCTAGCGGGCGATTGAATCATAACATAATTTAGTCATATAATGTATTTTGTAGATTATGGTCCCTTTGATAGAATCTGAAAGTTTAGTTAATATAGCATGTTCGGGGACGGAGAGATTCCTCTTTGTTTGATACGAAGGGTCAGACAGGGGTTACACAGTGGTGTTTAGTATCCATCGGAAGAGAATATAATTAGCAATATTCCGGTGTTGGTTTGAAGCGGATTACTCGCTTGTGCGTATAGTTATGGACATAAGAAGTTTATGGACATTTACTATATTTGCACTTTATTAACCATGCGGCGGGAAACCCAGTTTCCCTCCCACCTGAGCAGTTTGAAATAGTCACAGCCCACCTGTATGAACCAACCTATGACCTTTTGATATAATGCAGAGACGAATTCCTGTGTCCAATGAACAATAAGAATGTAGGGACCATTAGACTGTACTGTGTGTAAGTGTATATAAAGACAAGCCGATCTGGGCCAGCTCTCTACTCTTTTCAACGGTTCTCATCACTGATAATCGGGAGCTGGATATCCAGAAAGGCGCTTGCGATTGTTCCCCTTGTGCGTAAGTTCTCTGCAACCATATTTATCTCCTATTTTGTTGTAAGCCATTCTCTCTCTCCTTCCCCCTTAAATGTAATTGTGTCTTTGTTGTATTTTAACGTGTAGTAACTCGGTTAGGTATTTTATGTTAGTTTGGTAGTGTATAACTTGTATTGTGTATTCTTTTGCGATTGAACGTTCATTCATTCCCTTAAAAGGTGTTAGACCCTTAGACCAGTATTTGAGTGTTTATTATATTGCTAAAGGGTTCTCAGAGTGTAAGAGTCGCTCATACAGCTTTCTAACTAACAAGGTTACACTGTGTTGCATTTACACCTTATCACTGCACAAAGGTTTACAATATAAGTACATTGTTTAGGATATTGTTACAAAGTTTTAACTCTGTGAGTGTCAGCGCCGCTCGTGATCTCCTCGTGATCTCGAGCTTCCGCTACACTGATAGCGTATCATTACGTTAGTCGGCAGCCTATAGCGTGCTTGCCTTTATGCATTAAGCCGTGAGCGAACGTGCCGCTCGTGCGTCTCGTCCACGGCTAAGCGTCCGCTACGCTGAGTACGTACCCTTACGGTACCACTTACTCTAATAGCGTACTGAGTCTTTTAACCTTTCAGCGTGTTTTATATAGGATATATATTAGGCTTTTACAATTGGGGACTCGCCCGCTCTTCACATATCTGCACTAGGTAATTTCAGCAGACATTATCGGTCAGCAAAAGGCGGGAGGTAATATTCCTCGTAGTGCTGACCAGATAAACGTCTGCTTCGCGTAGTAAGGAGTGCTGAAGGAATCCGGAACCAAAAGGTAGGAACAGTACGTTATTGTCTTTTAAAACCTGTTTAATTTCTGTTTTGCGAACGTACGCATAAGCACACACACCTGTATTCCTTGTTTAGGATTATTTGTCCGTACCTCATTCTCCTGATTGCCACACACTAGTGATAACGTGTTGAGACATTTGTTGTTATCAATAGTTAAAGGATAAATATTTAAGGGAATAATTGTAAAAAGGCACGCACACAATCTCGTCTAAAATACAAGGGAGTTTTGAGTGGTGTTCAGTGAAGGATTACTGTTAAAGATCATTCACATTGATAAACGTGTAGTGTGTTACTGTGGACGTACTTGGTTTGCGTACATGTGTCCTTACAAGGGCAGGGCGTACGCAAGGCAAGGGTCGACGCACGGAGCGTATATTACGCAACGTAGCATACGGATACGCCCACAAAATAATACAAACCGCACGATAGTATCGTTTTAATAGGCGATAAGGAAGTAACGCGAAAATAACGCAAATCTATCTCAAATCCAAAAGTTTAAAGTTAAAAGAAAAAAAGACTTTCTCTGTTGTAATTCTTCTGGGTTAGACTATTACTGAATGAAAGGAATTCTGTACAGAAATAAGAGTGTTCGAATGTAAGAGTGTGTATATATAAGATTTCTCTTTTATTACGGAAGTGGGAACCATAGGCCAGTAGAAAGAGGTACACCAGCGAGAGTGATAGCGTGGGGTGGCTTGGGAGGCGTCCCTTGTTAATCTCGACATATTTATGAGCAGTAGAGTCTGCTGTACATAACAGACCAGGAGGTCAAGGACCAGGAGGTTCAGGTACAGCAGACTAAAAGTAGAGAGCACAACCGAAGAAGGTTGGTGCGAGACCCATATAGGCCAAAGAAGCTCATTGCTGAAGGAATTCGCAGCCGAAATTTTCGATTCCACTGATCGTTCCGCACATAAGATTAGTTGCTTGTGTGCAGATACGATTGTACCGCATGTGATTGTGTGCATTAGCGTGTCTTGAATTCAGAAGAACGTTACTTGCACATTGTTAACGTGATTTGTGTAATTTTTTTTATTTTAAGGGAAGTAGCCTGATCACTCAGGGACATTCCAGCGACTGATACTTGCTGGGGAGGGTAAGACACTCCCACACGCCCGAGCAAGTAGACGTACTTAGGTGCCCTAGGTTGGGTACGGAACCTCTGGGAACTTTGGTCGCCGTATTGGCCAGCGTGGGCGGAGTTAAGTGGGCGGACCTCGTTGCAAAACCCCCACCGCAGCTTTACCCCGAGCATCTTGGTTTTTGTAAGGGTTGCCGAAGACCCTGATTTGAAGTCAGAGGTAGTGAAAGCAGCACCTGCAGAGATGGGGGCCAGTTGTTCAGGTAAGGGGCGATCAACCCAGGTTCAGGTTGATTTGGTAAACCGACCAATCGGGTCGGCAAGGTATATCATGTGTGAGAAATATGGTCATCACACAGAAATGTTGTGCAATGAATGGGAAAGGATGACTGTGCATGATGGGGAAAAGTTTCCCCGGGTAGGTAGTTTTAACCCAGAAGTGTTACAGAATTTAAGGAGAAGAGTTTGCCTGATTAAATCTTCAAAAAGGCGTATTAAACATTATGATTATTTAACATTGTGGCAACAGGAAGGTGAAATACAAAGGGGGTTGGCGCAAGCCACTGGATCTAACCCTATCAGGAAACTGATAGCCACTGCACCCCCACCACCGTACATACCTGGAGAGAAATTGGTTGCAGAGAATGGCACTCAGGGTTATGTTAAATGTGTAGAAGTTAAGGATAATGTAACCAAAGTAATTAATGCTAACACTAATCCGTGCAAGTTGTACCCTGTTTTGTACTTTCCCCAGGATTGTGACCAAGAGGATGAGCCCACAACAATATCAGCACTCTCCCTAGCAGCTGTTAGGTTCCTGGTGCTCAGAACAAGGGAGATGTTATGAAGCGAGTCCAGAGCACCAGGACGTAATGCTGGGAAAGGGGAATGGAAAGGGAATAGCCCCTGGCGCCCTATCTCCGTTGTCTCACCCGTGCAGTCAGTACACTCTTGCGAGACTATGGTTGCTTGAGCCCATGGCAGCCGCGTTTGAAGGGCGGATTACGTCTGCCCAACTTCGATGCCCCCTCAGGTCTTAATGAGAGACAAAGAGTGAACCGAGACAGGGTGATAACAAGGGGCCCTCTGACTAAACAACAAGGCCAGGGGCTACTAACAAACCTAAAACCAAAGTATGTGCGGCTTGCCGCCAAAGGAAAAGAACAACAAAGGAAATGCTGACCACACGCCGACACAATACTTTTGTGTACCGGCGGTGACAGCATAAGCAGAACCCTCTGCAAAACACCAGTGACAGAAATAATAAGGGAATACAGCGGCCTAAGCCAACGGACGCGGCCGTGCCGCTACTCACGGAACCGGTACGAATACTGGCAAACGGACAGGAACTCCCAATGCTGCTGACACAGACTCTCAGAACTGGAGGACAGGCAGAATCCCAAACGACAGACCGGTGGACACCAAGAAGCCAGAAACTTGCATAGGCAAAGGTACTGGACCTCAGGACAGGAACGCCTCACGGCAGGACACGGGATCAGACATAGGAATCGACACAGGGACTGACACAGGAAGCTCAGGAACTAGCAGGAACCAAGCTCAGAACTCAAGCAGACTGAAAACCCAGGAATATCACCAGCATCTGTGAATTGCAAACAGCCAGCATATAACAGAGAGGCCTAATTAATAATCCCATGCAGCTGCCTTGTTGCATGATTCCAAACTGACCAGATGCAATTAGCAGCCAGGTGAGGCTGAACACAAGGGAACAAGCTGCAATTACACAGACTCACCAGCGGCAGCAGACAAGAGTATTCTAAAACAGAGCAACAGGAAATCCTGGCATGCAAGACAACTTTATAAACATAAAATAGGAATGAACCACTACCTGTGGTTCATAACAGCAGCCACCATATCAGAAACAGCAGTGGGCACGACCCAACCCGTAAGATTAGTATCAAAGGCCCCTAGCGGAGGGACAGGTGAGGTCGTATCGACTGGTAAGTACGGCACCATACACTATGCTGAAACCATTTCACCACATGTTGTAGAATCTACTCAGAATGATGTTATTGGACTTAATCCCGTTAGGGTAATAGCAGTGCCAAATGGGAAAACCGAAGCTTCAGGAGCAACTCCTGTCAGAAACATCGCCATGCACTGTCCCTTTTCCCGAGCAGAATTAAGATCAATGATGTCTGAAATCCCTGATCCTAGGAAAGACTTAGTTGCATGTCAAAAGTACATTAGGGAGCTAGGAAATTCTGCAGAGCCAAATAACAAAGATTGGAGGACAGTTTTGAGGGCATGTTTACCCCCCACTGTTGATCCGTTAAAGTTTATTGCTGATTGCAAGTTAGATGAGGAAGTACCACTAACTAAGACGAGTATAATCAGGATAATGTAAAAATAATCAACTTACAGTTAGGGGTATATTTTCCTGCAGTAGTAAAGTGGAATAAAATCTTTACAATAAAACAAAAAGAAGGTGAATCCACACCAGAGTATTTTCACCGGGCTCTGCAGGATATGGCTAGGTACACTGGTATAGATGACATTAAAACTAATGTACACCACAGGGAAGTAGCTGTTTCAGTATTAATGGACGGTCTAAAGGAGGTTTTAAGGAAAAGAATACAAACCACTAGGCCTGATTGGAGAGGTATGTCAGTGGATGCATTGGGAGAGGCTGCTGCAGGGCATGATCGGAATATCATCAGACACAGGGAGTCACAGAGTGATAAGTTAATGGCTGTAAGCATACAGGCCCTCACTACCCGGCCACCTCAGCCCAGAACTGTGACCCCTGTGGGTAAGTCAAGAGGTATAAAATGTTATAGTTGTCACAGAGAGGGACACATGTCACGTGATTGTAAAGCAAGACAAATACAAAATTCATATCAATCCCCTAGACAACGACCTGATACGAGACATTGGGATCAAGGACCGAAAGGGCGGAGCTATGAGCCACATGCAGGGGAAACAAAAAGGTATCCCCCAAGAAGAGACTGGCAAATCTCTGATAGTTCCCATCTACCCCCACCACAAGTAATTGCTGCCAGCGCGATTCAGGGAGGTCACCATACCCAATAGGGGTGTGGCCACACCTGTAATCTGCAGCCAGTGAAATTGATTGCAAGTCTTGGAAGTGAACCCGAGATCACAATTGATGTAGCTGGTAAATCATTAAATTTCCTTGTAGATACGGGGGCGGCCAAATCAGTGATAAATTCGACAGTGGGCATGAGAACCACTGGTAAGACAATTCCAGCCATGGGAGTAACGGGAGTAGTACAGCACTACCCTGTTAGCAAACCAGCAGAGATTACAATAGGGCCCTTGCATACCAAGCATTCCTTTTTGCTGGCTGCATCGGCACTGACTAATCTCCTGGGAAGAGATTTATTGTGTAAAATGGGGTGTGTCATTTCTTGTACTCCTGAAGGTGTATTCTTAGACATACCTGAGAATCACGCTCAGGAAGTACGAGACATGCTAGACTCCCCATCAAAATTAATGTCACATACCATTATGATAAATAGGAGTTCATCCCAGGTAGAAGAAATGACATCCCAAATACCAGAGTCACTTTGGACTAAAGATGGACAAGACACTGGATTAATGGCAAACGTAGCTCCAGTAGTTGTGCAAGTAAAAGATGGTAGGATAGCTCCAAAAATCCCACAATACCCTCTGAAGCCAGAGGTGGAGTTAGGAGTATACCCCGTAATAGAGCGCTTGCTACAACAGGGCATTCTGGTGAGAACATCCAGCACTGCCAATAGTCCCATCTTCCCTGTGAAAAAGAGTGGGGGGAGGGGTTACAGGCTAGTGCAGGATCTAAGGGGGATTAACAAAATAGTTGAGAGTCAGTTCCCCGTAGTGCCAAATCCAGCTGTCATCCTTATGCAAATCCTTCCCACTGCGAAATTTTTCACTGTTATTGACCTCTGCTCCGCCTTCTTCTCGGTACCTCTGCACCCTGACAGCCAATATTTGTTTGCATTCACATACAGAGGAGTCCAATACACATGGACTCGATTACCACAAGGTTTCATAGACAGTCCAAGTATATTTTCACAAGCTTTACATGATTGTTTACTGTCTTTCCAACCAGAGAGTGGATCAGTATTGATCCAATATGTGGATGATTTACTACTATGTTCAGATTCACTGGAAGCGTCCCTGAAAGATACGAAACAGCTCCTGTTTCATCTTTCAGACACAGGACACAAGGTTTCCAAAGACAAGTTGCAATTATGCCAGACTAAAGTAAAATATCTGGGACACTGTCTGACACAAGGACTGAGACACCTGACCGCTGATAGAATTCAAGCAATTCGAGACATGACTCTGCCACAAACCCAGCAACAGATCAGAACGTTTCTAGGAATGTGTGGGTATTGCCGTAACTGGATCCCAGGTTTTTCCATTCTAGCATTACCTTTGCAGGAGATGGTCTCATCAAACAAACCTGATCGGATTTCGCATACAGACGAATCCGAGATGGCATTTGAGAGACTTAAACAGTGCCTAACGCAGGCACCAGCATTAGGTATGCCAGACTATGGGAAACCCTTTGAGCTGTACGGAACAGAAAGTGCTGGTTGCGCGGCAGGCGTCCTAACCCAAAAGCACGGTGATGCCAGCAGGCCGGTAGCATACTACAGCGCTCAGCTAGATACGGTAGCGCGATCCCTCCCCACATGCTTGCGAAGTGTCGCTGCGATAGCATTGCTAGTAACAAAAAGCGAAGATGTAGTGCTAGGACACAACCTCACAATCCATACACCTCATGCAGTGTCAGCCTTACTAAATTCTGCCCAAACCAGACATGTCTCATCCGCACGGTTTACAAGGTGGGAATTAGCACTAATGGCCCCTGTAAACATCACCATAAAGAGATGCAGTGCACTAAATCCAGCAACGTATCTCCCAGGTGTGCCTGGACAGGCACAAAGGGTGGGGGATGAGAGTGATGGTGAAGGAGGATTTGGTACAGACACTGACTCACATGATTGTATGGAATATTTGACCCAAAATTTCACGGCAAGGCCTGACATCAGTGACAACCCACTGGAAGATGTAAATCTTACTTTCTACACTGACGGTAGTTGTCACAGACAGATGGACTCGGGAGACTTGTGTACTGGATACGCAGTCGTAGATGACCAAGGCACCATAGAAGCAGAACCGCTAGGCCCACCTCACTCAGCCCAGGTTGCTGAACTGGTTGCCCTAACCAGAGCATGTGAATTGGCTAAGGGAAAAACAGCCAATATCTATACCGACTCTAGATACGCCTTCGGGGTAGTCCATGATTTCGGAGCCCTATGGCGCCTCAGAAATTTCATGACGGCAGCTGGTACACCGGTAGCGCATGCAGCTCACATCAAAAGGCTTCTAACAGCGATACAGGAACCTGACAGAGTGGCTGTTATCAAGTGTAAAGCACATACATATAGCCAAGACCCGGTATCACTTGGTAACAGCCGAGCAGACGAAGCTGCTAAGTTAGCAGCTGGTACCCCCAGACAGACAGACGCCACACAACTGATGGTATTTAATACCGTCAACACACAGAAATTGTGTGAAATGCAAAATTTGTGTTCCACACAGGAAAAGGCAGTTTGGAGGGCAAAAGGATATGACCAGGAGTCCTCAGGACTCTGGACAGATGGACAGGGTAAACCAGTGGCACCCAGAGCATACCTTCCAAGTTTAGCGGAAGCAGCACATGGGCTGACTCATCTAGGCAAGGAAGGGATGTGCAAGTTGGTAATAGCATATTGGTGCGCCCCAGGATTTTCTTCCCATGCGGGAAAAAGGGCAATGACATGCCTCACCTGCTTGAGGAAGAATATCGGAAAGGCAATACCAACAGAACCATCTCATATCCCACCTACAGGCGGCCCTTTTCAGGTAATACAAATTGATTTCATACAATTACCCCCTTGTCGAAATTTGAAGTATGTACTAGTTTGTATAGATGTGTTTTCAAATTGGGTCGAAGCATTTCCTGCGGCCACAAATACCGCAATGTTTACTGCTAAGAAAATTGTACAGGAATTTGTGTGTAGATACGGTATCCCTAGAATAATTGAAAGTGATAGGGGTACCCATTTTACAGGTGATGTCTTTCAAGGAATGTGTAAGTTGATGGGAATTGATAGTAAGCTGCACACTCCGTACCGCCCCCAGGCGAGTGCGAAGGTAGAAAGAGTGAACAGCACTATTAAAAATAAATTGAGCAAAGTTATGGCAGAAACAGGATTGACATGGCCAGAAGCTTTACCCATTGTATTATACAGCATCAGAACCACTCCCAGGTCCCCTCTTAATCTGTCCCCTTTTGAAATTCTGTTCGGTCGACAACCGCATGTTATGATTAACCCTCAGGATGATTTGAAGTGTAACAATGAAGTGACTGTAAAGTATTTGGTTAAGATGAGTAAACAGCTAAGGAATCAGAATGATAATTTGAAGCTAGTGATTCCTGATCTGCCAGATAGTAATTGTCATGACATTGAACCTGGGGATTATGTAATGATACGGAATTTTCTACGCTCAGGTTGCCTTATTGACAGATGGGAAGGACCATACCAAGTCTTATTGATTAGCACGACAGCATTGAAGGTTGCCGAGAGAGAGACTTGGGTTCATTCGTCCCATTGTAAGAAGGTTGCTGATCCAGAGAGGTCCCGTGATAAAGAACAGACGGTAGAGGAAGTTGTATCACTGGAGTGTCTGTTTCAGGAGGACTGAGACGGCACCTGAGCATTGAGAATAATAAGATCAGAGGCAGTTGTCGATTCCCTGTTCCCTTTTATTGTTTTTCTCCACTTCCCATCCCATCTCCCTCAATTATTTCTTTCCCACTTCTCATTCTTCTCCATTTCCTCCTATAAGATGGACTTGCCCCAAGAGACTGTGATCCGGATTTTCCTGTTGACCATGATGTTGACCAGAGCAGTCTGTTCCGGCGAGAGTACCATGGAGGTCGAGAGAGGTTCTGGAATGGGTTCTGATGACAGAGATGGAGGCGTAGATTTCCAAGAACAACATAATCACCGAGTAAAGGCGAGTATCAGAAAACGATCTGGTAGCATTGACAATAGAAGGAATTGTGAAGGATTGTTAGCGGAAGAGAACTGTATCTGTAGACTCTGTGACAGTGTAGTTGAGGATGGGTGTATCAAGAAATGCCAATCCAGTTTTAATATCCACATGGACCGGCATCCATTGAGTGACTATCACTCCTTAGTGGGTAAAGTGTTAAACCAGACAGATTGTTGGGTATGCTCTCAAGTACCTCAAGGCCATAGCAAATCAGGGTTAGTACCATTCCCTCTAACTATAGGGGAGGTACTTGAGCTAAGTGGTGGGAGGCCGGTGGACAGGAGGTTTAATATCTCCAGTCCTCCTAGTTTGAAGCTCCACCAATATCATGTGGATAGATCCCTAGTATGTTTTAACATTTCCAATCCCCGAAAGCCGGGAAATTGGGAAGTGTCATGGAACAACAAAACCATGACCTTTTCATACAGAGCCGATAGAATGCCTACAGATACAGAACTTATACGCCACATAGCCGGTAGTGGAAAATATTTCCGATATAGGTATACCCTAGGAAGTAGGATCATGAGAGTTGGAGAAGTATCACCAGGATACTGTGCACATATCGTACAAACAGATACGTGTACTAAACAGATGGGAGAATTAGGGTTAGGAGATTTCATATGGAAAATTTGTAATATGGTAATGTCCTATTCCGTCCCATATGTTCTCCCCGATGATGCATACTTCATATGCGGGAGGAAGGCGTATAAGTGGCTTGCCCCAAACTCAGAAGGGTTATGTTATATTGGAAAAGCACTGCCTGAGGTAATGACCGTATCCCACACTAAAATGAAGGATATTCACCGCAGTGCCCAAGCTCCTTATACTCACACTCATTACGAGCACATCGTTAAACGGCACCTGATAGAAAGAACAGAGCATCCGGCCTCTGACCTGATCCATGAATCCACCGGGATTCAATTCCTAATCGCGTTAGATATCACTCGTACCGCCAGAGGAGTGATAAATTATAAATATATATCTGCGCTTGCAAATTTATTAGACAATATCACTGAAATGTATGATGACACATTCAGGTATACCGGAAGGGAGCTCCAAGCTTATAAAACAGAACTGGTTCAGCATAGGATGATTCTCAATTATCTCACAGCTGTGACAGGCGGGTATTGTGTTACCCTAGCGACTCAGTATGGAATAAAGTGCTGCACGTATATTACAAACAGCACAGAGGACCCGGCCGAGGTCATAGATCAAAAGATGGATGACATTTTGCAATTAAAATGGGAGTTCCGAAGGAAACACAATCTCACCCTTGCCGCTGACCGGTTGGGTGACATGGTTGAACCCACGAAATTGGTTCTCTGGTTTAGGAGAATGGGCTCAAGGAATTATCATGGATGTAGGGAAATTTCTTTTGTGTATTCTGGGTGTCATCATATTGGTCGGCCTGATATTTAGATGCGTTCGGGTTTTAACAAAGTGTAAACGTAGCGCCCGAGTGATGAGTTTAAGAAGTGAAGATACTGTAATAACAACGACTGATTTGATTTACGACCCAACCATTGAGACAATGTTGTGATGAAAATGTGATTCCACGGTCCGTTTCTTTCACCCGTTTCTCCTTTGTTTTCCTCCAAGGTACAAAGACATCCGCTTGGAAGAAGAATTTGACAACCTTTTACACAGACAACTGATGGACTAAGCCATAGACCCCCATATCCCTAGTAACTTTACGCTAGCCCAACACTTTTTGTAAGTCTATGGACATTGAAAAAGCTTTTTGCACACCGTTTATAGCAAAAGCATCGGGAGACTACAGTCAACATGTACATCGAGACAAGACAAGACACAGACAAGACCTCAATCGGCAAATGTACATTAAACTCACATAGTTTACGACTGCATTTACCATAATTGCTCTTTATCTTCATTTCTACAACCTTCAGGTAATAACACACATAGTCGATAGGGAATATAGGCACAGATATCAGCACTCACATATCCCCCCATTCATGTATCATCAACTAAAATGTGCTCCCCCATTTTGTTGCAACCAAAAGCCGAAAAGAGCTCGGTAAAGTTTGACAGCCCATCCACAGACCCTTAATACGGGATAAGAAGGAATTCAAATGTATACTTCGCAATACCTCAAAGCTTGATTTAAAACACGTACGGCACGATGATACATGACCCCCCAAACATGGATTCATACACACATGCTTCTGCTATCTCACTAGGTCATACCGTTTTCCCACCTTCTCCTCTTCTCCCCTACCCAATCATAGAAATGTATTATACATGACATATATTTTTCTTTTTTTGAACTGTTTTAGGAAGTGGCAGTTATTGGTGACTGCCAAAGGGTGGACTGTCAAAGTCAGAAAAATATCACGCTGCACATTGCCATATATGCACCTCGTGCGTGTGCACGCTGCACGAGCATGAGCTCTCCCGTGCGTGCGTATACTCGCGGTCGCGTGCACTCGCGGGCGCGCAGTATGCGCATTTACGGTAGAGTTTGTGTGCGTCTAGCGGGCGATTGAATCATAACATAATTTAGTCATATAATGTATTTTGTAGATTATGGTCCCTTTGATAGAATCTGAAAGTTTAGTTAATATAGCATGTTCGGGGACGGAGAGATTCCTCTTTGTTTGATACGAAGGGTCAGACAGGGGTTACACAGTGGTGTTTAGTATCCATCGGAAGAGAATATAATTAGCAATATTCCGGTGTTGGTTTGAAGCGGATTACTCGCTCGTGCATATAGTTATGGACATAAGAAGTTTATGGACATTTACTATATTTGCACTTTATTACCCATGCGGCGGGAAACCCAGTTTCCCTCCCACCTGAGCAGTTTGAAATAGTCACAGCCCACCTGTATGAACCAACCTATGACCTTTTGATATAATGCAGAGACGAATTCCTGTGTCCAATGAACAATAAGAATGTAGGGACCATTGTACTGTACTGTGTGTAAGTGTATATAAAGACAAGCCGATCTGGGCCAGCTCTCTACTCTTTTCAACGGCTCTCATCACTGATAATCGGGAGCTGGATATCCAGAAAGGCGCTTGCGATTGTTCCCCTTGTGCGTAAGTTCTCTGCAACCATATTTATCTCCTATTTTGTTGTAAGCCATTCTCTCTCTCCTTCCCCCTTAAATGTAATTGTGTCTTTGTTGTATTTTAACGTGTAGTAACTCGGTTAGGTATTTTATGTAAAGATGAGCGGGTTCGGTTCCTCGGAATCCGAACCCGCCCGAACTTCATGTTTTTTTACACGGGTCCGAGCGACTCGGATCTTCCCGCCTTGCTCGGTTAACCCGAGCGCGCCCGAACGTCATCATCACGCTGTCGGATTCTCGCGAGGCTCGGATTCTATCGCGAGACTCGGATTCTATATAAGGAGCCGCGCGTCGCCGCCATTTTTCACACGTGCATTGAGATTCATAGGGAGAGGACGTGGCTGGCGTCCTCTCCGTTTATAGAGATTCGAGAAGAGAGTGAGACAGAGAGAGACACAGTAGTAATTTGGGGAGCATTAGGAGGAGTACTACTACTACTAGTACTTGCTGAAGTGATAGAGATAGTGTGACTGTATTATCTGACTTGTGGGGGAGACACTGACAGTGGGGAGCAGTTAGAGTCTGAGAGCAGGACTCAGGAGTACATAATATAACGTACAGTGCACACTTTTGCTGCCAGAGTGCCAGCCACACTGCCATTGTTTGTGACCACACTGACCACCAGTATAATATATATTGTGATTGTCTGCTTAGGACTCAGGAGTACTACTTGCAAGTTGCTGATAGTGTGACCAGTGACCTGACCACCAGTTTAATAATCACCACCAGTTTATGAGTTTAATATATATTATATATATATATATAATTGTATATAATATATATATAATATTGTATACCACCTAGCACCTACCCGTGTTTTTTTTTTTTTCTTTCTTCTTTATACATACTACTATAGTAGCTTACTGTAGCAGTCTGCGGTGCTGCTGAGCTGACAGTGTCCAGCAGGTCCGTCATCAGTCATTACATAATAAATATATAATATATATACCTGTCCGGCTGCAGTACTAGTGATATTATATATACATATATATTGATTTCATCTCATTATCATCCAGTCTATATTATCAGCAGACACAGTACGTTAGTCCACGGCTGTAGCTACCTCTGTGTCGGCACTCGGCAGTCCATCCATAATTGTATACCACCTACCCGTGGTTGTTTTTTTTTTCTTTCTTCTTTATACATACTACTATAGTAGCTTACTGTAGCAGTCTGCGGTGCTGCTGAGCTGACAGTGTCCAGCAGGTCCGTCATCAGTCATTACATAATAAATATATAATATATATACCTGTCCGGCTGCAGTACTAGTGATATTATATATACATATATATTGATTTCATCTCATTATCATCCAGTCTATATTATCAGCAGACACAGTACGTTAGTCCACGGCTGTAGCTACCTCTGTGTCGGCACTCGGCAGTCCATCCATAATTGTATACCACCTACCCGTGGTTGTTTTTTTTTTCTTTCTTCTTTATACATACTACTATAGTAGCTTACTGTAGCAGTCTGCGGTGCTGCTGAGCTGACAGTGTCCAGCAGGTCCGTCATCAGTCATTACATAATAAATATATAATATATACCTGTCCGGCTGCAGTACTAGTGATATTATATATACATATATATTGATTTCATCTCATTATCATCCAGTCTATATTATCAGCAGACACAGTACGTTAGTCCACGGCTGTAGCTACCTCTGTGTCGGCACTCGGCAGTCCATCCATAATTGTATACCACCTACCCGTGGTTGTTTTTTTTTCTTTCTTCTTTATACATACTACTATAGTAGCTTACTGTAGCAGTCTGCGGTGCTGCTGAGCTGACAGTGTCCAGCAGGTCCGTCATCAGTCATTACATAATAAATATATAATATATACCTGTCCGGCTGCAGTACTAGTGATATTATATATACATATATATTGATTTCATCTCATTATCATCCAGTCTATATTATCAGCAGACACAGTACGTTAGTCCACGGCTGTAGCTACCTCTGTGTCGGCACTCGGCAGTCCATCCATAATTGTATACCACCTACCCGTGGTTGTTTTTTTTTCTTTCTTCTTTATACATACTACTATAGTAGCTTGCTGTAGCAGTCTGCGGTGCTGCTGAGCTGACAGTGTCCAGCAGGTCCGTCATCAGTCATTACATAATAAATATATAATATATACCTGTCCGGCTGCAGTACTAGTGATATTATATATACATATATATTGATTTCATCTCATTATCATCCAGTCTATATTATCAGCAGACACAGTACGTTAGTCCACGGCTGTAGCTACCTCTGTGTCGGCACTCGGCAGTCCATCCATAATTGTATACCACCTACCCGTGGTTGTTTTTTTTTCTTTCTTCTTTATACATACTACTATAGTAGCTTACTGTAGCAGTCTGCAGTGCTGCTGAGCTGACAGTGTCCAGCAGGTCCGTCATCAGTCATTACATAATAAATATATATACCTGTCCGGCTGCAGTACTAGTGATATTATATATACATATATATTGATTTCATCTCATTATCATCCAGTCTATATTATCAGCAGACACAGTACGTTAGTCCACGGCTGTAGCTACCTCTGTGTCGGCACTCGGCAGTCCATCCATAATTGTATACCACCTACCCGTGGTTGTTTTTTTTTTCTTTCTTCTTTATACATACTACTATAGTAGCTTACTGTAGCAGTCTGCAGTGCTGCTGAGCTGACAGTGTCCAGCAGGTCCGTCATCAGTCATTACATAATAAATATATATACCTGTCCGGCTGCAGTACTAGTGATATTATATATACATATATATTGATTTCATCTCATTATCATCCAGTCTATATTAGCAGCAGACACAGTACGGTAGTCCACGGCTGTAGCTACCTCTGTGTCGGCACTCGGCAGTCCATCCATAAGTATACTAGTATCCATCCATCTCCATTGTTTACCTGAGGTGCCTTTTAGTTGTGCCTATTAAAATATGGAGAACAAAAATGTTGAGGTTCCAAAATTAGGGAAAGATCAAGATCCACTTCCACCTCGTGCTGAAGCTGCTGCCACTAGTCATGGCCGAGACGATGAAATGCCAGCAACGTCGTCTGCCAAGGCCGATGCCCAATGTCATAGTACAGAGCATGTAAAATCCAAAACACCAAATATCAGTAAAAAAAGGACTCCAAAACCTAAAATAAAATTGTCGGAGGAGAAGCGTAAACTTGCCAATATGCCATTTACCACACGGAGTGGCAAGGAACGGCTGAGGCCCTGGCCTATGTTCATGGCTAGTGGTTCAGCTTCACATGAGGATGGAAGCACTCAGCCTCTCGCTAGAAAAATGAAAAGACTCAAGCTGGCAAAAGCACCGCAAAGAACTGTGCGTTCTTCGAAATCCCAAATCCACAAGGAGAGTCCAATTGTGTCGGTTGCGATGCCTGACCTTCCCAACACTGGACGTGAAGAGCATGCGCCTTCCACCATTTGCACGCCCCCTGCAAGTGCTGGAAGGAGCACCCGCAGTCCAGTTCCTGATAGTCAGATTGAAGATGTCAGTGTTGAAGTACACCAGGATGAGGAGGATATGGGTGTTGCTGGCGCTGGGGAGGAAATTGACCAGGAGGATTCTGATGGTGAGGTGGTTTGTTTAAGTCAGGCACCCGGGGAGACACCTGTTGTCCGTGGGAGGAATAGGGCCGTTGACATGCCTGGTGAAAATACCAAAAAAATCAGCTCTTCGGTGTGGAAGTATTTCACCAGAAATGCGGACATTTGTCAAGCCGTGTGTTGCCTTTGTCAAGCTGTAATAAGTAGGGGTAAGGACGTTAACCACCTCGGAACATCCTCCCTTATACGTCACCTGCAGCGCATTCATAATAAGTCAGTGACAAGTTCAAAAACTTTGGGCGACAGCGGAAGCAGTCCACTGACCAGTAAATCCCTTCCTCTTGTAACCAAGCTCACGCAAACCACCCCACCAACTCCCTCAGTGTCAATTTCCTCCTTCCCCAGGAATGCCAATAGTCCTGCAGGCCATGTCACTGGCAATTCTGACGAGTCCTCTCCTGCCTGGGATTCCTCCGATGCATCCTTGAGTGTAATGCCTACTGCTGCTGGCGCTGCTGTTGTTGCTGCTGGGAGTCGATCGTCATCCCAGAGGGGAAGTCGTAAGCCCACTTGTACTACTTCCAGTAAGCAATTGACTGTCCAACAGTCCTTTGCGAGGAAGATGAAATATCACAGCAGTCATCCTGCTGCAAAGCGGATAACTGAGGCCTTGACAACTATGTTGGTGTTAGACGTGCGTCCGGTATCCGCCGTTAGTTCACAGGGAACTAGACAATTTATTGAGGCAGTGTGCCCCCGTTACCAAATACCATCTAGGTTCCACTTCTCTAGGCAGGCGATACCGAGAATGTACACGGACGTCAGAAAAAGACTCACCAGTGTCCTAAAAAATGCAGTTGTACCCAATGTCCACTTAACCACGGACATGTGGACAAGTGGAGCAGGGCAGGGTCAGGACTATATGACTGTGACAGCCCACTGGGTAGATGTATGGACTCCCGCCGCAAGAACAGCAGCGGCGGCACCAGTAGCAGCATCTCGCAAACGCCAACTCTTTCCTAGGCAGGCTACGCTTTGTATCACCGCTTTCCAGAATACGCACACAGCTGAAAACCTCTTACGGCAACTGAGGAAGATCATCGCGGAATGGCTTACCCCAATTGGACTCTCCTGTGGATTTGTGGCATCGGACAACGCCAGCAATATTGTGTGTGCATTAAATATGGGCAAATTCCAGCACGTCCCATGTTTTGCACATACCTTGAATTTGGTGGTGCAGAATTTTTTTAAAAACGACAGGGGTGTGCAAGAGATGCTGTCGGTGGCCAGAAGAATTGCGGGACACTTTCGGCGTACAGGCACCACGTACAGAAGACTGGAGCACCACCAAAAACAACTGAACCTGCCCTGCCATCATCTGAAGCAAGAAGTGGTAACGAGGTGGAATTCAACCCTCTATATGCTTCAGAGGTTGGAGGAGCAGCAAAAGGCCATTCAAGCCTATACAATTCAGCACGATATAGGAGGTGGAATGCACCTGTCTCAAGCGCAGTGGAGAATGATTTCAACATTGTGCAAGGTTCTGATGCCCTTTGAACTTGCCACACGTGAAGTCAGTTCAGACACTGCCAGCCTGAGTCAGGTCATTCCCCTCATCAGGCTTTTGCAGAAGAAGCTGGAGACATTGAAGGAGGAGCTAACACAGAGCGATTCCGCTAGGCATGTGGGACTTGTGGATGGAGCCCTTAATTCGCTTAACAAGGATTCACGGGTGGTCAATCTGTTGAAATCAGAGCACTACATTTTGGCCACCATGCTCGATCCTAGATTTAAAGCCTACCTTGGATCTCTCTTTCCGGCAGACACAAGTCTGCTGGGGTTCAAAGACCTGCTGGTGAGAAAATTGTCAAGTCAAGCGGAACGCGACCTGTCAACATCTCCTCCTTCACATTCTCCCGCAACTGGGGGTGCGAGGAAAAGGCTCAGAATTCCGAGCCCACCCGCTGGCGGTGATGCAGGGCAGTCTGGAGCGACTGCTGATGCTGACATCTGGTCCGGACTGAAGGACCTGACAACGATTACGGACATGTCGTCTACTGTCACTGCATATGATTCTCTCACCATTGAAAGAATGGTGGAGGATTATATGAGTGACCGCATCCAAGTAGGCACGTCACACAGTCCGTACTTATACTGGCAGGAAAAAGAGGCAATTTGGAGGCCCTTGCACAAACTGGCTTTATTCTACCTAAGTTGCCCTCCCACAAGTGTGTACTCCGAAAGAGTGTTTAGTGCCGCCGCTCACCTTGTCAGCAATCGGCGTACGAGGTTACATCCAGAAAATGTGGAGAAGATGATGTTCATTAAAATGAATTATAATCAATTCCTCCGTGGAGACATTGACCAGCAGCAATTGCCTCCACAAAGTACACAGGGAGCTGAGATGGTGGATTCCAGTGGGGACGAATTGATAATCTGTGAGGAGGGGGATGTACACGGTGATATATCGGAGGATGATGATGAGGTGGACATCTTGCCTCTGTAGAGCCAGTTTGTGTAAGGAGAGATTAATTGCTTTTTTTTAGGTGGGGGTCCAAACCAACCCGTCATTTCAGTCACAGTCGTGTGGCCGACCCTGTCACTGAAATGATGGGTTGGTTAAAGTGTGCATGTCCTGTTTATACAACATAAGGGTGGGTGGAAGGGCCCAAGGACAATTCCATCTTGCACCTCTTTTTTCTTTCATTTTTATTTGCGTCATGTGCTGTTTGGGGAGTGTTTTTTGGAAGGGCCATCCTGCGTGACACTGCAGTGCCACTCCTAGATGGGCCCGGTGTTTGTGTCGGCCACTAGGGTCGCTTATCTTACTCACACAGCTACCTCATTGCGCCTCTTTTTTTCTTTGCGTCATGTGCTGTTTGGGGAGGGTTTTTTGGAAGGGACATCCTGCGTGACACTGCAGTGCCACTCCTAGATGGGCCAGGTGTTTGTGTCGGCCACTAGGGTCGCTTATCTTACTCACACAGCTACCTCATTGCGCCTCTTTTTTTCTTTGCGTCATGTGCTGTTTGGGGAGGGTTTTTTGGAAGGGACATCCTGCGTGACACTGCAGTGCCACTCCTAGATGGGCCCGGTGTTTGTGTCGGCCACTAGGGTCGCTTATCTTACTCACACAGCTACCTCATTGCGCCTCTTTTTTTCTTTGCGTCATGTGCTGTTTGGGGAGGGTTTTTTGGAAGGGACATCCTGCGTGACACTGCAGTGCCACTCCTAGATGGGCCCGGTGTTTGTGTCGGCCACTAGGGTCGCTTATCTTACTCACACAGCTACATCATTGCGCCTCTTTTTTTCTTTGCGTCATGTGCTGTTTGGGGAGGGTTTTTTGGAAGGGACATCCTGCGTGACACTGCAGTGCCACTCCTAGATGGGCCCGGTGTTTGTGTCGGCCACTAGGGTCGCTTATCTTACTCACACAGCTACCTCATTGCGCCTCTTTTTTTCTTTGCGTCATGTGCTGTTTGGGGAGGGTTTTTTGGAAGGGACATCCTGCGTGACACTGCAGTGCCACTCCTAGATGGGCCAGGTGTTTGTGTCGGCCACTAGGGTCGCTTATCTTACTCACACAGCTACCTCATTGCGCCTCTTTTTTTCTTTGCGTCATGTGCTGTTTGGGGAGGGTTTTTTGGAAGGGACATCCTGCGTGACACTGCAGTGCCACTCCTAGATGGGCCCGGTGTTTGTGTCGGCCACTAGGGTCGCTTATCTTACTCACACAGCTACCTCATTGCGCCTCTTTTTTTCTTTGTGTCATGTGCTGTTTGGGGAGGGTTTTTTGGAAGGGACATCCTGCGTAACACTGCAGTGCCACTCCTAGATGGGCTCTGTGTTTGTGTCGGCCACTAGGGTCGCTTATCTTACTCACACAGCTACCTCATTGCGCCTCTTTTTTTTCTTTGCGTCATGTGCTGTTTGGGGAGGGTTTTTTGGAAGGGACATCCTGCGTGACACTGCAGTGCCACTCCTAGATGGGCCAGGTGTTTGTGTCGGCCACTAGGGTCGCTTAGCTTAGTCATCCAGCGACCTCGGTGCAAATTTTAGGACTAAAAATAATATTGTGAGGTGTGAGGTATTCAGAATAGACTGAAAATGAGTGGAAATTATGGTTTTTGAGGTTAATAATACTTTGGGATCAAAATGACCCCCAAATTCTATGATTTAAGCTGTTTTTTAGTGTTTTTTGAAAAAAACACCCGAATCCAAAACACACCCGAATCCGACAAAAAAAATTCGGTGAGGTTTTGCCAAAACGCGGTCGAACCCAAAACACGGCCGCGGAACCGAACCCAAAACCAAAACCCGAAAAATTTCAAGTGCACATCTCTAATTTTATGTTAGTTTGGTAGTGTATAACTTGTATTGTGTATTCTTTTGCGATTGAACGTTCATTCATTCCCTTAAAAGGTGTTAGACCCTTAGACCAGTATTTGAGTGTTTATTATATTGCTAAAGGGTTCTCAGAGCGTAAGAGTCGCTCATACAGCTTTCTAACTAACAAGGTTACACTGCGTTGCATTTACACCTTATCACTGCACAAAGGTTTACAATATAAGTACATTGTTTAGGATATTGTTACAAAGTTTTAACTCTGTGATCATCAGCGCCGCTCGTGATCTCCTCGTGGTCTTGAGCGTCCGCTACACTGATAGCGTATCATTACGTTAGTCGGCAGCCTATAGCGTGCTTGCCTTTACGCATTAAGCCGTGAGCGAACGTGCCGCTCGTGCGTCTCGTCCACGGCTAAGCGTCCGCTACGCTGAGTACGTACCCTTACGGTACCACTTACTCTAATAGCGTACTGAGTCTTTTCACCTTTCAGCGTGTTTTATATAGGATATATATTAGGCTTTTACAGGTGGGAAAGAGGTATTTCAGACTGACAGTACGAACAGAACACACGCATCCAAGTGCCATCCCCAACAAGTGCCGCACCTGGGTACGCGCCTAGTAATGGGAGATTCTCCACCGCTGAAGGGGTCGCAGCAGCATGCCACTCTGAATCACCCGCTTCATGTGTCGCAGGCGCAGGCCTGAGCACATTCACTTGGAAATAGAATAAAAACGCAACCCACCGGTGCAGGTGACGGGCTAGGCGGCAGCGCGCCCAGAGCGCTGCCAGAGTACAGCAGGGCAGGCCGGCGCTATAACAGACAGGCAGCAGGACACCTGCGGCCACCGCAGGAAAAGGGATAATGCCGGTGCTAAGGGCAAGGAAGATGGGCAGTGAAAAGGTGAATGGCGAGAGGAGGAGAATGAGACAGCGCTGGAGCGCGCGTTCTTATGGGATGGGCGGGAGCGCGCGTTCTTAGGGGATGGGCGGGAGCGCGCTCACCGTGTAGACAGAGCAGCTGTGCGCGCCGGCCGGCAGCGCGCACAATCACTTATTCTGTGCTCTGTGATTCTGTTGCCGCTGCTCTCCGCAGATTCCGGTAAGTGCCCGGTGTCCGGTCTCCGTGTCTGCACTGCCTGTGAGTACCTGGTGATATATGAGGGACTTGTGTTATGCAGTCTCTGTACTGTGTGTATTGCACGCCTGTGCTTGTGTGTGCTGCTCTGCCATCCTGTCCATGCATACTGTGTATATAGGTAAGCTGCTGTACCCAGATGCCTGGAACTAGGGGCTGTGCCAAGGGGTACAGGTTGCTCTCATGTCTCTGACATGCCATCCTTGTCACATGCATGCAGTTGCTGCTGGGCTCTGCCGTGTACTGTGGCGCAGTATGGAAAACTCTAAGAAGTACAGTATGTTCTAGCCCTGTGGAGGGAACACTTACATAATGCTGGGGATTGTAGTAGCCCAGGGGCCAGCAGCCCTGTGTGTGACTGGCATGTCTGTGCCCGCATTGGCTGCTGAGATGTATACTTTTCTGGCAACAATTGTAACCCGACTACGTGTATGAGAGTCTGCAGAGAATGTAAATCCTCCTCTGGTTCTCCAGCTCTTCTGGGATTTGTAGTTCCTTGACAGCTATTACAGAGATTGCTAATGTCTTTGTGTTTACTAGAAGCTACATTATATGGCTCCCGATAAGTTGGTGTTTCTTTAAATATTCAATAATATTCTAAGGGGCAGATTTGACTATGTAACATTGCAAGCTAATGTTACATGGATTATCCGGGAAGGAAAACATTGTTTATGTATCTAGTAAAGCAGGCCTTCCCAACCTCGGTCCTTACACACAGTCCAGGTTTTAGTGATATCCATGTTTGAGCACAGGTGACTTAATTAGAACCACAATTATTTTGATTTAACCATCTGTGCTGAACCCTGGATAGCACTAAAACCTGCACTGTAGTGTGTCTTGGGGACCGCGGTTGGGAACTTGATATGTGTGCAGCATGACGTCACTCCAGGAACCTTGCGGATATGGAATTATTATTATTATTATTATTATTATTATTTACCCTTTTCTCACCCACCCGTTTTGGCGACCTAAGCAGGACTTTAGACGGCTTTAGCTGCTATACAGTATGTGTCTAAACCAGGCATGTCCAAACTGCGGCCCTCCAGCTGTTGAGAAACTACACATCCCAGCATGCCCTGACACAGCTTTAGCATTCTTTGACAGCAAAAGTGTGTCAGGGCATGCTGGGATATGTAGTTTCAGCTGGAGGGCCGCAGTGTGGACATGCCTGGTCTAAACCCTGGCCATTTGGGTGCAGTAATTGGCAACCGCACCAATTGTATTGCTTCGACTGGCACCCATTGATTACAGCTGCAGTACGGATGGTGTAATGGTTAGCATTACTGCCTCACAGCACTGAGGTCATGGGTTCGATTCCCACCATGGCCCTAACTGTGCGGAGTTTGTATATTCTCTTCGTACTTGCGTGGGTTTCCTCCGGGTACTCCGGTTTCCTCCCACAATCCAAAAATATACTGGTAGGTTAATTGACTCCCAACAAAATTAACACTAGCATGAATGTGTGTGTGTGTGTGTGTGTGTGTACATGTGGTAGGGAATATAGATTGTAAGCTCCATTGGGGCAGGGACGGATGTGAATGGGCAAAATATTCTCTGTAAAGCGCTGCGGAATATGTGTGCGCTATATAAATAACTGGTAATAATAATAATAATCAAACAGTTGAATTCCCCCCTTAGAGAATGGTGGTAGTGATTGCTTTCTTGTCATCTTTTGATCTATATTAAATACTTGACCATTGGAAATGCAGCATTGGAGGCTCTGTATCATAACAAATAGCTTGCAGATATGACAAACAATCATAATTCTTATTAACATGAATGGCCGCACATTACAATATATGCTTTTTACTGTATGTAAATGGAAATGCTACAAAACCTACTTTCATAATTCGGTTGTGATTGGCAAGGGACAATGAAATATATATGTAATAATAGACGTGCACAAATGCCGTTGCAGCAGCTGTGCACAAATATGCAAATGTCACAGCTGCCAGGAGTAGTATTGAGGCAGCGTAGCATCTCAGAGCCGCTGCTTGTGTACGAAGACGTAAACATCATATGCACAGCGGTCGATAATTGACCTGAGTACCGCTGTGGGGTCGATTCAATTGTTTTAACCCACTACTACCACTAGGGGGTGCAAAATGGACCAATTCAATTATTGTTCCGTTTAGATGCCCAGTAGTTGTGGGGGTGACCTTTTCTTCTTGCAGCCTCTTGAGGTGCGAGAAGAAATGTGCACTAAGTTGGCACATTTAGTATCCAAGTGGGAATTGGACACCCAAAGCAGGACTTTTGGTGGGTTTAGCAGTTTTATGCGACTGTAGCCTGTCTGTTTTGGGTGCGACATGCGCTTAGACGGGAAAAATAGACTCCCAAAACAATTGAATGGCTTCCTATGGTCACCCAGCATGGTTGTGTGAAGTAAAACAGAGCCATTGCCATATCTGGGAATTTGTGTACCGTAACTCAGTTGCAAGCTGTGACCTCCCTGGCAAATTAAATCGCCTGGTTTTGATTTGCCATTCCCCCCACAAATACTCTCTACATGTCATGTACTTTGTTAATAAATTGTCACTAACTGCCGTAGTGCCACTTAGACGTATTCACAGTGGCAGAAAAACTTTTACACTGCGTAAAACATTGATATTGTGTCCATCTCTTCGTCATGCACAATCACTGATTTCCTGCGCACCATTATGGTGTGTTAAGGAAAATTGACTACGTTGGTGCCTGCGATGTGCTGGTGCTTCTGCAGCCCTGACTATCATTAAGAAAGAATTCCACCCGTAGACTGTTCACTTTTTTCCTACGCAGGCAAATCTCATTACACTGGTAAGTGGATAAATATTGGCATTTCTGGCCTCCTTTTATATAGTATCCAAGCAACTTGTTTAAGGTAGACTACATTTGAAGAAGTAATTATCTTTAAAGAATGTTTTTTGTATGTCTTTCCACAGTGTTTTGTAGGTATGATAATATTCCAAATATATATGATTGAAGTAAAAGAGTCCATTTTATTATCGCAGAGACTTTCCCACACGGATTACATTGTATCATTACATTTTCCGTCACTCATGGTGAGATGGTGTTACAATGTGTTTATCATTGCGCTGTCTTCCTTTACTCACTTACATCTGCAGTCATACTTCCTCCTCACACTTCTTCTTTTCAGTGAGAGTCATTTTGGTATATGGGAGGGACATCGCAGGAAAGGGAGCATTGCTTGAATTTTAATACAGAATCCAAGTTTCACACATCAGTATGTTGTCCAACTGTAAAGTGCATTGCTGCTGTGTAAGCACACCCTGACACTGAGCTGTCTGTATACCTAGTCACTGACAAATGCCAAATCTGAGAGTTTATTAACCTGGATTTAACCCAGTCTTCCTTTTCAAACCTGAAGTACTAGTGTGTGATGGGCGGGCGTGTTTCCCCTTTTGTCCAGTGTGTCATTACAGGAGCGATTCAATAGCTATGACTGTTGCACATTTTAAGCTTTTAAAAAGGCTCTTTCTGTCTTTGCCGCATGACAACATATTGTACAACGTCTGCAAGTGTCACCAGTCTTTATTCACAGCAGAGCAGTAGTCATATCCTGCTGTGCATGCAGTTCTGTTTATGATCGCAAGATACCTGCCTACTTTGTGGGCAAGTTTCAAATATTCCTGACGCCGGCAGCCACTAGATGGCGCCGAACATAGATATTAAAATTTAGCTCTGTTCCGGCGCAATTGGCTGCCAGCGTCTACATTTCGGCTTGCACCCGCCAAGGGTGCGAACTGAAATGTAGGGTTAAACCAGGGTTGTCTGGTTGAAACCACCTTGGGGGTGCTCCAATTTCCTCCCACACTCAAAAAATAAATAAATAAAAATAAAAAATGCTGGTAATTTAATGACAAAAATAAATACTTTTTTTGGAATGTTAAATAGTCTAGTACATAGGTTCCCAAACTTGGGGGTAGATGTATTAACCTGGAGAAGGCATAAGGAAGTGATTAAACCAGTGATAAGTGCAAGGTGATAACGCACCAGCCAACCAGCTCCAATATGCAAAATCACAGTTAGGAGCTGATTGGCTGGTGTATTTATTGGGATCCGGTCTGAAGATCAACAGTGCCTAGGTCGACCACTATAGGTCGACATGTTTTCAAAGTCGACATGTTCTAGGTCAAAAGGTCGACATGAGTTTTTTCACTTTTTTTTTTTTTTTTTTTAAACTTTTTCATGCTTAACAATCCACGCGGACTACGATTGGGAACGGTAACCTGCCCGAAGCATGGCGAGCGGACATGGTGCACTAATTGGGTCACTGTACGGAGAAAACGACACCAAAAAAACATGAAAAACTCCTGTCGACCTAGAAACCCTGTCGACCTGAACATTGTCGACCTAATGATCCACACTCGTATTTATCACCTTGCACTTATCACAGGTTTATCACTTCCTTATACCTTCTCCAGGTTAAAAACATCTGCCCCTTGGTTCTCAGTGCATGTTTTCCAGGTCTCCTCACAGAAGAGTGAAATAATTAGCTCCACATATGAATCTTCTAAAATGTGTCAATGAGTAATGAATACACCTGTGCAGCAGCTGGGTGAGCTGTTTGAGGTCCTGAGGGCGGAGTTTGATAATCTATGGTCTAGTGCAGGGATGGAGAACCCTTGGTCCCTTCAGCTGTTGTTGAACTACACATACCAGCATGCCTTGCTACAGTTTTTGCTATTTGGCCATGCTAAAACTGTTGCAAGACATGCTGGGATGTGTAGTTCAACAACACCTGGAGGGCTGAAGGTTCCCCATCCCTGCACTATACAATTATCTGGCAGATCATCTGCTAGATGTGGCTGGTTGGAATTAAAATTTGGTAATCGATGAGAGTAAATGACAATTTACCATTTGCTCCCAAACACTGGAAAACGGACAAAAACTATTCATGCAAATTGGTTAATTCCTCGATTTAACCAATTTGTCTGAATGACAGATTTTGCCCCATATTGCTGTAATACATTTTTATTTAAATACAATGTGAGCTTATTGCTGCATAGATACTGCTGCTCTTACATGGTACACTGACAGCCTTGGTGATGCACAAAGTTGCACAGTGATCCCTACGCTTGCGGCAGCGGGCCTCAATGTGCATTCCATTGGGATCACTGCGCAGCATAATGCCTGTGTGGACAAGCCCTAAAAAATGTAGTTGGATTCTAATTTATTCTTTATGCCCCCTGCATTATTTACACACACTATTTGTTTCCTTTTTGACTTATCCATAAACAAATGAGTTTACTATAGATATCGAAGCAATACTAAATAATAATTGTTCTGACCCCCTGAGCCAGGACATCAACCCAAAAATGCTGCATTTCTCAGTTTTTCAAATGGAGGTTTTCCAGTGGGTTAGAAAACAATGCACTTTGCTGTTAAATTTTCACTAAATCAATGTTTCCGAAACGCCGTCCTCAAGGACCCCCAGTTCATGTTTTCCAGGGCACCTAGCTGCTGCACAGGTGTATTCATCATTCACTGACACATTTTAAAAGATCCACAGGTGGAGCTCATTTTTCCCCTTGCGATTCTGGAAAACGTGAACTGGTGGTGGTTCTTTTGTTACAGAGTTTGGGAACCACTGCACTAAATGGACAAGTCTATTATCTAACAGTTGGTGCTGCATTTATGAAACACTTCATTCACCAGGGGTTTAGCCCAAATCGCTACCATGGTAAAGATTCCCTATGCCATGCTAAGTAACATGTAACCCAAATAAGTAATCTGATTTTGGATTTTTTTTTTGTTCCTCCTGTGGCATAACCTTTAGTTTATGTAGCCACAAGTTTGTATTTGGCAAATTATAATATATATATACTGTATATTCTTTTTTTGTTAATAGAAAAAAATCAGGAATGGCATTTTTTTTTCTGTGGTTTTCCATTGACAAGGAAGGATCCCTCTTAAAAGTGAATGTATTACAGTAGCCAGTGTGGGCTATTATGTGCTATTGCCATCTGAAGATGGTGTTAGTAACTGCGCAAAGCTTGGCAAATGTAAGTTTAGCAGCCCCCATAGGAGCTTTTGTGACTGAATTTGGGGGGCAGCAGCAATCTCCCCTATGTGGTGGTGACCCCTACATACATTTTGTGTATACGTAGTATTTGCTGGTATACCCTCAAGTCAACTGTGTTCTGAGGATTCCCCACAAAATATATTTGATTAATATGCCCCAAAGTATCTTAATTATCCCTCTACATTTACAAAGATTTTATCATTTAGACTATCTTCTGCTTAATTGTGTTATGAATTGTGTTCACTCTAGCACCCCTGCACCTGTCTCAACCTATGCAGTTCCTTTTTTCTGCCTGGGATGTTGCTGAGATACAGACCAGGGTGTGCTAGAAGCACCAGAGCACCCAAGCAGAAAAGAGGAACTGCACAGATGCAGGGTGCTAGAATGAACACTATGTAAATAAGGGTTTAGTAGTTGTCCGATTCAGGTTTTTGTGTAAGGTAGTCTTGTTCTGACATCTACTTAGTGAAGTATGGATTGAAATGCATACCTCGCTGCATAAAGTGCCCCCGCACCCGAATCCCAATGCCCAAATAGTGCACTATAGTGTGACTTCCCCAATAGTCCCTAAGACTTATGTAGCTCATACAGCAACAATCAATTGGAAAAATTCTGCGTTGTGCCAATGATTGTTAAAAAATCTGTGAAATACTCAATACGTTGATTCTGACAATAACCCAGAAATTATTGAAATCTGCAAATTGGGGATTTTTAACTTGTTGTATTTTGCCATTCATCGGCGTTGGCGAATCAGATCGATATATGTATGGGCACAGTAGCTCTACAATTTCTCTTATGTCCTAGAGGATGCTGGGGACTCCGTAAGGACCATGGGGTATAGACGGGCTCCGCAGGAGACATGGGCACTCTAAAGACTTTAGATGGGTGTGCACTGGCTCCTCCCTCTATGCCCCTCCTCCAGACCTCAGTTAGATCCTGTGCCCAGAGGAGACTGGATGCACTGCAGGGGAGCTCTACTGAGTTTCTTTGAAAAATACTTTTTGTTAGGTTTTTTATTTTCAGGGAGCACTGCTGGCAACAGGCTCCCTGCATCGTGGGACTGAGGGGAGAGAAGCAGACCTACTTAAATGATAGGCTCTGCTTCTTAGGCTACTGGACACCATTAGCTCCAGAGGGTTGGAACGCAGGTCTCACCCTCGCCGCTCGTCCCGGAGCCGCGCCGCCGTCCTCCTCACAGAGCCGGAAGATAGAAGCCGGGTGAGTATGAGAAGAAAGAAGACTTCAAAGGCGGCAGAAGACTTCAGATCTTCAATGAGGTAACGCTGCGCGCCATTGCTCCCACATTCACACACAGACACTCACTGGTGGCACTGAATGGGTGCAGGGCGCAGGGGGGGGGCGCGCCCTGGGCAGCAATTATAAACCTCTAGGGACACTGGCATAGATATGTATATGTGTGTGTATGTATTTCTCTGACGTCCTAGTGGATGCTGGGTACTCCGTAAGGACCATGGGGTATAGACGGGCTCCGCAGGAGACTGGGCACTCTTAAAAGAAAGATTAGGTACTATATCTGGTGTGCACTGGCTCCTCCCTCTATGCCCCTCCTCCAGAGCTCAGTTAGTATCTGTGCCCGGCCAGAGCTGGATGCACCCTAGGGGCTCTCCTGAGCTTCCTAGAAAAGAAAGTATTTGTTAGGTTTTTTATTTTCAGTGAGATCTGCTGGCAACAGACTCACTGCTACGTGGGACTGAGGGGAGAGAAGCGAACCTACCTGCTTGCAGCTAGCTTGGGCTTCTAAGGCTACTGGACACCATTAGCTCCAGAGGGATCGAACACAGGCCCAGTGCTCGGTCGTCCGGTCCCGGAGCCGCGCCGCCGTCCCACTTGCAGAGCCAGAAGAACGAAGAGAAGTTGAAAATCGGCGGCTGAAGACTCCGGTCTTCATTAAGGTAGCGCACAGCACTGCAGCTGTGCGCCATTGCTCCCTTAGCACACCACACACTCCGGTCACTGATGGGTGCAGGGCGCTGGGGGGCGCCCTGGGCAGCAATTAGATTACCTTACTTGGCGAAAAGCACATAATACAGTCTGATAAACTGTATATGTGCATTAACCCCCGCCATTAAAGTACATTAAAGGACAGAAGCCCGCCGCTGGGGGGCCGGGCCTTCTTCCTCAGCACACCGGCGCCATTTTCTCTTCACAGCTCCCCAGGCTCTCCCCTGCAGTATCCTGGTACACAAAGGGTAAAAAAGAGAGGGGGGGGGGACATACATTTAGGCGAAAAACTGTGTATATAAGCTGCTATAGGGGAAAAATCACTCAGTATAGTATACATCCCTGTATTATATAGCGCTGTGGTGTGTGCTGGCATACTCTCTCTCTGTCTCTCCAAAGGGCCTGGTGGGGGAACTGTCTTCAAATAGAGCATCCCCTGTGTGTGTGGTGTGTCGGTATGCGTGTGTCGACATGTCTGAGGTAAAAGGCTCCTCTAAGGAGGTGATAGAGCGGATATGTGTGTGGGAGGGTGTCTCCGTCGACAACGCCGACACCTGTTTGGATATGTGTAAGTGCTGAGGTAAAATTATTGCACAAAAGGTTAGGGAACAGAAAGGAAATCTACCCTGGTCTGTCCCTATGTCACAGAGTCCTTCAGAGTCTCTCTATGTTCACTATCCAAAATAACAAAGTATCGACACGGAGTTTAACTCCACTGTCGACTACGATAATGCAAAGTTACAGCCAAGAGGGCTAAAAGATATTCAATATATGATTATTGGAATAAAAGATGATTTGCATATCGCTGATGACTCATCTGTCCCTGACACGAGAGTACACATGTTAAGGGGAAGAATGCTGAGGTAAAGGCACGTGGAGGCCACACACACTACTGAGCCTCATTTTGACTTGTTTTAAGGACATTACATCAAAGTTGGATCAGCCTGTAGTGTGTTTTTCCACTTTAATTTTGAGTGTGACTCCAAATCCAGACCTCCATGGGTTAATAAACTTGATTTCCATTGATAATTTTTGTGTGATTTTGTTGTCAGCACATTCAACTATGTAAAGAACAAAGTATTTAATAAGAATATTTCATTCATTCAGATCTAGGATGTGTTATTTTAGTGTTCCCTTTATTTTTTTGAGGTGTGTGTGTGTGTGTATATATATGTATATATAATATATATATATGTATATATATATATATGTATGTATGTATGTATGTATATATATATATATATATATATGTATGTATGTATATACATACATACATACATACATACATACATACATACATACATACATACATACATACATACATACATACATACATACATCCAGCCAGCGGAGGCAGTATATTACAGAAATCCCCGCCACTATAAAGATTTGAGTGGGACCGAAGCCCGCCGTTGAGGGGGCGGAGCTTGATCCCACAGCACTAACCAGCGCCATTTTCTCCACAGCAGGCTGCAGAGAAGCTGGCTCCCCGGACTCTCCCCTGCTGAACACACGTACAGAGGGCAAAAAAAAGAGGGGGGGGGGGGGCACATTTATTTGGCGCAGTGTGTGTGTGTGTGTATGTGTGTATATATATATATATATATATATATATATATATATATATATATATATATAATATATATATATATATATATATATATATATATATATATATATATATTTATTTAGCGCTGTACTGACTGGGATTTTATTCCGGTGGCGCTGGGTGTGTGCTGGCATACTCTCTCTCTGTCTCTCCAAAGGGCCTTATTGGGGGACTGTCTCCATATAGATATATATCCCTGAGTGTGTGTGTGTGTCGGCATGTCTGAAGCGGAAGGCTCACCTAAGGAGGAGGTAGAGCAGATGATTGTGGTGTCTCCGTCGGCGACGCCGACGCCTGATTGGTTGGATATGTGGAATGTTTTAAATGCAAATGTGTCTTTATTACATAAGAGAATGGACAAAGCAGAGAACAGGGAGTCAATCCATGGCTTTGGCTGTATCACAGGGCCCTTCAGGGTCTCAGAAACATCCCCTGTCCCAAGTAGCAGACACTGATGCCGACACGGATTCTGACTCCAGTGTCGACTACGATGATGCGAGGTTAAACCAGAGGGTGGCCAAAAGTATTCATTATATGATTATTGCAACAAAAGATGTTTTGCATATTACAGATGACCCCTCTGTCCCTGACACAAGGGTATGCATGTTTAAGGAAAAGAAACCTGAGATAACCTTTCCCCCATCTCATGAGCTGAACGCTTTATTTGAAAAGGCTTGGGAAACTCCAGACAAGAAACTGCAGATTCCCAAGAGAATTCTTATGGCGTATCCTTTCCTCGCACAGGACAGGTTACGATGGGAATCCTTGCCCAGGGTGGACAAGGCTTTGACGCGATTGTCCAAAAAGGTGGCGCTACCGTCTCCAGACACGGCAGCCCTCAAGGATCCTGCTGATCGCAGACGGGAAACTACCTTAAAATCAATTTATGCACATACGGGTGCCTTGCTCAGACTGGCAGTAGCGTCGGCTTGGGTATGTAGCGCAGTAGCAGCATGGGCAGATAACTTGTCATCTGACATTGATACCCTAGATAGGGATAGCATTTTATTGACCTTGGGTCACATTAAAGATGCAGCCTTGTATATGAGAGATGCTGCGAGAGATGTTGGGCTGTTAGGTTCAAGAGCCAACGCCATGGCAATTTCTGCTAGGCGAGCCCTGTGGACCCGCCAATGGACGGGTGATGCCGACTCAAAGAGTCATATGGAAATTTTGCCTTACAAAGGTGAGGTTTTATTTAGGGAGGGTCTCGCGGACCTGGTTTCCACAGCTACCGCGGGTAAATCTTCTTTTTTACCTTATGTTCCCCCACAGTAAAAGAAAACACCACAATATCAGATGCAGTCCTTTCGGTCGCATAAGTCCAGAAGAGGTCGGGGCTCTTCCTTCCTCGCCAGAGGTAAGGGTAAAGGGAAAAGAATGCCTGCTACGGCTAGTTCCCAGGAGCAGAAGTCTTCCACGGCTTCTACTAAATCCACCGCATGATGCTGGGGCTCCACTGAAGGAGTCTGCGCCGGTGGGGGCGCGTCTTCGACTCTTCAGCCAGGTCTGGGTTCTGTCAGACGTGGATCCTTGGGCAGTGGAAATTGTATCCCAAGACTACAAACTGGAATTCGAAGAGGTGCCTCCTCGCAGATTTTTCAATTCTGCTTTACCAGCTTCTCCCCCAGAGAGGGAAATAGTTTTAGCTGCAATTCAAAAACTGTGTCAACAGCAAGTGATTATCAAGGTTCCCCTAGTCCAACAGGGGAAGGGTTACTGTTCAACCCTGTTTGTAGTCCTGAAACCGGATGGCTCGGTCAGATCCATTCTGAATCTAAAATCCCTAAACCTGTACTTGAAAAAGTTCAAATTCAAGATGGAATCGCTCCGGGCAGTTATCTCCAGCCTGGAAGGGAGGGATTTTATGGGGTCACTAGATATAAAGGATGCATACCTTCATGTCCCCATTTATCCCCCTCATCAGGCGTACCGGAGATTCGCTGTACAGGACTGTCATTACCAGTTTCAGACGTTGCCGTTTGGGCTTTCCACGGCCCTGAGGATTTTCACCAAGGTAATGGCGGAAATGATGGTGCTCCTGCGCAGGCAGGGAGTCACAATTATCCCGTACTTGGACGATCTCCTGATAACAGCGAGATCGAGAGATCAATTGCTGAAAAGCGTGTCGCTCTCCCTGAGAGTGCTGCAGCAGCATGGCTGGATTCTAAATCTACCAAAGTCACAGTTGATTCCAACGACTCAGCTACCTTTCTTAGGCATGATTCTGGACACGGAACAGAAGAGGGTTTTTCTCCCAATGGAAAAAGCCCAGGAGCTCCAGAACATGGTCTGAGACCTACTAAAACCAAAAAGAGTGTCCGTCCATCAATGCACTCGAGTACTGGGAAAAATGGTGGCGACCTACGAGGCCATCCCCTTCGGCAGGTTCCATGCGAGGACGTTTCAGTGGGACCTTCTGGACAAGTGGTCGGGGTCCCATCTACAAATACATCAGAAAATAAGCCTGTCCCCCAAGGCCAGGGTGTCTCCCCTGTGGTGGCTGCAGAGTGCTCACCTTCTCGAGGGTCGCAGGTTCGGCATTCAAGACTGGGTTCTGGTGACCACGGACGCGAGCCTCCGAGGATGGGGAGCAGTCACACAAGGAAGAAATTTTCAGCGACTATCGTCAAGCCAGAAGACTTGTCTACATATCAACAGACTGGAATTGAGGGCCATTTACAATGGCCTACGACAAGCGGAGAATCTTCTTCGCGACCTACCGGTTCGGATTCAATCTGACAACGTCACAGCCGTGGCTCATGTAAACCGCCAAGGCGGGACAAGGAGCAGAGTGGCAATGGCGGAAGCCACCAGGATTCTTCGCTGGGCGGAAAATCACATAAGCGCTCTGTCAGCAGTCTTCATTCCGGAAGTGGACAACTGAGAAGCAGTGGGGACTTCATCAGGAAGTTTTTGCAGAGATAACAAGTCATTGGGGACTTCCGCAAATAGACATGATGGCGTCACGCCTCAACAAGAAGCTTCGGAGGTATTGTGCCAGGTCAAGGGACCCTCAGGCAGTAGCGGTAGACGCCCTGGTGACACAATGGGTGTTTCAGTCGGTCTATGTTTCCTCCTCTTCCGCTCATCTCAAAAATACTGAGAATCATAAGACGAAAAAGAGTGCAGACAATACTCATTGTTCCAGATTGGCCTTGAAGGGCCTGGTATTCAGATCTTCAGGAAATGCTCATAGAAGATCCGTGGCCTCTTCCTCTTAGGGAAGACCTGTTGCAGCAGGGGCCCTGCGTGTTCCAAGACTTACCGCGGTTACGTTTGACGGCATGGCGGTTGAACACAAAATCCTAGCGGGGAAAGGTATTCCGGAGGAAGTCAGTCATCCCTACTCTGATAAAGGCTAGGAAGGAGGTGACGGCGAAACATTATCACCGTATCTGGAGGAAGTATGTATTTGCTCCTATGGAAGATTTCCATCTGGGCCGTTTTCTCCACTTTCTACAGACAGGAGTGGATGTGGGCCTAAAGTTAGGCTCCATTAAGGTCCAGATTTCGGCCCTATCCATTTTCTTTCAGAAGGAATTGGCTTCTCTCCCAAAAGTCCAGACTTTTGTAAAGGGAGTGCTGCATATCCAGCCTCCTTTTGTGCCCCCCAGTGGCACCATGGTACCTTTAACGTGGTGTTACAGTTCCTAAAATCTCACTGGTTTGAGCCTCTTCAAATAGTGGAATTAAAATTTATCACTTGGAAGGTGGTCATGTTGTTGGCCTTGGCATCTGCAAGGCGGGTGTCCGAATTGGCGGCTTAGTCTCACAAGAGCCCCTATCTGATTTTCCATGTGGATAGAGCAGAGTTGAGCCCTCAATTTTTGCCTAAGGTGGTTTCATCTTTTCATATGAACCAACCTATTGTGGTGCCTGTGGCTACGGGTGACTTGGAGGATTCCAAGTCCCTTGATGTAGTCGGGGCCTTAAAGATTTATGTAGCCAGGACGGCTCGGGTTAGGAAAACAGAGGCACTGTTTGTCCTGTATGCAGCCTACAAGGTTGGCGCTCCTGCTTCTAAACAGACTATTGCTCGCTGGATCTGTAACATGATTCAGCAGGCTCATTCTACGGCTGGATTGCCGTTACCAAATTCGGTAAAGGCCCATTCCACTAGGAAGGTGGGCTCTTCTTGGGCGGCTGCCCGAGGCATCTTTGCATTACAGCTTTGCCGAGCGGCGACTTGGTCGGGTTCAAACACTTTTGCTAAATTCTACAAGTTTGATACCTTGGCTGATGAGGACCTCATGTTTGCTCAATCGGTGCTGCAGAGTCATCCGCACTCTCCCGCCCGATCTGGAGCTTTGGTATAATCCCTATGGTCCTTACGGATTCCCCAGCATCCTCTAGGACGTAAGAGAAAATAAGATTTTAAACCTACCGGTAAATCTTTTTCTCCTAGTCCGTAGAGGATGCTGGGCGCCCGTCCCAGTGCAGACTACATTCTGCAAGACTTGTATATAGTTATTGCTTACATAAGGGTTATGTTACAGTTTTGATCAGTCTCTGGCTGATGCCGTTTTGTTTCATACTGTTAACTGGTTAGTATATACCAGGTTGTACGGTGTGTATGGCGTGGGCTGGTATGTATCTTGCCCTTAGATTAACAAAAATCCTTTCCTCGTACTGTCCGTCTCCTCTGGGCACAGTTCTCTAACTGAGGTCTGGAGGAGGGGCATAGAGGGAGGAGCCAGTGCACACCCATGTAAAGTCTTTAGAGTGCCCATGTCTCCTGCGGAGCCCGTCTATACCCCATGGTCCTTACGGAGTCCCCAGCATTCTCTACGGACTAGGAGAAAAAGATTTACCGGTAGGTTTAAAATCCTTTTTTTTTTTTTTTTTTTTTTTTTTTCATTTTTAAATATAACTTTTTTGCCAATAAAGTATTTGTTTCATTGTATATAAATCAAAAGTGACAATCTAGCAATTTTCCAGTTTTATTACGTGGTGTAATGGTTAGCATTACTGCCTCAGCACTGAGGGTTTGATTTCCACCATGACCCTAACTGTGTGGAGTTTGTATATTCTCCCTGTGCTTGTGTGGATTTTCCCCGGGTACTCCGGTTTCCTCCTTCAATCAAAAATATATTGGTAGGTTAATTGGCTCCAAACAAAAATGAACCCTAACGTGAATGTGTCTGTGTGTACATGTGGTAGGGTATATAGACTGTAAGCTGAACTGGGGCAAGGACTGATGTGAATGGGCAAGTAATCTCTGTAAAGCGCTGTGGATTGTGTGCGCTATATAAATAACTGGTAATAAATAAATATTACTAAAGTCTGACCTATGCAGCATTCTGAGGGGTTCCAAATATTAACTTTTATATGAAAACTGGCATAGCACTTGTGCAACCCACATGAGTTGTATTACATATCGCTTGTTTACATTTTTGTCCCTTACTCATGTTCACTTCCGAACTTCTTTAATAATAGAATATGTGGTGGTGATGCATTGCAGTTTAATTGTATCAATACAGTTTGTATTTCATACGTAGGGCAAGATTCAGATCTCCGTATCCCCCCTCCCACCCCCTATCGCGCCTACCGGCAGTATTCTAATGTTGCTGCGGACGGGCACAAGTTAATTTCAGCTAGCTACCCCCGTTCTCCAAACGGGTCTTTTCACGCTTGCGCCCATTACTTTAATCGGATTTAGGTGCTTTGCACGCCTAAACCAGAGTGTCATGGGTGCGATCAGTGCTATAAGTGGGGGCATTTGAATATTGCCTCGCTATCTCCCGTCACTTTAGACAGATCAGGGGTGCGATAACATTTGAATCCCCCTCCCCCCCCCCCCCCAATTGAGTCCTATTGGATAACGAGCGCTATGTAAATACAATTATTATATACAGTATATGGCCAGTAACACAGTCTCTGACCTTGTGTGCAGTTGGCAAGTAACAAAAAAGAGAGGTTGATATCCATGAATTGCATCTAATGGGTTTAGCAGCAGGGTGACAAATATTGACTGTGTTGAGACTTCCTGACTGTTGCAATACCTACAAGAGAATTGTGCTCACTGGCAGGAAGAGTGACAGACTGCAGTTGGCAAACACTACTGATGACAACATATGGTATAAAAGGTGGGGGATTTCAGTGAAATCATTGCTGAACTGTATTTAAAGCTTGTTTGCAGAGAAGTGGTTATGTGTTGCTATTTTACCTGAAGCAACCATCCTACAGCAAAGTGATGTTATCTTGGAAGATTGTGAAAAGCTAAAAATTCCTCACATTCCAGCTTCTTCTGCCAGGTCTCCTCCGCTTTGTGCCCAGATCATTGTGCAGCAGTCTGGAATAACAACGCTGCTACTGTTTATTTGCAGTGCGTTAGCAACAAGCTAAGGATGGCATTTTTGGGTTTAATAGGCCTAGTAATGCCACACTGTTCATGAGTTGTACAAGTTGAGTATCCCTTATCCAAAATGCTTGGGACCAGAGGTATTTTGGATATGGTTTTTTTCCGTATTTTGGAATAATTGCATACCATAATAAGATATCATGGTGATGGGACCTAAATCTAAGCACAAAATGCATTTGTTACATATACACCTTATACACATAGCCTGAAGGTCATTTAATACAGTATTATTAATAACTTTGTGTATTAAACAAAGTTTGTGTACATTGAGCCATCAAAGAACAAAGGTTTCACTATCTCACTCAAAGTCAGTATTTCTGAATATTCCGTATTTCAGAATATTAGGATATGGGATACTCAACCTGTATCAGTACAGCGCAGCTGTGTACTATGTGATCTGTATCACATTCCCATTCAGCATGCTTATTCAGCCCCTGACACAATGCATGTACACATGCACACTATAACTGCCGCTTACACTTGCGTTAACTATTGCTTAATCATTTTTATTTTTTTATGTTTTACTTAGAGTATGTTTACCTATAAATGTTATCTAATATCTTAAATGTACCTGCCACATCAAACTAGTTTTCCCTTAGGGATATTTCATATTTGTAAAGCTGTTAAACTTTATTCCATTCCTCTCCATATAAAAGTATCCTGGTATGGTTTCTCCAGAATATATGTTAATATGTGATGCTGTGTATGTGTATGTGTGCATTTATCATTTGATGTGTGAGCAACTCCTTTCCTATGATGATAACAACAATGATTCCTGATATTTTGAACACTGCATAGTAGCTCTCTACTACATTAATAAATGTATTTGACCATGCTCCGTTGCCACAGGTTCCTTCTGCTATAAATGTTAGCCAGCACAATGTATCCTGAAAATACATACTGTGACCGGTTATAAAAAAAAAAAAAAAACTGTTACATTGACAACACATGGTCCCATAACCTACCCTAGTGGTGGTCTACGGGATCAATTTCAAACTCTGTCACACACTTGGGTGGCCGATTTTACACCGATGAAGACTTTCACTTCCCATCTGTCAAACAAGTGGGTGACATTGGGGGCTGGTGCATTTTGCAGATGACTAATGTGGTTATTGGTGATTGAATTTTGCAATCCTGGCTAAAAAGGATTAATGTGTTGTGTGTGGGTTTTTGTTTTTTTAAAAAAACGTTTAATCATTGGCATTGCATTTACTTTGGAGCCACGCATGTACAGTAGTAGTATTGGACAATTTTTGGATATCTCCAGCAATTTTGCTGTGTGCATATGGCCAACGTTACAAGTCAATGCATCCCAATAAAATACTGGAAAACCATCATTTCTCTAGTTAGGGCTGCTTTTTCTTGCTGTCTTTCAAATTACATTGTTTTGCTTTAATAAATATATGTACCGTATTTGCCGGCGTATAAGACGACTGGGCATATAAGACGACCCCCAACATTTCCACTCAAAATATAGAGTTTGTTATATACTCGCCGTATAAGACTACCCCCTTCCACACACCAAATAAAACGTAAAAGAACATCAGATTTGTGACATACTGTATATTATGACCTGATAAGAGATTTGGATAGGGAGTATATCAATATATCAAGTATATCAAGTATATCAAGGTATGCATAAGAAGGGGGGAGGGGGCGAGGAAAAAGTTGTAAAATGTATAAAAGTATACCCCTGTGTGCATTTAGTGTTACCGGTTTCACATGAGTGCCATTAGTATTAGTGCCATTACAGTACCTGTCATTGTCACTATTGTACGGCCACAACGCGACTGCAGCGCCTCCGGCCAGTCCCTGCATCTCTCTGTAATTGGCACTAGTGACCCGCCGCGGCCGCACTGGATATCGCGCGATACTGGATGGTGAGTAGAATGAGGTGGGCGGGCATCGGGAGGCCACTATGGGCACCGGGCGAGTATCGGAAGGCCACTATGGCAGCTATGTCTATCCCAACTGAAGTGCACCCGGCGTATAAGACGACCCCCCCACTTGGAGGCATGTTTTTCAGGGCAAAAAAGTAGTCTTATACGCCAGCAAATACTGTAGTTATTCCTTTTGATAGGATAACGCCATCTGAAAATAAAAAATAACAATTATTTGATTTTTGTGTTCAGTAAAATTGAATAGAAGACCAGAAATTGATGTACTGTATTACTCCCCTGATTCTCTGGTCTGTCTGTAATGGTCCATGCATGTAGGAGATGATTTCTCATGCCTGGGATGACTGTTTAGTAGGGCATATCCTACTTTTACTGGAGATATGTATATTTCTGTTATTTTGTGTACTAGTAAAATGGTTCTGGCATATGTTGGGTTACTTCATCCCACGCTTGTCCTGTCTCAGTCCTGCTCTCCCTTCTCTGTTGCCGAATGGTGGGAGCGTGTGCTAGCTCACACTGCGCGTTAGAGATATGACAACCATCCTGCATTATTGTATAGATCCTTCCTATCTTCAACCAACTCCTGTATAGGTTTAGTAAGTGTTATCATTTTTAGGTCCATATTAGCCTTTCAGTCATTTGTCAGGTGTGTGTGTGTGTGTGTGTGTGTGTTTAAATGATGCTGGGTTGATGCTAAATGAATAATTGTTTGATGTTTTTGCATGATGTATTGAAAATAAGTTGTAATGGATTGTTACAATTTTCCGTTCTGTGTTCTAGCAGCTGAAAAGACAGCCTGGACTTTAAATAATCTGTAGTTACAGTAAGACTTTCTGCACAGTGGCACCTGCTTCTGCCACCTCCAACACAGTGACCTAGTGACAGTGCGTTATTGTATCTGTCTGCTTGTTACTTTCTGTGTCTGGAACACAGATTACACATGATCTGAAAATTGTTATGCTACCATTGGATCAAAGGTGATATTTTATTGGCTAAGTGACAAAGTTGGATATCGAGAGCACTTTAGTCTCTCCTTCAAGCCAGACTGAAGTGTTTGTATAGTTGTATGTCGATTCAGTATAGCAATAAAAATATGTTCTCTAATTTCCTTCCTGCTCTAAATATGGGCAAATCTTAAAATATATTTTTTCTAGCTTTGTTTTTTCCCCCCCATTGGTGTAGATTTCACAATACTAAAAAACCCCAAACTGTTTTAAACGATTTATTTTTGTTGCTCTGTTTGTGTGTTTTATAGTCCTTTCTAATGTTATGCATGCATGACTGTTATTTCTGCTCACTGTATACTAATTAAAGGCTTTAATGCAATAGTGACACCTGTAGACTGTGGAAAAGCACTATCAATGGTTTTAAACATGGCTTTTTATATCCCACAGTGCAGATCACATCAAAATGGCAGAATGGTTGCTTGTTTTTGTTTCCTTGTTATAATGGTGCTTGCCAGGACATTCTAACCAAAACCAGATCCAATTCAAGCAATTACCAGATAACTTGATCTTTTAAAAGAGTCATAGCAGTTTGTAGAAACTCTGGCTCTGTCGCACAGGAAATAAGGGGATCTAGTTGGGATCCCGGCAGTCGAAACGCTGATGCAGGAATCCTGACACTGATCAATATGCTGGCGCTGGTATCCCAACTTCTGGAACCGGAATGGGCATGGACCAGGCCGACAGTCAGGTAAGTTGTAGTGGGGGTTTAGGACAGTGATGGCTAACCTTCACACTCCAGCTGTTGAACTACGCATCCCAGCATGCCCTGCTACAGTTGTTATTTGGCCATGCTAAAACTGGTGCAGGGCATGCTGGGATATGTAGTTCAACAGCTGGAGTGTCAAGGTTAGCCATCACTGGTTTAGGATAAGGCTGCAAGGGATGGGAGTGCTAGGCTGTGAAGGGGGTAGGGGGGGGGTAGGTTTAGGCACCCCGCAGAGGGGGGTTAGGGTCAGATTCAGGCTGCGGGGGAGGGAGTATTAGGTTTAGGCTGCTGGAAGTGTGTGTGTTGAGGGGGGGGGGGGGTTGTGTTCAGGCACCATCGGTTAGGGTTAGGCTGCAGTGGGCGAGGATTAGGTTTAGGCCGTGGTGTGGGTTAGTGGGGCATTGGGGTAGGTAAGTATACTTACCTTCCCCATGTTGGGATTCTAAGCATCGGGACGCCGCTGTCTGTTTTCTAACCACTGGCATCCTACCGCCGCCATTCCTTCCCAACACACAATAAGCAATTCTGTTCTTTCTAATAAATTTCTGTCCTCCGTTAAGCATTTACTAATTATAACTGAGCACCAGTGGACTGGATGGCCCAGTCCTTATTTGGTTTAAATAATTTGTCAGTGATGTCCCACAGGGTACTATACTATCTCCCATGCTTTTTGAAATATACATATACCACTGGTTGAAATCAGATGTCATGGCCTGGTCTACCCCTGCTATGCAGATGATACACAACAGTATAGATACACAACTGTACTGAGAACCCAATAACAACCCTAAATGGCTGTCTAGCTGATCTCCAGGAGTGGATGAGTGCCATTTGGCTGTGACTGAACCCTGATAAAACAGAGGTTCTTGTGATAGAATCTCAACATCAAAGGACAAGACTGCAGCAAAGGAAACCAAGTGGACTTACACTTGGGTTTCAGAATTACAAACCACTGATCATGTGCAGAATCTTGGCGTTGAACTGGATGGTGGCTTGACACTTAAACATCAGATATCAGCCACAATCAAATACTCCGTTCTTTTATATGAGGAACATATCCAGAATCAAACACTTAATACCCTCAGAAGATCTGCCTAAAGTCATACGTACATGCAATTGTAGCATTATGTCTAGACTACTGAGTTACCTTGGTCTCCCAGCAAAAAAATTACACCGCTTCCACCTGGTACAAAATGCAACTGCCAGGCTGTTAACCAACTAAGCCCTGTTCCAGCCACATAACACCCGTTCTCTACTTCTTCCACTGGCTGTCTGTTAAATGGCAAATAATTTTCAAGATTGTCTTACTCACTTCAAAGCCCTACATGACTAGGACCCAAGGTACTTGAAGCAGCTTCTGATTCTTTACAGTCCCACTCTATTACAGAGATCTGTAGATGAAGGGCTACTAACAGTACCTAGAATCTCTCTGAATTCGCCTGGGGGTCGTGCTTTCTACTTTGTGGCTCCATACTCTATAAACTCTCTTCCCTGCGCAGTTTGGTAAGCCCCACTCTTAATTCCTTCAAAAACAGACTCCCTACTTACCTATTTATTTAGTGTTTCTTCTAGAATCTATAAGGGGCAGAGCGCCAGAGTCCGGGGGCACATTTGCGCGCACGGCCGAAACGAGGGCGCGGCCATGTAAATTAGGGGGCGTGGCCACACAACATCATTTTAGTTGGCGGTGCGGCCCACAGACGCTGCTATAGGGGGCGTCTGTGGCCGTCGACGTCACTGTTGGGTGTGTGCCCAGCACCTCCGTCGGTGCTGAGCTTCTCCCAGCTCTCTCCCATAGCATGAATGGATGCGCACGGCATCTTTACACGCTGGGAGGGCAGGAAGCGGGCGGCTGTTCTAGCAGGGTGCCGCAAAAGGGGCAGGGCGTGTTTTTCCTTTTAAAAATCGGGCAGGGGTGCGGCGCCCTGCTAAAACAGCCTAGAGTGAACACTATTTATTGAAGCATTTCACTATTATCTACTTGTTAAGCTGGTTTTGTATTTTGTGCTGTAAAGTAAAATGTAAAGCAACTTGGGGCAATTCACTTATTTTATGGGCACCCACCAGGGCTTTTCAGTTGTTGTCCCCATTGGTTGCGCATGCCACGTACGCGTGCCAATTAGTACTGGGTCTAGCCACGCAAAGCAGCTAAACCCGCCTATAAAGTTCAGGTTTGGGTGCTCTTACTCCCATTTGAGCGCCCAAATCACAGCATTTCGGAGGCTGCGAGCTGTATTGTGTGTCCTTGGCTGCATGTGCACCCGAATGTAGCAACAATTGAATTGCTCCGCTGGGCATTATCTAGTTGCGGGCGAATCGCGGCAAATTATCGCCGTTTTTTTAATTCGACACAATTCGACAGGTGAATTCCGGCAGGTGGCTGCCGGAATTCACCATATTCCATGAAAAACGGATTCGACATTCCCGCGGGCGAAAAACGGCCGATTTGCCGGATTTTGCCGCGAATTAAAAAAACGGGAAAAACCCGGAAAAAAATGGCGTGGGGTCCCCCCTCCAAAGCATAACCAGCCTCGGGCTCTTCGAGCTGGTCCTGGTTCTAAAAATGCGGGGGAAAATTGACAGGGGATCCCCCGTATTTTTAAAACCAGCACCGGGCTCTGCACATGGTGCAAAAAATATGGGGGACAAAAAGAGTAGGGGTCCCCCGTATTTTTTACACCAGCATCGGGCTCCACTAGCTGGACAGATAATGCCACAGCCGGGGGTCACTTTTATACAGTGCCCTGCGGCCGTGGCATTAAATATCCAACTAGTCACCCCTGGCCGGGGTACCCTGGGGGAGTGGGGACCCCTTCAATCAAGGGGTCCCCTCCCCAGCCACCCAAGGGCCAGGGGTGAAGCCCGAGGCTGTCCCCCCCCCCCCCCCCCCCCCCCATCCAAGGGCTGCGGATGGGAGGCTGATAGCCTTGAGAAAAATGTCAGAATATTGTTTTTTCCAGTAGTACTAAAAGTCCCAGCAAGCCTCCCCCGCAAGCTGGTACTTGGAGAACCACAAGTACCAGCATGCGGGAGAAAAACGGGCCCGCTGGTACCTGTAGTACTACTACTGGGGAAAAAATACCCAAATAAAAACAGGACACACACCGTGACAAGTACAACTTTATTACATACTGCCGACACACACACTTACCTATGTTGACACGCCGACTGCCGCAGTCTCCGACGATCCGAGGGTACCTGTGAAAAAATTATACTCACCTTCCAGCGTCCAGAGATAAATCCACGTCCAGAGAGTAATCCACGTACTTGTTAAAAAAAACAAACCGCATACCCGACCATGCCGGACTGAAAGGGGTCCCATATTGACACATGAGACCCCTTTCCCCAAATGTGCCGGGACCCCACGTGACTCCTGTCACTGAGATCCCTTTAGCCAATCGGGAAGCGCTACTACGTGGCGCTCACCTGATTGGCTGTGCGCTGTCTGTGCTGTGACGGCGCATCGCACAGCTCTCTCCATTACTTGCAATGGTGGGAACTTTGCCGTCAGCGGGGGGGTTACCCGCGGTCAGCCGCTGACCGGCGGGTGACCCCACCGCTAACCGCAAGGTTCCCACTACTGAATATAATGGAGAGGCTTTGCAATGCGCTGTCTGAGCTCAGACGCGCAGAGCCTATCAGCAGAGTGCAAGGACGTTGCACTCGCTGATTGGCTGAAGAGACCTTTCAGTGTCAGCTGTCACGGAGAGGTCTCTGCATTCGGGGAAAGGGGTCTCATGTGTCAATATGGGACCCCTTTCAGTCCGCTGGCACGGGTTTTTGCGTTTTGTTATTTTGCCAAGTACCTGGATTATACTCTGGACGTGGATTTATCTCTGGACGCTGGAAGGTGAGTATAATTTTTTCACAGGTACCCTCGGATCGTCGGAGACTGTGGCAGTCGGCGTGTCAACATAGGTAAATATGTGTGTCGGCAGTATGTAATAAAGTTGTACTTGTCACGGTGTGTGTGTCCTGTTTTTATTTGGGTATTTTTTTCCCAGTAGTACTACAGGTACCAGCGGGCCAGTTTTTCTCCCGCATGCTGGTACTTGTGGTTCTCCAAGTACCAGCTTGCGGGGGAGGCTTGCTGGGACTTGTAGTAGTACTACTGGGAAAAACAATATTCTGACATTTTTCTCAAGGCTATCAGCCTCCCATCCGCAGCCCTTGGATGGGGGGGGAACAGCCTCGGGCTTCACCCCTGGCCCTTGGGTGGCTGGGGGGGGAGACCCCTTGATTGAAGGGGTCCCCACTCCCCCAGGGTACCCCGGCCAGGGGTGACTAGTTGGATATTTAATGCCACGGCCGCAGGGCACTGTATAAAAGTGACCCTCGGCTGTGGCATTATCTGTCCAGCTAGTGGAGCCCGATGCTGGTGTAAAAAATACGGGGGACCCCTACTCCTTCTTTTTTTTTTTTTTTTTTTGTCCCCCGTATTTTTTGCGCCAGCACCTACGGGGGATCCCCTGTCAAATTTTCCCCCGCATTTTTAGAACCAGGACCAGCTCGAAGAGCCCGAGGCTGGTTATGCTTTGGAGGGGGGACCCCACGCCATTTTTTTCCTTGATTTTACCGTTCCAGCTATAAAAAAACAAAAAAAAACAAAAACAAATATTTTTAAAAATATATAAATAATACTTGTGCCTCCAAAAAAGACAAACCAAGTACCTAATCCCTTCTAATATAAATAGATATGCCATTACCAAAAAAAAAAAAACACCAAAAAAAAACATGTTTAAATTTTTTTTTATTGGTTTCACCCTCCAAAGTGTGGCGGATTGAAAATGACGAATTTACTGTCTAAAAGCACTGTTGTCGAATTTCCAAACTTGAATTGAATACACTTTGGTCGAATTGCAGCACTTGTATCATTGCAGAAAAGTCGAATTTGACAAAAGTCGAATTTCAAAAAGTCGAATTTTGAAAGCCCGTTTTTTTGACGTAAAGCACTGAATTGCATTGACTATTTTTTTTTTTTTTGGCGAAAAATTCCCGAAATTCTACAATTTCGGGAATTCGACCACAATTGCATATAACCCTATATGTGGCTGAATCCATTGCTTTTGGTCTAAAAAGCGGTATAATTATTGGGCACACAACAGTTGAATTCCACCCTAATAATCTAAAGGATAAATTAGATGCTGATTTTACACTTTCTTTGATGACCTGTGTACACCCTGCCACAAGATCAATGTCTGCTTTAGGGAGCATTCCAAGATGTCAGTGAATCAAGAGGATATTCCCTATTTTAAATAGCTTCAGATCTTTGAAGTACCAACAGTATGCATGTTGGCCATTACTGAAGAGGAAAAAACTTATAGGTCATGGGTCTTCAACCTGTGGCCCTCCAGCTGCTGTGAAACTACACATCCCAGCATGCCCTGCCACAGTTTTGCTATTGAGGTATGCTAAAACTGAGGCAGGGCATGCTGGGATGTGTAGTTCAGCTGGAGGGCCGCAGGTTGGAGACCCATGTTATAGGTGATCACTTAGTGTGTGTATTTATTGGCCACATTGTCAATGTACTCTGAAGTTCGGGAACACCAATGCATAGGTGATTCAGGAGGCCTTTTTAGGTCACTTTTAATTACACTACCTTCATTTAAATATGTTTTGTACAGATGTCAAATTCTGTTGTGATCTTTGTGTCCTGAAGCTTTCCGAGATTTGGCAACCAGCGCTTACTTTTAGCTCAAGTTTTGTTTAAAGGTTCCAGCCTCTTCTCTTGCTTAGATGAGGCTTTGTATATTTCTGCCATTGATCTACTGTAGTATACCCAAGAGGCTCAATTAATCTTGAGACTTTTCTTAAATTACATATTGGTCTATCCTGTATAAACGCATTTTCTTTTGTCATCCTAAAATCCCTGAATTTGATTTATGTTCCCAGATATATTCAGCAAGTACAATGCACAGGTTCTTTTCCTTCTAGTCCTTTTGACTGTGCAATTGGTGTGATCTTAAACGTCATTGTTTCTTTGTCCATGCTAGAAAGCATCGGCATGTCAGAGTATCACAGCAAATCTATCCATGCATTCTCTTATCTGGCTGGAGCTGACTTCTTTTGATAGAAGGACCATTGTTTGAGATACTGTATTTGTTTGCTAAGAAATAATTCCACTTATTTTTCTGCCTTAATCATCCATAATCATGGGTGACACAACCCAGGAACAATGGCAGAAGTCTTAAAAAGATTAAGCTTTATTGTGCGTGTGCCTAGAGCCTTCAAAATGTAATCCCAACAATTTATTTTATGTCCTCCTTGTCTAGTAGGTGGTAATTTACATGAATACATTATCAGTGGCAAACGCAGGATTTCTAGAAGGGGGTTTCCAAATGCAATCCACAATTTCTCACCCTCTGGAACATGGATTACAATATTAATATTTAACACTATAGCTGGTCTATAGTATAGGCTTTATCAAACATATTTAATATAAATAAGATACTGTAAGTGGTCAACAAAAGGTTAAACATACCATAATAAATAAATAAATACACAAACATAATAGAACCAGTACTGCACTTTATAAGAACACATTCTCCCACCTCATGGTAAAGCTCCTGTCTTTTTCCTGGTAGCTAGTTTCTGGTCCAGTGCACTGATTGAGGCCTTAGAAGCAGAAGAAGCTTCTACCCCATGGCATGTGCAGCAGCTTAAACTGCATGATGTGGAGGCAGCTCTAGTAATTGTATTATATGCCATTGCAATTGTCATACATTTGAGCTACTTGCCAAGAGGAGGGGGTTTCCAGGCAACCAAAAAAACCCCTGCATTTGCCTATGATTATACCTCATGATTACTCATAGAGCGACATCGTCTAATGTGTATGGACCTTTTAAGGTGCGTACATCATGGGGTCGATTCAATTCGGCAACTTAAGAATAGCGCCGGGAATTAGCTCCCGACGCTATTCAATTCAGCTAAAGTTAAGTCGGCGAAAGCCCGTTCTCGCCGACTTAACAGGTAGTTTTGTCGGGAGAACGGGCATTCTCCGACTTAACTACCCGCGGCGATGCTGATTCCCGACAGAATCAGCCTCGCGCCGGCCGCGCGGCAGCACTTTTGTCGGTTTTCTTCTCTCACCCTTCGGGGATGAGAGAAGAATTCCCGACAATTGCGGGTAACTAGCAGCTGAATTGAATAGCGTCGGGAGCTAATTCCCGGCGCTATTCTTAAGTTGCCGACTTGAATCGACCCCACTGGCAGTAGGAGATTTTGACTAACTTTTCCAGCGATTTTGACTGTGTGCAAGCGATTTTGGCTATGGGCGCTGGAAAAGAAAAAGCATCCCCTTGCTTAAATGAGTTAGCCAAAATCGCCCATATCAACTCATTTAAGCAAGGGGATGCTTTTTCTTTTCCAGCGACCTAGCCAAAATTGCCTTGCCTGCACAATTTATTTTTATCAGAGACCCGGCGGGACGCACATTGCTATTGCTGGCTGTATACACACACAGCGATATGTACTAACTTTCTGAGCGATTTTGACTATATAGTCGAAATTGCTCAGCTATATCGCTCTGTGTATGGACCTTTACGTGAGCCTCTCTATATTGTGTCCATGTGATTAGAATTAGGGCTAGTGTTTTTGAGCTTCAATTATTGTTTAACCTTTACTTATAGAGCGCCTGCATGTTCTAGTGTGCTTTACAGTTGGGTACAGAACAGTAATAGAATTAATAAAACGTGACTGGGTAATAAGAGACAGAGGTAAGAGAGCACAGTTTGCAATATATAAGGGAAATAGGCACTGATAGAGAAGGAGAAGTGCTACATATTGCATATTTGTCCATTCAGATTGTAGAGGTTCTATGTAGGCTGTATGATCCAGTCACCCAGCAATGCTGGCCTGGTCTGTAGGATATGTGAGCTTCCGTTCTAGGTCTATCATTTTATGTCTTTGATCATACCTGCTTCCTGCCCTTATCTATAACCTGTCTCTGACTGTGTTCCTGTATCATCTTCTGTTCGCAGGTCAGTTCTATGTCTGTTTCTGCCTAGTAGGGTTAATTCTGGGAAGAGATCTGAGGGTGCCTTGCCGTGACCCCCATGTCACTCACTAGTTGTTCAAGGTAAGCCAGTATAAATGACAAGCGGTGGGTCCACCGCATCTCCCTGAGACTGTAACTGCATGATTCTGTATAAGGAATCATGCCATAAAATTAGTCCAATGTCAAGTATAATTTTACTTTTTTTTTTTTTCCTCTCTCTTACGTTATGAAGCCTTTGACTTTTGTTGTCATGTCTAAGTGCTATCACTATAACTCTTTGCAGTATAATGTTATATATGCCCATCCCCCAGTCAGAAGCTTAGTTAAACATAAATAGAGAGGAATAACCTGGTGTCAGTGAGCACCCTCAGGGCACCTCTTGTGAAATGCTCCAACACCTGCTTTATGAGAGCTCTGGATGGTGTGAACAGAGGTGTCACGTTCATATTACATTGGTATCACCGGTTCCACCAACTCTGCTCTGTATTTATAGGTCCTGGAATAGATAAAGGAGGTAAACTTTATGGAGTTTAACTGTGGCTGATTAGTGAAGTGAGTTCAGGACAAGAAAATTAACATGTAATGGTGATATGATAAAGAACAAGGAATCCCATATTCATATTTCACTGGCAGTAATTAACCCTGAAAACCACAGGAATTGGTGTAATAGTAAGTGGATATATAAATATAAGCAACAGATGTATTGTTATAGGACCACTGATCACAAACGTGCCTCCTTTGAGCTAGGAAGGGATACGGTCAATAGGTTGACATGACTTTTTCAAAAAATTTTCAACTTTTTCATACTTTTGGGAATGGTAACCTGTGCCGAGTAGCGGAGCGAGGCACCTTGCCCGAAGCTTGCGAGCCATGCAAGGGGACACTGTGCACTAATTGGGGTTCCCCGTCACTTTACAAAGAAAACGACACCAAAAACCGTAAAAAAAAACCAACCCAAAAAATAAAAAAACCATGTTGACCTAAATGTGGTCGACCTAATGGCACATACCCGCTAGGAGTAACTCCATAAAAGGTCCATACACACGGTGAGATTCGGGCTACGCCCAATTCTCACTATGCAAAATGGACTGGTCGGTATCGCAAGCAAAGATGACTGTGCTTGCGATACTGATTTTGACTATCTTTTACACGAGATTGTGCAGGTAAGCCAATTTTGACTATCTTTTACACGAGATAGTCAAAATTGGCTTACCTGCACAGTCTATTTTTAGCTTGTGATGCCGATCCCGCATCGTCATCGCAAGCTGTGTACACATGGTGCAATATGCACTAACTTTTCTTACGATTTTGACTATATAGTCAAAATCGTAAGAAAAGTTAAATGCATATCGCACCTTAAGACCCATGTTATGCAGAGAAGACAAATGTAACATATGCATAAAGATTTTAAGTTGGGAGATGGGGTCACTTCCTAGCTCTACTCTGGAATGCAGTGTAAAAAGCAATCTGTACAAGAATGTGTGTGACATCCTAAAACTGGCAGTATTTTTGCCCTGCATGCAAAAAATACATTGCATTTCCTTGTTTGTCCAGCTGCAAATTTGTATTCTTTACCTGGTCATGCGCCTGTCTCTCTATATGAGGCCCTGCAGTGCCTGTGTCTTTGTTTATTTATATTGTATCACTTCCTAAAATGTGCTTCTTAAGGTGTGTACACACGGTAAGATATTTTCTTCCGATTCTGACTATATAGTCAGAATCGGAAGAAAATATAGTGCAGATCGCAAGGTGACAGTCACCTTGCGATCCCGATCCGATGCCGATGCGCGGCCCCGCGCGGTCGGCATCGGAAGAAAAAATAGGCTGTGCAGGCAAGTCAATCCTGACTATCTCTATAGAAGAGATAGTCGGGATTGAAATCGCACATAGCCAGCATCGCAAGCACAGTTATTATGTGCTTGCGATACTGGCTAAGTGCCGACCCGGCCCCCTGTCGCACGGTGAGAATCGGATAAGTCCGAATCTCACCGTGTGTATGCACCCTTACTACTTTAATACCACGCTCCTTTGTACCTGTTTATATATGGATATACATCACTGTCTCCAAAAGTAAACATGAAGTGTGATGTTTTCTATGTTTCATGTTTGAGTTGAAACCTCTAATAATTAGACGTGTTGGAGAAACTTGTCGTCTTTAACATCCAGTGTTCCACATTCAGTGGTGTGTCTAGGGGTCTTAGTGCCCCAGGCAAAGTGAGGAGCTGGTCCCCCTCCCCCCCAACATATTTCTGCAGCTGGGTTCACTGGGGTTCCACAGGGATAACATCGGGGTGTAGGGTTGGATCTTGATCCAAGTCACCAACAGGCTAAAAGCTTTGACTGTTCCCAAGGTGCTTAGTGCCGCCTCCTCTATAACCCCGCCTCCGTGCACAGGAGCTCAGTTTGTAAGTTGGTGACAAAGAGCTTTTCTAAGAAAAAAAGACTTCAAGGGCCACAGCACAGGCACTTAAGAGTGCTATATGTCATTTCTGACATATCATGCTGCGGCTCCCTTACCCCCCAGCTGCGCTGTACACTCCCACACCCTGGTTGCCGGGTAAAACTGCAGCGGAGGGCTCCGGTTCTTTGATTAGGGCACACACACTGCCGCTGCTCTCTGGGATCGCGTTGCCGAGTTTAGGAGGAGGTAAGAGGGTCCCCCAGGCAGGACCCACTGCAAATCGCGATCTGGCGCGGCCTCTAGGAGACAGACAGCGCACACTGGTGTGGACACTGTGCCGTGCAGGGACCCCACTAGACCACCAGGGCAAGGGCACAGGTCGGATTCTGTACATAGGGGTATATTCAATTAGGGTCGAAAGCTGCCGTCTCTCGAAAAGACTGCAGTTTTTCGACTTTTTTTTTTTTTTTTTTTTAAGGTCGATTCGACCTATTCAGTCCCCGCTATTTTTATTCGACAAGTCAGGGAATTCTACTTGTTGAATAGTACGTGAATCGGCGGTATAGCTGCCGATTCACGTACTTTTGAGGCAAACGGGGCCAAGTTCGACAGGATTTGGCCCCGTTTCCGACCATCTCAGTCCGACATAAAAAAATGTCGGACTGAGATGAGGGACCTTACAAGAGGAGAGAGGGGACAGCTGCGGGCATACAGGGGAGAGCTGCGCTACAGCACAGCGCTGCAGGAGGATGTGTCACAGCTGCGCCGCTCACGGCAGCGTCCACCCGGCTCCAGCAAGTTTACCCCATAATCCGGTTTCTAAGGCCCGCAGTACCCGGTGGTGAAGTCCAGCAAGGGGATAAGGCTCTGACCTGTAGCCCCTCCCCCTCCCCATGGCACCATTTACTGCTTATGTTCCCACCCTGGAGCTGCATCTCTCTGTCTCCCTCACTCCCTGTCAGCGTTTGGGCGCCATTACACACACAGCTGCGCTGATCTGGGACTGCTGGGCAATGTCTCCTTTGTAAAGCCACCTGCATCATCAGCGCTGTGCATTTACAGGACACTTAAGTATTCTACATGTCTTTAGACAGTGTTAGTTATGAACAAGTGCATACTGTCAGGGATATTAAGTACAAGTACCCTGTGATATACATCCAGTCTTTACTGTGTATTGATATATCTATATACCTAATTTAATTTTACTTAAGTAGTGCAGTTACTTATGCTGCTTTCACATCGCAAAACCTGCTTTTGACATGGTATTTGAAACTGTTCTTAAAACGGGTCTGAGCAGTTAAACCCCTTTCACATCTCATGTTGTAACCAGTAAATTACCATTTCATTACCGTTTTGGTACCTTTCACACTGAACCCGTTTCACCCATAGAAAACAGTGGTTGTCATTATAAATGGACTTTTCTGGCCCACACATTATTAATAATTATTAATTAATTCATTATTAATAATTTGGATAGTCGTACGATGGAACCCAGCAGCTTGAAGCATTTTTGCTATGTTTTTATATATGAGGGTATCCTTGACTGTCCCAGTAATTTGGCAGCAGATTTCCTCATCCCCTCTGAACCTAAAGCAGCTCCCTCACCTCTTCATCACTCCAATTAGCCATTTTATAATGGCTTTGCAGTCTAAGGGGTATATGCAATTGCGATTGAATTCCCGAAATTGTCGAATTTCGGGAATTTTTCGCCCCCCAAAAAAAAATCGTCAATGCAATTCAGTGCTTTCCGTCCAAAAAACGGACTTTCAAAATTCGACTTTTTGAAATTCGACTTTTGTCAAATTCGACTTTTCTGCAATGATACAAGTGCTGCAATTCGACCAAAGTGTATTCAATTCAAGTTTGGAAATTCGACAACAGTGCTTTTAGACAGTAAATTCAACATTTTCAATCCGCCACACTTTGGTGGGTGAAACTAATAAAAAAAAATTAAAACCTGTTTTTTTTTTTTTATTGATAATAGCATATCTATTAGATATCTATTAGAAGGGATTAGGCACTTGGTTTGTCTTTTTTGGAGGCACAAGTATTATTTATATATTTTTAAAAATAATTTTCTCTGACGTCCTAGTGGATGATGGGGACTCCGTAAGGACCATGGGGAATAGCGGCTCCGCAGGAGACTGGGCACAGCTAAGAAAGATTTAGGACTACCTGGTGTGCACTGGCTCCTCCCACTATGACCCTCCTCCAGACCTCGGTTAGAATCCTGTGCCCGGCTGAGCTGGATGCACACTAGGGGCTCTCCTGAGCTCCTAGAGAGAAAGTATATTTTAGGTTTTTTATTTTACAGTGAGATCTGCTGGCATCAGACTCACTGCAGCGAGGGACTAAGGGGAGAAGAAGCGAACCTACCTAACTGGTGGTAGCTTGGGCTTCTTAGGCTACTGGACACCATTAGCTCCAGAGGGATCGACCGCATGGAACCGGCCATTGGTGTTCGGTCCCGGAGCCGCGCCGCCGGCCCCCTTACAGAGCCAGAAGCAACGAAGAATCCGGAAAATCGGCGGCAGAAGACATCAGTCTTCACCAAGGTAGCGCACAGCACTGCAGCTGTGCGCCATTGCTCCTCATACACACTTCACACTCCGGTCACTGAGGGTGCAGGGCGCTGGGGGGGGGGGGGCGCCCTGAGAAGCAATAAATACACCTTGGCTGGCAAATATATCACAATATATAGCCCCAGAGGCTATATATGTGATAAATACCCCTGCCAGAATCCATAAATAAGCGGGAGAAAAGTCAGTCGAAAAAGGGGCGGAGCTATCTCCCTCAGCACACTGGCGCCATTTCTCCCTCACAGCTCCGCTGGAAGGAAGCTCCCTTGCTCTCCCCTGCAGTCTACACTACAGAAAAGGGTAAAAAAGAGAGGGGGGGCACTAAATTTAGGCGCAATATACATATAGCAGCTATAAGGAGATATAATTTAGTTAATCCCTGATTTATATAGCGCTCTGGTGTGTGCTGGCATACTCTCTCTCTGTCTCCCCAAAGGGCTTTGTGGGGTCCTGTCTTCTGTCAGAGCATTCCCTGTGTGTGTGCGGTGTGTCTGTACGGCTGTGTCGACATGTTTGATGAGGAGACTTATGTGGAGGAGGAGCAGGTGCCTATAAATGTGTTGTCACCCCCTGCGGGGCAGACACCGGAGTGGATGGACTTGTGGAAGGAATTACGCGAAAGTGTCGACTCCTTACATAAAAAATTTGACGACATGCCAAATGCGGGGCAGCCGGCTTCTCAGCCCGTGCCTGCCCAGACGTCTCAAAAGTCATCAGGGGCTCTAAAACGCCCGCTACCTCAGATGGCAGACACAGATGTCGACACGGATACTGATACCAGTGTCGACGACGAAGAGACTAATGTAATGTCCAATAGGGCCACTCGTTATATGATTGAGGCAATGAAAAATGTTTTACACATTTCTGAGGTAACCCCAGGTACCACAAAAAAGGGTATTATGTTTGGGGAGAAAAAACTACCAGTAGTTTCTCTGACGTCCTAGTGGATGCTGGGAACTCCGTAAGGACCATGGGGAATAGCGGCTCCGCAGGAGACTGGGCACAAAAGTAAAGCTTTAGGACTACCTGGTGTGCACTGGCTCCTCCCCCTATGACCCTCCTCCAAGCCTCAGTTAGATTTTTGTGCCCGGCCGAGAAGGGTGCACACTAGGGGCTCTCCTGAGCTTCTTAGTGAAAGTTTAGTTTTAGGTTTTTTATTTTCAGTGAGACCTGCTGGCAACAGGCTCACTGCATCGAGGGACTAAGGGGAGAAGAAGCGAACCTGCCTGCTTGCAGCCAGCTTAGGCTTCTTAGGCTACTGGACACCATTAGCTCCAGAGGGACCGAACACAGGCCCAGCCTCGGAGCTCGGTCCCAGAGCCGCGTCGCCGGCCCCCTTACAGAGCCAGAAGCAAGAAGAGGTCCGGAAAAATCGGCGGCAGAAGACATCAGTCTTCAACAAGGTAGCGCACAGCACTGCAGCTGTGCGCCATTGTTACTCAGGCACACTTCACACTTCGGTCACTGAGGGTGCAGGGTGCTAGGGGGGGGCGCCCTGAGCAGCAATGTAAACACCTTGGCTGGCATAAATACACCACATATAACCCCCAGGGCTATATGGATGTATTTTAACCCCTGCCAGAACTCACCAAAAAGCGGGAGAAAAGGCCGCCGAGAAGGGGGCGGAGCCTATCTCCTCAACACACGGGCGCCATTTTCCATCACAGCTCCGCTGGAAGGACGTCTTTCTGACTCTCCCCTGCAGTCCTGCACTACAGAAAAGGGTAAAAAAGAGAGGGGGGCACTAATTTGGCGCGGTTTTAATACTAACAGCAGCTATAAAGGGAAAAGCACATTTTATAGTGGTATTCCTGTCTATATATATATATATATATAGCGCTCTGGTGTGTGCTGGCATACTCTCCCTCTGTCTCCCCAAAGGGCTAGTGAAGTCCTGTCCTCTATCAGAGCATTCCCTGTGTGTGTGCGGTGTGTCGGTACGATTGTGTCGACATGTTTGAGGAGGAAAATGAGATGGAGGCGGAGCAATTGCCTATTATAGAGTTGTCACCCCCTAGGGAGTCGACACCTGAGTGGATGAGCTTATGGAAGGAATTGCGTGACAGTGTCAGCTCTTTACGACAGACAGTTGACGACATGAGACAGCCGGCTACTCAGCTTGTGCCTGTCCAGGGGTCTCAAACGCCATCAGGGGCTTTAAAACGCCCGTTACCTCAAATGGCAGACACAGACACGGATACTGACTCCAGTGTCGATGATGAGGAGACAAACGTGACTTCCACTAGGGCCACACGTTACATGATTGAAGCAATGAAAAATGTATTGCATATCTCTGATAATACAAGTACCACTAAAAAGGGTATTATGTTTGGTGAGAAAAAACTGCCTGTAGTTTTTCCTGTATCCGAGGAATTAAATGAAGTGTGTGATGAGGCGTGGGTTTCCCCCGATAAAAAACTGTTAATTCCTAAAAGGTTATTGGCATCGTACCCTTTCCCGCCAGAGGATAGGGCACGTTGGGAAACACCCCCTAGGGTGGATAAAGCGCTCACACGCTTGTCTAAACAGGTAGCACTACCCTCTCCTGATACGGCCGCCCTAAAGGAACCTGCCGATAGAAAGCTGGAGAATATCCTAAAATGTATATACACTCACACGGGTGTTATACTGCGACCAGCAATCGCCTCAGCCTGGATGTGCAGTGCGGGCCTGGCGTGGTCGGATTCCCTGACTGAAAATATTGATACCCTAGATAGGGACAGTATATTACTGACTATAGAGCATTTGAAGGATGCATTTCTATATATGCGTGATGCACAGAGGGATATTTGCCGACTGGCATCAAGAGTTAGCGCGCTGTCCATTTCTGCAAGAAGAGGTTTATGGACGCGGCAGTGGTCAGGTGATGCGGATTCTAAAAGGCACATGGAAGTATTGCCTTATAAGGGGGAGGAGTTATTTGGGGTAGGTCTATCAGACCTGGTAGCCACGGCAACTGCTGGAAAATCCACATTTTTACCCCAGGTAGCTTCTCAACCTAAGAAGACGCCGTATTATCAGGCGCAGTCCTTTCGGCCCCATAAGGGCAAGCGGGCAAAAGGCGCCTCATTTCTGCCCCGTGGCAGAGGGAGAGGAAAAAGGCTGCAACAAACAGCCAGTTCCCAGGAACAAAAGCCCTCTCCCGCCTCCGCAAAGTCCTCAGCATGACACTGGGGCTTTACAAGCGGACTCAGGCACGGTGGGGGCCCGTCTCAAGAAGTTCAGTGCGCAGTGGGCCCACTCGCAAGTGGACCCCTGGATCCTTCAGGTGGTATCTCAGGGGTACAAATTGGAATTCGAGACGTCTCCCCCTCGCCGTTTTCTAAAGTCTGCTTTACCGACGTCTCCCTCAGACAGGGAGGCAGTATTGGAAGCCATTCACAAGCTATATTCCCAGCAGGTGATAATCAAGGTACCCCTCCTACAACAGGGAAAGGGGTACTATTCCACACTATTTGTGGTACCGAAGCCGGACGGCTCGGTGAGACCAATTTTAAACCTAAAATCCTTGAACACTTACATACAAAGGTTCAAATTCAAGATTGAGTCACTCAGGGCAGTGATTGCAAACCTGGAAGAAGGGGACTATATGGTGTCTCTGGACATCAAAGATGCTTACCTACATGTCCCAATTTACCCTTCTCACCAAGGGTACCTCAGGTTTGTGGTACAGAACTGTCACTATCAGTTTCAGACGCTGCCGTTTGGATTGTCCACGGCACTTCGGGTCTTTACCAAGGTAATGGCCGAAATGAAGATACTCCTTCGAAGGAAGGGAGTTTTAGTTATCCCTTACTTGGACGATCTCCTGATAAGGGCAAGATCCAGGGAACAGTTGGAAGTCGGAGTAGCACTATCTCAGATAGTGCTGCGCCAGCATGGTTGGATTGTCAATATTCCAAAAACGCAGCTGATCCCGACGACACGACTTCTATTCCTAGGGATGATCCTGGACACAGTCCAGAAAAAGGTGTTTCTCCCGGAGGAGAAAGCCAGGGAGTTATCCGAACTAGTCAGAAATCTCCTAAAACCAGGCCAAGTCTCAGTGCATCAATGCACAAGGGTCCTGGGAAAGATGGTGGCTTCTTACGAAGCAATCCCATTCGGCAGATTCCACGCAAGAACCTTCCAGTGGGATCTGCTAGACAAATGGTCCGGGTCGCATCTTCAGATGCATCAGCGGATAATCTTGTCACCAATGACAAGGGTGTCTCTCCTGTGGTGGTTGCAGAGTGCTCATCTTCTAGAGGGCCGCAGATTCGGCATTTAGGACTGGGTCCTGGTGACCACGGATGCCAGCCTGAGAGGCTGGGGAGCAGTCACACAGGGAAGAAATTTCCAGGGCTTGTGGTCAAGCCTGGAGACATCACTTCACATAAATATCCTGGAGCTAAGGGCCATCTACAATGCTCTAAGCCTAGCAAGACCTCTGCTTCAAGGTCAGCCGGTGCTGATCCAGTCAGACAACATCACGGCAGTCGCCCACGTAAACAGACAGGGCGGCACAAGAAGCAGGAGGGCAATGGCAGAAGTTGCAAGGATTCTTCGCTGGGCGGAAAATCATGTGATAGCACTGTCAGCAGTGTTCATTCCGGGAGTGGACAACTGGGAAGCAGACTTCCTCAGCAGAATGGCGTCCCGCCTCAACAAAAAACTAGACAGGTATTGCGCCAGGTCAAGGGACCCTCAGGCAATAGCTGTGGACGCTCTGGTAACACCGTGGGTGTACCAGTCAGTGTATGTGTTCCCTCCTCTGCCTCTCATACCCAAGGTACTGAGAATCATAAGAAGGAGAGGAGTAAGGACTATACTCGTGGCTCCGGATTGGCCAAGAAGGACTTGGTACCCGGAACTTCAAGAGATGCTCACAGAGGACCCGTGGCCTCTACCTCTAAGAAAGGACCTGCTCCAGCAGGGACCCTGTCTGTTCCAAGACTTACCGCGGCTGCGTTTGACGGCATGGCGGTAGAACGCCGGATCCTGAAGGAAAAAGGCATTCCGGATGAAGTCATCCCTACCCTGATCAAAGCCAGGAAGGATGTAACCGTACAGCATTATCACCGTATTTGGCGTAAATATGTTGCGTGGTGCGAGGCCAGGAAGGCCCCTACAGAGGAATTTCAATTGGGTCGTTTCCTGCATTTCCTGCAAACAGGACTGTCTATGGGCCTAAAATTAGGGTCCATTAAGGTTCAAATTTCGGCCCTGTCGATTTTCTTCCAGAAAGAACTGGCTTCAGTTCCTGAAGTTCAGACGTTTGTCAAGGGGGTACTGCATATACAGCCTCCTTTTGTGCATCCAGTGGCACCTTGGGATCTCAATGTAGTTTTGGGGTTCCTAAAATCACATTGGTTTGAACCACTCACCACTGTGGACTTAAAATATCTCACATGGAAAGTGGTAATGCTGTTGGCCCTGGCTTCAGCCAGGCGTGTCTCAGAATTGGCGGCTTTATCCTATAAAAGCCCTTACCTAATTTTTCATACGGACAGGGCAGAATTGAGGACTCGTCCTCAATTTCTCCCTAAGGTGGTTTCAGCGTTTCACTTGAACCAGCCTATTGTGGTACCTGCGGCTACTAGGGACTTGGAGGACTCCAAGTTGCTGGACGTAGTCAGGGCCCTGAAAATATGTTTCCAGGACGGCTGGAGTCAGAAAATCTGACTCGCTGTTTATCTTGTATGCACCCAACAAGCTGGGTGCTCCTGCTTCTAAGCAGACTATTGCTCGTTGGATTTGTAGTACAATTCAGCTTGCACATTCTGTGGCAGGCCTGCCACAGCCAAAATCTGTAAAAGCCCATTCCACAAGGAAGGTGGGCTCATCCTGGGCGGCTGCCCGAGGGGTCTCGGCTTTACAACTTTGCCGAGCAGCTACTTGGTCAGGGGCAAACACGTTTGCTAAATTCTACAAATTTGATACCCTGGCTGAGGAGGACCTGGAGTTCTCTCATTCGGTGCTGCAGAGTTATCCGCACTCTCCCGCCCGTTTGGGAGCTTTGGTATAATCCCCATGGTCCTTACGGAGTTCCCAGCATCCACTAGGACGTCAGAGAAAATAAGAATTTACTTACCGATAATTCTATTTCTCGTAGTCCGTAGTGGATGCTGGGCGCCCATCCCAAGTGCGGATTGTCTGCAATACTTGTACATAGTTATTGTTACAAAAATCGGGTTATTATTGTTGTGAGCCATCTTTTCAGAGGCTCCTCTGTTATCATGCTGTTAACTGGGTTCAGATCAAAGGTTGTACGGTGTGATTGGTGTGGCTGGTATGAGTCTTACCCGGGATTCAAAATCCTTCCTTATTGTGTACGCTCGTCCGGGCACAGTATCCTAACTGAGGCTTGGAGGAGGGTCCTAGGGGGAGGAGCCAGTGCACACCAGGTAGTCCTAAAGCTTTACTTTTGTGCCCAGTCTCCTGCGGAGCCGCTATTCCCCATGGTCCTTACGGAGTTCCCAGCATCCACTACGGACTACGAGAAATATAATTATCGGTAAGTAAATTCTTATTTTTCCCCCCTTCTGAAGAATTGAATGAAGTGTGTGAACTAGCGTGGGCTTCCCCCGATAAAAAATTCGTAATTTCAAAAAAATTACTAATGGCGTACCCTTTCCCGCCAGAGGATAGGTCACGTTGGGAAACACCCCCTAGGGTGGATAAAGCACTTACGCGCTTATCAAAAAAGGTGGCACTGCCGTCCCAGGATACGGCCGCCCTAAAGGAACCTGCTGACAGAAAGCAGGAGGCTCTCCAGAAAGCTATATATACACACACTGGTATTATACTGAGACCAGCTATTGCCTCAGCATGGATGTGCAGTGCTGCAGCTGCATGGTCAGACTCCCTGTCAGAAAACATTGACACCCTAGACAGGGACACTATATTGCTAAACCTAGAGCATATTAAAGACGCTGTCTTTTACATAAGAGATGCACAGAGGGATATTTGCCGGCTGGCATCAAAAAGAAGTGCACTGTCCATTTGTGCCAGGAGAGGGTTATGGACCCGGCAGTGTACAGGTGATGCAGATTCCAAAAAGCACATGGAAGTTTTGCCTTATAAGGGTGAGGAGTTGTTCGGGGATGGTCTTTCAGACTTAGTGTCCACAGCAACAGCTGGGAAGTCAGCGTTTTTGCCACACGTCCCCTCACAACCAAAGAGAGCGCCGTATTATCAGGTGCAGTCCTTTCGCCCCCAAAAGAGTAGACTGGGTAGAGGCGCGTCCTTTCTGCCCAGAGGCAGAGGTAGGGGAAAAAAAGCTGCAGCATACAGCCACTTCCCAGGAACAAAAGTCCTCCCCCGCTTCTTCTGCTAAGTCCGCCGCATGACGCTGGGGCTCAGCAGGCGGAGCCAGGTACGGTGGGGGGCCGTCTCAAAAACTTCAGCAATCAGTGGGCTCGCTCACGGGTAGATCCCTGGATCCTTCAAGTGGTATCTCAGGGATACAGGCTGGAAATCGAGACATCCCCCCCCCCCGCCATTTCCTCAAATCTGCCTTACCAACGACTCCTTCAGAAAGGGAGGCTGTGTTAGAGGCAATTCACAAGCTGTATTCCCAGCAGGTGATAGTCAAGGTGCCCCTACTTCAACAAGGACGGGGTTACTATTCCACAATGTTTGTGGTACCGAAACCGGACGGTTCGGTGAGACCCATTTTAAATTTGAAATCCTTGAACACATATTTCAGAAAATTCAAGTTCAAAATGGAATCGTTCAGGGCGGTTATTGCAAGCCTGGAAGAGGGAGATTACATGTTATCTCTGGGCATCAAGGATGCTTACCTGCATGTCCCCATTTACCATCCTCACCAGGAGTACCTCAGATTTGTGGTACAGGATTGTCATTACCAATTCCAGACGTTGCCGTTCGGCCTGTCCACGGCACCGAGGGTATTTACCAAGGTAATGGCCGAAATGATGATACTCCTTCGGAAAAAGGGAGTTTTAATTGTCCCATACTTGGACGATCTCCTGATAAGGGCGAGGTCCAGAGAGCAGTTGTTGGTCGGCGTAGCATTATCTCAGGAGGTGCTACACCAGCACGGTTGGATTCTGAATATTCCAAAGTCTCAGCTGGCTCCGGCGACACGTATACTGTTCCTGGGGATGATTCTGGACACAGTCCAGAAAAAAGTGTTTCTCCCAGAGGAGAAAGCCGAGGAGCTGTCGTCTCTAGTGAGAGGCCTCCTGAAACCAAAATAGGTGTCGGTGCATCATTGCACGCGAGTCCTGGGAAAGATGGTAGCTTCCTACGAAGCGATTCCATTCGGCAGGTTCCATGCCAGAACCTTTCAGTGGGACCTGTTGGACCAATGGTCCGGATCGCATCTTCAAATACATCGGTTGATAACCCTAGCTCCAAGGACCAGGGTATCTCTGCTGTGGTGGCTGCAGAGTGCTCATCTCAGAGAGGGCCGCAGATTCGGCATACAGGACTGGGTCCTGGTGACCACGGATGCCAGCCTTCGGGGCTGGGGGGCAGTCACACGGGGAAGAAACTTCCAAGGACTTTGGTCAAGTCAGGAGACTTCCCTACACATAAATGTTCTGGAACTGAGGGCCATTTACAATGCCCTAAGTCAAGCAATGCCCCTGCTTCAAAACCAGCCGGTTCTGATCCAGTCAGACAACATCACGGCTGTCGCCCATGTAAATCGACAGGGCGGCACAAGAAGCAGGACGGCGATGGCAGAAGCCACAAGGATTCTCCGATGGGCGGAAAATCACGTGTTAGCACTGTCAGCAGTGTTCATTCCGGGAGTGGACAACTGGGAAGCAGACTTCCTCAGCAGGCACGACCTCCACCCGGGAGAGTGGGGACTTCATCCAGAAGTCTTCCAACTGATTGTAAACCGTTGGGAAAAGCCACAGGTGGACATGATGGCGTCCCGCTTAAACAAAAAGCTAGAAAAATATTGCGCCAGGTCAAGAGACCCTCAGGTGATGGCTGTGGACGCTCTAGTGACACCGTGGGTGTACCGGTCGGTTTATGTGTTTCCTCCTCTTCCTCTCATACCCAAGGTACTGAGGATAATAAGGAGAAGAGGAGTAAGAACTATACTCATTGTTCCGGATTGGCCAAGAAGAGCTTGGTACCCGGAACTTCAAGAAATGATCTCAGAGGACCCATGGCCTCTGCCGCTCAGACAGGACCTGCTGCTGCAGCGGCCCTGTCTGTTCCAAGACTTACCGCGGCTGCGTTTGACGGCATGGCGGTTGAACACCGGATCCTAAAAGAAAAGGGTATTCCGGAGGAAGTCATTCCTACGCTTATTAAAGCTAGAAAAGATGTAACCGTACAACATTATCACCGCATATGGCGAAAATATGTTGCGTGGTGTGAGGCCAGGAAGGCCCCAACGGAGGAATTCCAGCTAGGTCGATTTTCTGCACTTCCTACAGTCAGGGGTGACTATGGGCCTAAAGCTGGGTTCCATTAAGGTCCAGATTTCGGCTCTGTCGATTTTCTTCCAAAAAGAACTGGCTTCACTGCCTGAAGTTCAGATATTTGTCAAGGGAGTGCTGCATATTCAGCCTCCTTTTGTGCCTCCAGTGGCACCGTGGGACCTCAACGTGGTGTTGGGTTTCCTAAAGTCACATTGGTTTGAGCCACTCAAAACCGTGGATTTAAAATATCTCACGTGGAAAGTGGTCATGATTTTGGCCTTGGCTTCGGCAAGGTGTGTCAGAATTGGCGGCTTTGTCACGTAAAAGCCCCTATTTGATTTTCCATATGGATAGGGCAGAATTGAGGACTCGTCCCCAGTTTCTTCCTAAGGTGGTATCAGCTTTTCACTTGAACCAACCTATCGTGGTGCCTGCGGCTACTAGGGACTTGGAGGACTCCAAGTTACTGGACGTAGTCAGGGCCTTGAAAATTTATGTTTCCAGGACGGCTGGAGTCAGGAAAACTGACTCGCTATTTATCCTGTATGCACCAAACAAGATGGGTGCTCCTGCTTCAAAGCAGACTATTGCTCGCTGGATTTGTAGCACAATTCAGCTTGCGCATTCTGTGGCTGGCCTGCCGCAGCCTAAATCTGTAAAAGCCCATTCCACGAGGAAAGTGGGCTCTTCTTGGGCGGCTGCCCGAGGGGTCTCGGCTTTACAACTTTGCCGAGCTGCTACTTGGTCAGGGGCAAACACGTTTGCAAAATTCTACAAATTTGATACCCTGGCTGAGGAGGACCTTGAGTTCTCTCATTCGGTGCTGCAGAGTCATCCGCACTCTCCCGCCCGTTTGGGAGCTTTGGTATAATCCCTATGGTCCTTACCGAGTCCCCAGCATCCACTAGGACGTCAGAGAAAATGAGATTTTACTCACCGGTAAATCTATTTCTCGAAGTCCGTAGTGGATGCTGGGCGCCCGTCCCAAGTGCGGACTATCTGCAATACTTGTATATAGTTATTGTTAACTACAAGGGTTATTGTTGAGCCATCTTTTGAGAGGCTCTGTTGTGTTCATACTGTTAACTGGGTATAGTATCACGAGTTATACGGTGTGATTGGTGTGGCTGGTATGAGTCTTACCCGGGATTCAAAATCCTTCCTTATTGTGTCAGCTCTTCCGGGCACAGTATCCTTACTGAGGTCTGGGGGAGGGTCATAGTGGGAGGAGCCAGTGCACACCAGGTAGTCCTAAATCTTTCTTAGCTGTGCCCAGTCTCCTGCGGAGCCGCTATTCCCCATGGTCCTTACGGAGTCCCCAGCATCCACTACGGACTACGAGAAATAGATTTACCGGTGAGTAAAATCTTATTTTAATTTTTTTAGATGGAATGGTAAAATGCAGAAAAAAAATGGCGTGGGGTCCCCCCTCCAAAGCATAAACTGCCTCGGGCTCTTCGAGCTGGTCGTGGTTCTAAAAATGCGGGGGGAAAATTGACAGGGGATCCCCCGTATTTTTAAAACCAGCACCGGGCTCTGCGCCTGGTGCTGGTGCAAAAAATACGGGGGACAAAAAGAGTAGGGGTCCCCCGTATTTTTTACACCAGCATCGGGCTCCACTAGCTGGACAGATAATGCCACAGCCGGGGGTCACTTTTATACAGTGCCTTGCGGCCGTGGCATTAAATATCCAACTAGTCACCCCTGGCCGGGGTACCCTGGGGGAGTGGGGACCCCTTCAATCAAGGGGTCCCCCCCCCCCCCAGCCACCCAAGGGCCAGGGGTGAAGCCCGAGGCTGTCCCCCCCCCCCATCCAAGGGCTGCGGATGGGAGGCTGATAGCCTTGAGTAAAATGACAGAATATTTTTTCCAATAGTACTACAAGTCCCAGCAAGCCTCCCCCGCAAGCTGGTACTTGGAGAACCACATGTACCAGCATGCGGAGGAAAACCGGGCCCGCTGGTACCTGTAGTAGTACTACTGGGAAAAAAATACCCAAATAAAAACAGGAGACACACACCGTGACAAGTACAACTTTATTACACACTGCCGACACACACATTCTTACCTATGTTGACACGAAGCAGTCGGTCCTCTTCTCCAAGTAGAATCCACGGGTACCTGAAAATAAAAGATAATTATACTCACCTGATCCATGGTCCAGAGATAAATCCACGTACTTGTCAAAAAAAGAAAACGAACACCCGACCAGCGAACTGAAAGGGGTCCCATGTTGACACATGGGACCCCTTTCCCCGAATGCAGAGAGACCCCCCCCCCCCCGTGACTGCTCTCACTGAAAGGTCTCGTAAGCCAATCAGCGAGCGCAACGTCCTTGCACTCTGCTGATTGGCTCTGTGCGCGTATGAGCTGTCAGCGCATCGCACAGCTCCCTCCATTATATTCAATGGTGGGAACTTTGCGGTTAGTGGTGGGGTCACCCGCGGTCAGCGGCTGACCGCGGGTAACCCCACCGCTGACGGCAAAGTTCCCACCATTGAAAGTAATGGAGGGAGCTGTGCGATGCGCTGTCTGAGCTTAGACGCGCACAGCCAATCAGGTGAGCGCCACGGAGTAGCGCTTCCTGATTGGCTGAAGGGACCTCAGTGACAGGAGTCACGTGATGTCCCGGCATTCGGGGAAAGGGGTCTCGTGTCAACATGGGACCCCTTTCAGTCCGGTGGTACGGGTGTTCGTGTTTTTTTTTTTTGCCAAGTACGTGGATTATCTCTGGACGTGGATTTATCTCTGGACACTGGCAGATGAGTATAATTTTTTTCACAGGTACCCTCGGATCGTCGGAGACTGTGGCAGTCGGCGTGTCAACATAGGTAAGTATGTATGTGTGTCGGCAGTGTGTAATAAAGTTGTACTTGTCACGGTGTGTGTCTCCTGTTTTTATTTGGGTATTTTTTTTCCAGTAGTACTACAGGTACCAGCGGGCCCGTTTTTCTCCCGCATGCTAGTACTTGTGGTTCTCCAAGTACCAGCTTGCGGGGGAGGCTTGCTGGGACTTGTAGTACTATTGGAAAAAACAATATTCTGTCATTTTACTCAAGGCTATCAGCCTCCCATCCGCAGCCAATGGATGGGCGGGACAGCCTCGGGCTTCACCCCTGGCCCTTGGGTGGGTGGGGGGGGGACCCCTTGATTGAAGGGGTCCCCACTCCCCCAGGGTACCCCGGCCAGGGATGACTAGTTGGATATTTAATGCCACGGCCGCAGAGCACTGTATAAAAGTGACCCCAGGCTGTGGCATTATCTGTCCAGCTAGTGGAGCCCGATGCTGGTGTAAAAAATACGGGGGACCCCTACTCTTTTTGTCCCCTGTATTTTTTGCACCAGGCGCAGAGCCCGGTGCTGGTTTTAAAAATACGGGGGATCCCCTGTCAATTTCCCCCCCGCATTTTTAGAACCACGACCAGCTCGAAGAGCCCGAGGCTGGTTATGCTTTGGAGGGGGGACCCCACGCCATTTTCCCCCCCGTGTTTCTCCTGTGTTTTCCAAGCTGTTTCCTGGTTGTGGCTGCTGACATCACACATGGAGACAGCCTATGACCTGCTGGGGCTTGCAAATACCGTTTCAGACCCTTTCACACTGCACAGTGAAATGGGACTGAAACGGGTAGGACCCTTCTTTTTTACCGTTTCAAAATACCGGTATTTTGAAAACTGTAAATTGAAGGGGACCCTTTCACATCGCAGCTTGACCCGTTTAGGAAGCCAGTTAAAACGGCAAAATACCGGGTATAAGCTGCGGTGTGAAAGGGGTGTTAGTATTGCTAGTTCAGTGCAGTGTTATTATGGTTTGTGATAATTTCTGCATTGTACATGTGACTGTGTGTATGCCATTAGCTGCCGTGTATTTTTCCATTCCGTGTATCTCTTATATTTCTCTAACGTCCTAAGTGGATGCTGGGGACTCCGTAAGGACCATGGGGATTAGCGGCTCCGCAGGAGACTGGGCACATCTAAAGAAAGCTTTAGGACTAGCTGGTGTGCACTGGCTCCTCCCCCTATGACCCTCCTCCAAGCCTCAGTTAGATTTCTGTGCCCGAACGAGAAGGGTGCAATCTAGGTGGCTCTCCTGAGCTGCTTAGTGAAAAGTTAGTTTTAGGTTTTTTATTTTCAGTGAGTCCTGCTGGCAACAGGCTCACTGCATCGAGGGACTAAGGGGAGAAGAAGCGAACTCACCTGCGTGCAGAGTGGATTGGGCTTCTTAGGCTACTGGACATTAGCTCCAGAGGGACGATCACAGGCCCAGTCTGGATGGGTCCCAGAGCCGCGCCGCCGACCCCCTTACAGAGCCAGAAGCCTGAAGAGATCCGGAAAATCGGCGGCAGAAGACGTCCTGTCTTCAAAAAGGTAGCGCACAGCACCGCAGCTGTGCGCCATTGCTCTCAGCACACTTCACACTCCGGTCACTGAGGGTGCAGGGCGCTGGGTGGGGGCGCCCTGAGACGCAATAAAAATACCTTAAATGGCAAAAGATGCATCACATATAGCCCCTGGGCTATATGGATGCATTTAACCCATGCCAAAAATACACAAAAAACGGGAGATAAGGCCGCCGATAAGGGGGCGGAGCCTATCTCCTCAGCACACTGGCGCCATTTTCCCTCACAGCTTCGTTGGAGGAAGCTCCCTGTCTCTCCCCTGCAGTCACTACACTACAGAAAGGGTTAAATAAAGAGAGGGGGGCACTAATTAGGCGCAGTATAAACAATACAGCAGCTATAAGGGGAAAAACACTTATATAAGGTTATCCCTGTATATATATAGCGCTCTGGTGTGTGCTGGCAAACTCTCCCTCTGTCTCCCCAAAGGGCTAGTGGGGTCCTGTCCTCTATCAGAGCATTCCCTGTGTGTGTGCTGTATGTCGGCACGTTGGTGTCGACATGTATGAGGAGAAAAATGATGTGGAGACGGAGCAGATTGCCTGTAATAGTGATGTCACCCCCTAGGGGGTCGACACCTGAGTGGATGAACTGTTGGAAGAATTACGTGACCGTGTCAGCTCTGTATTAAAGACAGTGGTTGACATGAGACAGCCGGCTACTCAGCTTGTGCCTGTCCAGACGTCTCATAGGCCGTCAGGGGCTCTAAAGCGCCCGTTACCTCAGATGGCAGATATAGACGCCGACACGGATACTGACTCCAGTGTCGACGGTGAAGAGACAAATGTGACTTCCAGTAGGGCCACACGTTACATGATTGAGGCAATGAAAAATGTTTTACACATTTCTGATAATACGAGTACCACCAAAAAGGGGTATTATGTTCGGTGAGGAAAAACTACCTGTAGTTTTCCTGAATCTGAGAAATTAAATGAGGTGTGTGATGATGCGTGGGTTTCCCCCGATAACAACTGATAAAAATGTTATTGGCATTATATCCTTTCCCGCCAGAGGTTAGGGTGCGTTGGGAAACACCCCCTAGGGTGGATAAAGCGCTCACACGCTGGTAAGAACAAGGGCTCTACCCTCTCCTGAGATGGCCGCCCTTAAGGATCCTGCTGATAGAAAGCAGGAGGATATCCTAAAATGTATCACACACATACTGGTGTTATACTGCGACCAGCAATCGCCTCAGCCTGGATGTGCAGTGCTGGGTTGGCGTGGTCGGATTCCCTGACTGAAAATATTGTTACCCTAAATAGGGACAGTATATTATTGCCTATAGAGCATTTTAAAGATGCATTTCTATGTATGCGTGATGCACAGCGGAATATTTGCCGACTGGCATCAAGTCTAAGTGCGTTGTCCATTTCTACCAGTAGAGGGTTATGGACACGTCAGTGGTCAGGTGATGCGTATTCCAAACGGCATTTGGAAGTATTGCCTTATTAAGGGGAGGAGTTATTTGGGGTCGGTCTTTCAGACCTGGTGGCCACGGCAACAGCTGGGAAATCCACGTTTGTACCCCAGGTCGCCTCTCATCATGAGAAGACGCCGTATTATCAGGCGCAGTCTTTTCGTGGACAAGCGGGCAAAAGGTTCCTCTTTTCTGCCCCGTGACAGAGGGAGAGGGAAAAGGCTGCAGAAATCAGCCAGTTCCCAGGAACAGAAACCCTCTCCCGCCTCTGCCAAGCCCTCAGTATGACGCTGGGGCTTTACAAGCAGAATCAGGCACGGTGGGGGGCCGGTCTCAATGAATTTCAGCGCGCAGTGTGCTCACTCGCAAGTAGACCCCTGGATCCTTCAGGTGATATCTCAGGGGTACAAATTAGAATTCGAGACGTCTCCCCCTCGCCGTTTCCTAAAGTCGGCTTTACCGATGTCTCCTTCTGACAGGGAGATAGTTTTGGAAGCCATTCACAAGCTGTATTCCCAGCAGGTGATAATCAAGGTACCCCTCCTGCAACAGGGAACGGGGTATTATTCCACACTGTTGTGGTACCAAAGCCGGACGGCTTGGTGAGACCGATTATAAATCTAAAATCTTTGAACACTTACATACAGAGGTTCAAATTCAAGATTGAGTCACTCAGAGCAGTGATTGCGAACCTGGAAGAAGGGGACTACATGTCTCGGGACATCAAGGATGCTTACCTTCATGTAAAAAATGTACCCTTCTCATCAAGGGTACCTCAGGTTTATGGTACAGAACTGTCACTATCAGTTCAGACGCTGCCGTATGGATGGTCCACGGCACCCCGGGTCTTTACCAAGGTAATGGCCGAAATGATGATATTCCTTCGAAGGAAGGGAATATTAGTTATCCCTTACTTGGACGATTCCCTGATAAGGGTAAGATCCAGGGAACAGTTGGAGGTCGGTGTAGCACTATCTCAGGTAGTGTTGCGGCAGCACGATTGGATTCTCAATATTCCAAAATCGCAGCTGGTTCCGACGACTTGTCTTCTGTTCCTAGGGATGATCCTGGACACAGTCCAGAAAAAGGTGTTTCTCCCGGAGGAGAAAGCCAGGGAGTTATCCGAGATAGTCAGGAACCTCCTAAAACCGAGCCAAGTCTCAGTGCATCAATGCACAAGGGTTCTGGGTATAATGGTGGCTTCCTACGAAGCAATCCCATTCGGCAGATTCCACGCAAGAACTTTCCAGTGGGACCTGCTGGACAAATGGTCCGGGTCGCATCTTCAGATGCATCAGCGGATAACCCTGTCACCAAGGACAAGGGTGTCCCTCCTGTGGTGGTTGCAGAGTGCTCACCTTCTAGAGGGCCGCAGATTCGGCATTCAGGACTGGGTCCTGGTGACCACGGATGCCAGCCTGCGAGGCTGGGGAGCAGTCACACAGGGAAGGAATATCCAGGGCTTATAGTCTAGCCTGGAGACGTCACTTCACATAAATATCCTGAAGCTAAGGGCCATTTACAATGCTCTAAGCTTAGTAAGACCTCTGCTTCAAGGTCAGCCGGTGTTGATCCAGTCGGACAACATCACGGCAGTCACCCACGTAAACAAACAAGGGTGTCACAAGAAGCAGGAGGGCAATGGCAGAAGCTGCAAGGATTCTTCGCTGGGCGGAAAACCATGTGATAGCACTGTCAGCAGTATTCATTCCGGGAGTGGACAACTGGGAAGCAGACTTCCTCAACACGAACTCCACCCGGGAGAGTGGGGACTTCACCCAGAAGTCTTCCACATGATTATAAACCGTTGGGAAAAACTCGACAGGTATTGCGCCAGGTCAAGGGACCCTCAGGAAATAGCTGTAGACGCTCTGGTAACACCGTGGGTGTACCAGTCAGTGTATGTGTTCCCTCCTCTGCCTCTCATACCCAAGGTACTGAGATTGATAAGATGGAGAGGAGTAAGCACTATATTCGTGGCTCCGGATTGGCCAAGAAGAAATTAGTAACCGGAACTTCAAGAGATGCTCACGGAGGATCCGTGGCCTCTACCTCTAAGAAGGGACCTGCTCCAGCATGGACCCTGTCTGTTCCAAGACTTACCGCAGCTGCGTTTGACGGCATGGCGGTTGAACGCCGGATCCTGAAGGAAAAAAGGCATTCCGGATGAAGTCATCCCAATCCTGATCAAAGCCAGGAAGGATGTAACCGCAAAACATTATCACCGCATTTGGCGAAAATATGTTGCGTGGTGCGAGGCCAGTAAGGCCCGACGGAGGAAATTCAACTGGGTCGATTCCTACATTTCCTGCAAACAGGAGTGTCTATGGGCCTGAAATTGGGGTCCATTAAGGTTCAAATTTCGGCCCTGTCAATTTTCTTCCAAAAAGAACTAGCTTCAGTCCCTGAAGTTCAGACGTTTGTAAAAGGGGTACTGCATATACAGCCTCCTTTTGTGCCTCCAGTGGCACTTTGGGATCTCAATGTAGGTTTTGGGTTCCAAAAGTACATTGGGTTGAACCACTTAAATCTGTGGAGTTAAAATATCTCACATGGAAAGTGGTCATGCTGTTGGCCCTGGCGGGGCCAGGCGCGTGTCAGAATTGGCGGCTTTATCCTGTAAAAGCCCTTATCTGATTTTCCATTCGGACAGGGGGAATTGAGGACTCGTCCTCAGTTTCTCCCTAAGGTGGTTTCAGCGTTTCACCTGAACCAACCTATTGTGGTGCCTGCGGCTACTAGGGACTTGGAGGACTCCAAGTTGCTAGATGTTGTCAGGGGCCCTGAAAATATCCAGGACGGCTGGAGTCAGGAAAACTGACTCGCTGTTTATCCTGTATGCACCCAACAAGCTGGGTGCTCCTGCTTCTAAGCAGACTATTGCTCGTTGGATTTGTAGTACAATTCAGCCTGCACATTCTGTGGCAGGCCTGCCACAGCCAAAAAATCTGTAAATGCCCACTCCACAAGGAAGGTGGGCTCATCTTGGGCGGTTGCCCGAGGGGTCTCGGCTTTACAACTTTGCAGAGCAGCTACTTGGTCAGGAGCAAATACGTTTGTAAAATTCTACAAAATTGATACCCTGGCTGAGGAGGACCTGGAGTTTCTCTCAATTGGTGCTGCAGAGTCATCCGCACTCTCCCGCCCGTTTGGGAGCTTTGGTATAATCCCCATGGTCCTTACGGAGTCCCCAGCATCCACTTAGGACGTTAGAATTATCGGTAAGTAAATTCTTATTTTCTCTATTTCTCGTAGTCCGTAGTGGATGCTGGGCGCCCATCCCAAGTGCGGATTGTCTGCAATACTGGTACATAGTTATTGTTACCAAAAAGATCGGGTTATTGCTGTAGTGAGCCATCTTTTCTAGAGGCTCCTCTGTTATCATGCTGTTAACTGGGTTCAGATCACAAGTTATACGGTGTGATTGGTGTGGCTGGTATGAGTCTTACCCGGGATTCAAGATCCTTCCTTATTGTGTACGCTCGTCCGGGCACAGTATCCTAACTGAGGCTTGGAGGAGGGTCATAGGGGGAGGAGCCAGTGCACACCAGCTAGTCCTAAAGCTTTCTTTTAGATGTGCCCAGTCTCCTGCGGAGCCGCTAATCCCCATGGTCCTTACGGAGTCCCCAGCATCCACTACGGACTACGAGAAATAGAATTATCGGTAAGTAAATTCTTATTATTGCTATCCCTATATTCTGTACCCTGAGGGGGGCTAAGTGCGTCAGGATTTTCATATTATATAGGGTCTCACAGGATATACTACACAGAGCATTGTTTAAATTGTGTTGGGTCAGTACATCAGAGATAAATGGCTGTATGTACACTGCTCAAAAAAATAAAGGGAACACTAAACTAACACATCCTAGATCTGAATGAATGAAATATTCTTATTAAATACTTTGTTCTGTACATAGTTGAATGTGCTGACAACAAAATCACACAAAAATTATCAATGGAAATCAAATTTATTAACCCATGGAGGTCTGGATTTGGAGTCACACTCAAAATTAAAGTGGAAAAACACACTACAGGCTGATCCAACTTTGATGTAATATCCTTAAAACAAGTCAAAATGAGGCTCAGTAGTGTGTGTGGCCTCCACGTGCCTGTATGACCTCCCTACAACGCCTGAGCATGCTCCTAATGAGGTGGCGGATGGTTTTCTGAGGAATCTCCTCCCAGACCTGCCAACTCCTGGACAGTCTGTGGTGCAATGTGGCACCACAGACTGTGGCGTTGGTGAATGGAGCGAGACATGATGGGGGTAATTCTGAGTTGATCGCAGCAGGAACATTTTTAGCAATTGGGCAAAACCATGTGCACTGCAGGGGAGGCAGATTTAACATGTGCAGAGAGAGTTAGATTTGGGTGTGGTGTGTGCAATCTGCAATCTAATGTGCAGTGTAAAAATAAAGCAGCCAGGATTTACCCTGCACAGAAATAAAATAACCCACCTGCACATGTTATAACTGCCTCCCCTGCAGTGCACATGGTTTTGCCCAATTGCTAAAAAAATTCCTGCTGCGATCAACTTGGAATTACCCCGGATGTCCCAATTGGACTCAATTGGATTCAGGTCTGGGGAACGGGCGGGCCAGTCCATAGCATCAATGCCTTCGTCTTGCAGGAACTGTTGACACACTCCAGCCACATGAGGTCTTGCATTAGGAGGAACCCAGGGCCAACCGCACCAGCATATGGTCTCACAAGGGGTCTAAGGATCTCATCTCGGTACCTAATGGCAGTCAGGCTACCTCTGGCGAGCACATGGAGGGCTGTGTGGCCCCCCAAAGAAATGCCACCCCACACCATTACTGACCCACTGCCAAACCGGTCATGCTGGAGGATGTTGCAGGCAGCAGAAAGTTCTCCTTGGCGTCTCCAGACTCTGTCACATGTGCTCAGTGAGAACCTGCTTTCATCTGTGAAGAGCACAGGGCACCAGTGGCGGATTTGCCAATCTTGGTGTTCTCTGGCAAATGCCAAACGTCCTGCACGGTGTTGGGCTGTAAGCACAACCCCCACCTGTGGACGTCAGGCCCTCATACCACCCTCATGGAGTCTGTTTCTGATCGTTTGAGTAGACACATGCACATTTTGTGGCTTGCTGGAGGTCATTTTGCAGGGCTCTGGCTGTGCACCACCTGTTCCTCCTTGCACAAAGGCGGAGGTAGCGGTCCTGCTGCTGGGTTGTTGACCTCCTACGGCCTCCTCCACATCTCCTGATGTACTGGCCTGTCTCCTGGTAGCACCTACATGCTCTGGACACTACGCTGACAGACACAGCAAACCTTCTTGCCACAGCTCGCATTGATGTGCCATCCTGGATGAGCTGTACTACCTGAGCCACTTGTGTGGGTTGTAGACTCCGTCTCATGCTACCACTATAGTGAAAGCACAGCCAGCTTTCAAAAGTGACCAAAACATCAGCCAGAAAGCATAGGAGCTGAGAAGTGGTCTGTGATCACCACCTGCAGAACAACTCCTTTATTGGGGGTGTCTTGCTAATTGCCTATAATTTCCACCTGTTTTCTATTCCATTTGCACAACAGCATGTGAAATTGATTATCAATCAGTGTTGCTTCCTAAGTGGAGAGTTTGATTTCACAGAAGTGTGATTGACTTGGAGTTACATTGTGTTGTTTAAGTGCTCCCTTTATTTTTTTGAGCAGTGTATATTGGTATTTTTCTCTGTGTATTACAGTCACTATTTGCCTCTTAAATCCTCCGTGTGTGCTCTGCCTGTAGTCACACTACCCAGGGGGATTTTTGTAAGGTATTTTGTCTGCTTTTGTTGTACTTTTCACCATACAGTAAAGCTTTCGTATAACGTCCGCTCAGCAGGGTGGGGATTCTGTGGCTGACCTTGCATCCTGCAATGCTCATGCCATGGATGTCTCTGAGGAAAATATTGCAGCTGAGGGTTCAGGTACTGGCGGTTTTGTACCCCTCAGTCAGTTTTCTGCAACGGGGGCAACTAATGACCAGCCGTGGGTTAATTTTCTAATTTACGGACTACGCTGGTAACTAGACTTGCGTCCCCTATGGGACCTCCTGTGCCATTATAGCCACATATTGTCCCTGCTGTTAATCCGCCATGGGCAGATACTCTGTCCTCTCAGTTACAGCAATTAAAGCAGTCTTTGGCCAAGCAAAATCCTAACCCTCGCCTGCCTAAGACCAAGGTGTCAGGTGGGCCATTACATCCTCACAATCCACGCATGTTACAGATACTTCATCTGATGACGATGGCGCGTATACCGACCCCTCAGACACTGATGCAGATGCTTCTGCTGGGGAATTCCTGACTCAAGTGGATGTTCCTGACCTCTTGGAGGCTATCAGGCTGATTCTTCAAATTGATGATGACTAAGAACCTCCGGCTACCTCTAAGAAACCAGATAAGTTCAAGCGTCCGAAGGTTACTAAGTTAGTCTAACCACATTCTGACCATTTAGTTGACATACGTCAGGAATCCTGGGAATATCCAGGAAAGAAATTCTCCCTGTCCAAAAAGATGCTAGCTCGTTATCCCCTCGCTGCTGAGTTGAGCAAAAATTGGGAAACACTGACGCTGGTGGACTCACAAGTCGCTTGTCAGGTGGTGTCATCTGCTATTCCTGTCACTACCGTCACCTCTCTGAAGGAACCGACTGATAAATGTGTGGAGGGTTGCTTGAAGTCCGTTTACACTCTGGCTGGAGCTGTGCATATACCTATTATTGTGGCCTCTTGGGCTGCTAAAGCTATAGAGACCTGGGTTCAGGAAGTTGAAGCGGAATTACCGTCTAATTTTCCTGATAATGCTAAACAGTGTCTTTCTTACATTGTTAGAGCCCCTCATTCTATTCAGGAGGCGGCATCTGATGCAGGTATCCTGGCGGCCAAAGCGTTTACCACATCAGTTCTGGGTCGCCGGGTCCTCTGGTTGCGATCCTGGTCTGTAGATCTGGACTCTGAAAAAGACCTTGGAGGTTATCCCTTTTAAGGGAAACATTCTTTTTGGGGAAAATCTCAACAAGATTGTCTCTGACTTAGCGTCTGCTAAGACTGCATGTCTCCCTAGTACTACTCCTTCGGCTCCGAAGGCTACGAGTACTTCCTTTCGTTCCTTTCAACCTCCAGGTAAAGCAAAGGGTCAGGCGTACCCGAAACAGGCTCGCACTTCCAAATCCACTAAGCCCAAACCTAAACGTGCTTGGACTGCCTGTCTGCCTGCTGCCAAAACAGACAAGCCTGCTGCATGACGGGGCGGGCATCCCCCTGGGCGATCACAGGGTTAGGAGGCTGACTTCTACGGTTTGCTCCGGTATGGTCACAGACCACTTCGGACGCCTGGGTAAGGGAAGTCGTCACTCTCGGATACGCCTTCTCTTTCAAGACACGTCCCCCTCGCCAGTTTTGCTCAACAAACGTCCCTTCGGTTTCGGTAAAAGCAAAAACTCTCCATCTGGTGATACAATCCCTCCTGGACACGGGAGTGGTAGTGCCGGTGCCTCTTGCTCAGAGAGGCAGGGGGTACTATTCAACGCTGTTCCTAGTTCCGAAACCGAATGGATCTTCCCGGCCCATTCTCAACCTTAAGTCTTTGAACAAATTTGTGAAGGTATCCAAACTCCGTATGGAAACTCTTCGCTCTATTGTTCTGGCCTTGGAGCCCAATGGTTAGATGGTATACCTTTACATACAGGATGCTTACCTGCATATACCTATTGCAGTGTCGTATCAGCAATACCTGCGGTTTGCTATTGGCAACCTACATTTTCAATTCCAGGTCTTGCCTTTTGGTCTGACCTTGGCTCCTCGAGTTTTCACCAAGGTCATGGCGGTCATGACTGCCCTACTCCGCTGTCAAGGTATCTGTATCCTGCCGTATCTCGACGACTTGTTGATCCTGGCGAACTCTCCAGAGGTTCTCCTTCGTCATCTGGAATGGACGGTCCAATTCCTGCAAGCCCACGGGTGGCTCATCAACTGGAAGAAGTCTTCCCTGGTTCCTGCTCAGAGCATGGTGTACCTGCAAACAGAGGTTGTTTTGGTCTCCGGAGAAGGTCTTGAAGCTTCAGGACAAGATAAGATGCTTCCTCTCTCGCTCACGTGTGTCAATACAATTGGCGATGCAAGTACTAGGCCTCATGGTGTCTGCTTTTCACATATTGGCGTACGTTCAATTTCATTCCCGCCCTCTGCAGAGGTTAATTCTCTCCGAGTGGGATGGCCTGCCTCACCGGATCAGATCTCACATGATATCCTTGACTCCGGAGGTCCGTCTATCACTGACCTGGTGGCTGCAGGACCAACAACTGAGCAGGGGTCGTCCATTCTGGATCTCAAACTGGGTCCTCCTGATGACTGATGCCAGTCTGCGGTGTTGGAGCAATACTCTCTTCAGGGTCGGTGGACCAGGGAGGAATTTCTCCTCCCGATTAAACATTCTGGAATTGCGGGCAGTGTTCAATGCGTTGACACTAGCCCTGCCTCTAGTACAGAACAGGCCTTTTCAAGTACAGTCAGACAACACCACGGTGGCGTACATAAATCATCAGGGTGGCATCCGAAGCCTCAAAGCACTGTTGGAAGTGTCAAAGATTCTTCTTTGGGCGGAACGCCATCTGCCAGCCATATCGGCAGTGTTCATTCCAGGGGTCCTCAGGTTGGAAGCGGACTTCCTCAGTTGTCAGGACGTACACGCCGGAGAGTTTTGCCTGCAACCGGAGGTCTTTCAACTCCTAGTGTACCAGTGGGGACTACCAGATGTAGACCTGATGGCGTCTCGACACAATCACAAGGTTCCGGTCTTCGGAGCAAGGACCAGGGATCCTCAAGCAGCGTTTGTGGACATGCTGGCAATTCTATGGAACTTTCAGCTGCCGTACGTGTTCCCTCCAGTGTCCCTTCTGCCCAGGGTGATAAGGAAGTTCAAGCAAGAAGGAGGAATACTACTTTTAATCGCTCCAGTGTGGCCCAGACGGCATTGGTTCTTAGACCTGCAGGGTCTATCGATAAAGCGTCCTCTTCTGCTTCCGCAGCACCCAAGCCCCTTGTGTCTACCAGGATTTGGCCCGGTTGGCTTTGACAGTGTGGCTCTTGAAGCTTCCGTACTGAGGGCCAAAGGTTTTTCGGAGGCGGTCATTCAAACTATGTTGAAGGCCCTTAAAACTGCTTCTGATTGGATTTATCATAGGGTCTGGAATTCTTATTTTGCTTGGTGTGCAACTAACCATTATGATGCATACAAGTTCAGTACTGCCAAACTCTTGGCTTTTCTGCAACAGGGCCTGGACTTAGTCCTTCGTCTGGCCTCCCTCAGGGTTCATATTTCTGCCTTGTCGATATGGTTTCAGAGAAAAATTGCGACTCTGCCTGATGTTCATACATTTACTCGGTGTGTTTTACGTATTCAACCTCCTTATGTCCCGCCTGGCGCCCCCTCCACCACCTTGGCTGGCGCCATGGCAAGTGTCATTCTGGTCAAAGGGTAGTTGCGCACCTGGCAGCATTAGTCATATGAAAGCTCTTATAAGCCTACTACAGCTGCTGAGCTTTGCCTTCATGAGAACTACCATTCACCCCTTTTTCCCACCTTTGTGGTTTTAAGTGTATATAAGTTTGCAATGCATACTGTATGTAGCCCATTCAGCTCTGCAGTCTCACATTTGCATACACTTATTTTCTGATTAGGTGTACAAAGTACATACTTGCATACAGTACGTTCTATTCAGCCCCAGGATGTTATGTTGAGGATAGTGATGTGATTGGTCTTACATTGCTGTACAACATTATTTATCCTCCAGTTTGAAGCAGAGGTAGGCTTGCTATCTAAGGTTGTGGAAATCAAAGTTCCAACAGAGCACACTGAGATTTATAGCTCTACAGTTAACCATATTTAGAGAATTCCCTCAATATTCTGCTTTATTATCTTGTATAGTAGGCTGTGTATCATAAACCTATGTTGACATGGTTATCGTCGACCATCTGACATACCACCTGGATGTGGTATGATTTGTCGACAGTTATCATGTCTACAGCCATCAAGTTGACAGGACCGAGTCACCATCATGTCTACATGATTGACATGATGTACTTTCTACAAACCGCTCTTAGTGGTCTCTCATATTTTGCCAGCGTCTGCTTCTGGGTCCCAGTAGTGGTCAGGTTTGTTGCAGTTGCAGTCAGACTTCAGATTCTCCAGCATTCTGGTGTGTATTAAATCCCCTGTCCCTAAACCGGCCTAATCTCAGCGCCCCCTTCCCACCGCAGCCTACGCCTAACCCTCCCGATGGTTCCTAACTTTAACAGTCTGCATCCTAAGGATGTTGACATTTCACATGGAGACGATTCAGATTTGGACAGTTTGAACTATGTCAACATTATGATGGTTACTGCCGACCATCCGACCGGGTACCTGATCTCCGATATGTTGCAGAATGATGATTACAAGCTGAGAGGAGGGTGATTTCTCTCTGCTCTAGGTAAAACTGGTATGTGCAAGGTAAACTACATAGAATTATCTGTATCTCTTTGTAATAGTTGTTTACGACTGCTTCAAGGACAGAATAAATTAGGTCATGTTTAAACAAACAATGTTGGTTATCTTTGGCAATGAATTACTTAGTTTCTAGCTTTTAAGTCTTTCTTTAGGTGCATATAAAACTGATATCGCAGCCTTTGTCGGAGAAAGATTGCACACATTTTACATGCTTGCAAGGTGCCTGAATAATTTGGTTGTATATAGCAAAAATATATAGCTTTACCATGAGCCATGTGTTACTGTATATCTAATTTTCTCTTATGTCCTAGAGGATGCTTTGGTCCACATTAGTACCATGGGGTATAGACGGGTCCACCAGGAGCCATTGGCCCTTTAAGAGTTTGAGAGTGTGGGCTGGCTCCTCCCTCTATGCCCCTCCTACCAGACTCCGTTTAGAAAATGTAGGAAATGTATACAGCGCTAAAAACTGGATATGGAAAAGAACAAATACGTTTTATTACATAAAATTGTTGTAACAAATAGAAATGATAATATTAATATTGCTAATTGAATTAAAACAATAGGGCAGGCACAGCAATAGTTTGGTATATTACCACATGAAGAAGCCGGACATATTCCACTATAAAGAGTCCATGGAAAAAGTGCCACAGTCCTGGGGACCAATTCAGTACTGTCAAATCACAGTCCACATGGAGTTGAAAAGCAGACCTTTGCTTGATTCCGGACAGGCTTAGTCCTATTGAAAGCTAGGTCTCGCTCGCTTTTGCGGACAGCTGTTTACGGTGGATGGACTTCTAGGAGTATTCCAGGTTTAGATGATAATCTGTGGTGCCCAGCTTCTCTTAACCAATGCGTTTCGCTGTATCAAACAGCTTTGTGAGTTTAGAAAATGTGCCCGGGGGAGTCGGTCACAGCTAGGGGAGCTCTCCAAAGTTTATTTTAGAGTTTATTATTTTACAGGGAGGCTGCGGTCAACAGCCTCCCTGCTTCGATGGGACTAAGGAGGGGGGGGGGGGGGGAGGGGGAGGGGAGTAGTGTCCGCCCTGCGGGGCCTGAGCTACTATCTCCGCTGACAGGACACTGAGCTCCTGAGGGGATAGATCGTTCCCCGCCATAGGGGATCGCTCACCCGAGCAGCATGCCGCCACCCCCTTACAGAGCTGAAGATCAGTGGCGAGTGAGTCACCGACCCCCCCTAGCAAGTGGGGGGCCAGTGTGAATATGGCGGCATCAGGATAGGAGCACAGTATTAACTGCGCTCCGGAGGCTCAGTGGTACATAGTGCGGCGCTGTGAGGGGCGCCCTGAGCCAGCGCCTACACCCTACACTGGTCACACAGCCTGTCGGGGTCCCGGGATCTCAGCCAGCATAAATCCTCAGGCCAGTATAATCCCAAGAAGAGCGGGAAAACTGCACCATTTTGGGGATGGAGCTTCTCCTCAGAGCGGACCCAGCAGCGTTCAGCGCCATTTTCCTGCCTGCAGAGCGTTGTCCAGGAAGAGCAAGTCCCTCCAAAGCAACTCCAGCTATCTCTCTCACGGTGCCAGGGGGTTGTAGAAGGAAGGGGGGGGGGGTGCAAAACGACTATGTAACCTATTAAGGTGCACAGTCGGCGCTGATAGGGGGTCTCCCTTTATATTAAAAGCGCTGTGTGTGGGTTGGCTCCAATCTCTGTCTCTCTCTTGCCATTCTTGGGGGTGAAACTCTGTCCTCCCCTGTGTGTGTGGAGTGTCTGTGGTCTCCATTAAGCAATGTCCAGGGACTCTGTGTCATATGCTGCAGAGGATATGTCCTCTCAGGATGATCCCATTCCATGTAATCAGGATTGCACTGGTTTAGCACAGATTCCAGCAAGGGAGCCTGAGTGGTTATCCTCTATCAAATCTAGGGTTGGAAAAGGGGTGCAGTTGATGATAGAGGCTATTAGGGATTTGTTAAATATTGCTGATACAACACCCGAGCAGGTTGAGGAGGCTTACTTCACTGAAAATAAGAAAGCCTCGCTAACCTTCCTTGCGTCAAAAGAATGAAATGCTATTTTTGAAAAGGCTTGGCAAAACTCCGATAAAAATTTCCAGATACCTAAAAGGGTTCTGGTAGCGTTTCCTTTCCCGGTAGAGGATAGGAAAAAATGGGAAAACCCGCCTATTGTTGAATCGTCAGTATCCAGACTCTCAGAAAAGGTGGTTTTACCTGTTCCAGGATCTACCGCCTTGAAAGAGTCGGCTGATCGTAAACTTGATAATACGCTCAAATCCATGTACAGGGCTTCTGGGGCAATACTACGTCCCACTATTGCCAGTGCTTGGATTGCCAAAGCTATAGTAAAGTGGTCAGGCACGTTATTTAAGACTTGGATAGTATGGAGAAATGTGATGTTTTATTGTTTTTACGTAACATTCAGGATTCGGCAGGATTTCTGGTAGAATCCATGAAAGACCTGGGTTCCATGGCTGCAGGAATTTCTTCCATGTCTGTCTCAGCTCGTCGAGGACTGTGGTTGTGCCAGTGGTCTGCCGACGCGGAATCCTGGAGAAGTGTGGAGACCCTACCCTACACAGGTCAGGCTCTCTTTGGGGAAGCGTTAGATGCGTGGATCGCTACGGCTGGTAAGTCACCTTTTCTTCCCTCTGCTACACCTGCTCCGAAGAAACCCTTTTCTTCAGCTACATCACTGCCCTTTCGGTCTCCCAAGCCCAGAAAGGCCAAGCCGTCCAACACCTTCTTTCGGGGAGGTCAGCCCAAGTCTAAGAAACCTGCGGCTGCAGGTTCCCAGGAACAGAAACCTGCTTCAGGTACACCAAAGTCCTCCGCATGACGGTAGACTGAACGCTTCCGGAGGTGGGGCCGGTGGGAGCGAGACTCAGGCATTTCAATCACGTCTGGGTGTCATCCGGCCTGGACCCCTGGGTGCAAGATATTGTGTCTCAGGGGTACAGGCTGGAATTTAAAAATCTCCCTCCTCACTGATTTTTCAGATCAGGCTTGCCAGCTCTGCTGGCGGACTGGACGGTCCTGCAAGAAGCCGTCCAGAAGTTGGTGGAGGCACAGGTCATTGTGCCAGTACCACCTCATATGCAAAACAAAGGTTACTATTCGAACCTTTTCGTGGTACCGAAACCGGATGGTTCGGTCAGGCCCATTCTGAACTTAAAATTACTAAACCCCTTTCTGAGGGAGTTCAAGTTCAAAATGGAGTCTCTAAGGGCGGTGATATCAGGTCTGGAGGAGGGGGAATTCCTGGTATCCCTGGATATCAAGGATGCGTACCTCTATATTCCGATTTGGCTGCCGCATTAAGCTTATCTTCGATTCGCACTGTTGGACTGTCATTTTCAGTTCCAGGCCCTGCCATTTGGCCTCTCCACGGCACCGAGGGTATTCACCAAGGTGATGGCGGAAATGATGATTCTCCACAGACAGTGGGTGAACATAATTCCATATCTGGACGATCTGCTGATAAAAGCATTGTCCAAGGAGAAGCTGTCACGGCCCAGCTTCTCAGGAAACATGGCTGCATCCTTAATCTTCCAAAAATCATATTTGGAACCAACCAGGAGGTTGTCTTTTCTGGGAATGATCCTCGACATAGAAGTGCAGAGGGTATTTCTTCCAGAGGAAAAAGCGTTTGTGATACAAACAATGGTCCGGGATGTCCTGAAACCAACCCGGGTGTCGGTTCATCAGTGCATTCGCCTTATGGGAAAAATGGTGGCCTCTTACGAGGCCCTGCAGTATGGAAGGTTTCACGCTCTGTCCTTCCAACTGGATCTCCTGGACAAGTGGTCGTGATCCCATCTACACATGCACCAGACAATACGTCTGTCACCAAAGGCCAGGATTTCACTCCTCTGGTGGCTGCAACTTCCTCACCTTCTGGAGGGCCGCAGGTTCGGAATTCAGGACTGGATCCTTCTAACCACGGATGCAAGTCTCCAGGGATGGGGCGCAGTCACTCAAGGGGAAACCTTCCAAGGAAGGTGGTCAAGTCTGGAAGCCGGCCTGCCGATAAACATTCTGGAACGAAGAGCCGTCTACAACGGTCCTCTTCAAGCGTCCCATCTTCTGAGGAATCGGGCCGTTCAAGTGCAGTCGGACAACGTAACAACAGTGGCTTACATAAACCGACAGGGCGGAACGAAGAGCAGAGGTAACCAGAATCATCCCCATTGCAGAAAAACACGCGTTGGCGCTGTCGGCAATCTTCATTCCGGGAGTAGACAACTGGGAAGTGGACTTCCCCAGCAGACACTATCTCCATGCAGGCGAGTAAGGTCTCCATCCGGAGATGTTCACGGAGGTAACAGATATTTGGGGTGTACCCCAGATCGACATGATGGCCTCTCGTCTCAACAAGAAGCTTTGGTGGTATTGTTCCAGGTTGAGGGACCCGCAAGCAGTGGCGGTGGACGCCCTAGTGACTCCGTGGGTGTTCCAGTCGGTGTACGTGTTTCCTCCACTTCCACTCATCCCAAGAGTTCTAAAGCTCATAAGGAGAACAAGGGTTCAAGCGATCCTCATTGCTACAGACTGGCCAAGAAGGGCTTGGTACGCGAAACTTCTGGATCTACTGCAAGAAGAGCTGAGGCCTCTTCCTCTTCGCCTATCAAGACTTACCGTGGCTACGTTTGACGGCATGGAGATTGAACGCCTGATACTAGCTCGAAAGGGCATTCCGAACAAGGTTATTCCTCCCCTGATACAGGCTAGGGAAGGAGTAACGTATAAAATTACCATCGAATTTGGAAAAAATATGTATCTTGGTGTGAGTCTAAGAAATTTCCTGCGGTGGAGGTTCAACTGGGACGGTTTCTCCTCTTCCTACAAGCCGGTGTGGATATGGGCCTGAAGTTGGGATCTTTTGAAGGTCCAGATTTCGGCCCTATCCGTTTTTATTCCAGAAACAATTGGCTGCCCTCCCTGAGGTTCAAACCTTTTTGAAGGGAGTTCTACACATCCAACCTCTAAGGTCCACGGTGCGTTGGGACCTTAACGTGGTGTTACAGTTCCTCCAATCGGACTGGTCCGAGCCTCTACAGGAGGTTGAGGTCAAATTTCTTACATGGAATGCTGTCACGTTGTTGGCCTTAGCTTCTGCTAGACGTCTGTTGGAGTTAGGGGCTTTGTCCTGTAAAAGCCCATACTTGATCTTTCACGAAGATAGAGCTGAGCTCCGGGCACGTCAGCAGTTTCTTCCGAAGGTTGTGTCGGCATTTCATATCAACCAACCTATTGTGGTGCCAGTGGTTACTGACTCCTCAATTTCATCAAAGTCCTTGGATGTTGTAAGGGCTCTGAAAATCTATGTGAAGAGGACTGCTTGTCACAGAAAATCGGACTCTGTTTGTCCTGTATGATCCCAAGAAAATTGGGTGTCCTGCTTCTAAGCAGACGATCTCTCGCTGGATCAGGTTCACTATCCAGCATGCGTATTCTGCAGCAGGATTGCCGTGTCCTACGTCTGTCAAGGCACACTCTACTCGTAAGGTGGGGTCTTCCTGGGCGGCTGCCCGGAGTGTCTCGGCTTTTACAACTTTGCCGAGCTGCAACTTGGTCTGGGTCGAACATATTTGCAAAGTTCTACAAGTTTGGTACTTTGACTGAACTTCAGATCATCAGAGGCCAATCAGTTCTGCAGGAGCCTCCGCACTCTCCCTCCCGTTATGGGAGCTTTGGTACATCCCCATGATACTAATGTGGACCCCAGCATCCTCTAGGACAGGGGCGGCCAACCAGTCAGTGACAAAGAGCCAAAAAACCTTGTTGGGTACGTCAAAGAGCCGAGATCGAGCCGAAGGCGCGCATGCAAAAATGGAATGTGGCCTTGTGCCTGCTAGACCACGCCCCTGGTATAAAATGCATTGAAAAAGCCAGAATGACATAAAATAAAAAAAAATTAAAGTTAGATCCATTGAAAAAGCCACTTTCACATAAAATAATTGAAAAAGCCAGATTCACATAATAAACTTAAGTTCTTCCATGTGTCACTCCAGCCAGCTCACCATGAGTCACTCCTGCCAGTACCCCCATGTCACTCCTGCTACCACCCTATGTCACTCCTGCCAGCACCCTACTATGTCACTCCTGCCAGCACCCCCCATGTCACTCCAGCCAGCTTTCCCATGTGTCACTCCTGCTACCACCCTCTTATGTCACTCCAGCCAGCTTTCCCGTGTGTCACTACGTCCAGCACCCTCCTTCATCACTCCAGTCAGCTCCTCCATGTGTCACTCTTGCCAGGACCCTTCTGTGTCACTCCAGCCAGCTCCGCCTTGTGTCACTCTAGCCCACCCTCATGTGTCACTAAAGTTCCCCCACCAAGTCCTGCCATTGCTGCAGCCCCTAATGTGTTCTCTGTTTGCCAGCGGGTGTCTCGCCTCTAGTATCTGGCTCCTTCAATTTTCAGTCCCTGTAGTGCTGCTGCAGGCCTGGCTGGAGTGTAGCAGTTTCTGTATCTGTTGTGGTCACATGATTTAGAGTGTTGGGAGCCACATTTAAATAAAGAAAGAGCCTCATGCGGCTCAAGATCCACAGGTTGGCCACCGCTGCTCAAGGACGTAAGAGAAAATAGGATTTTGGTTACCTACCGGTAAATCCTTTTCTCGTAGTCTGTAGAGGATGCTTGGTGCCCGCCCAGCGCTTCGTTTTCCTGCTAACGTTATTTGGTTCAGTACAACTTTTGTTTTACTTTAGTACTGCATTGTTACTTGGTAAGTGATGTTTCAGCGGTTGCTGAGTTTTCAAGCTAGGTTAGCTTGATGTGCCTTGTATGTGCGAGCTGGTGTGAATCTCGCCACTATCTGTGTATAATCCTTCTCTCGAAGATGTCAGTCTCCTCTGGCACAGTTTCTAGACTGAGTCTGGTAGGAGGGGCATAGAGGGATTAGCCAGCCCACACTCAAATTCTTAAAGTGCCAATGGCTCCTGGTGGACCTGTCTATACCCCATGGTACTAATGTGGACCCCAGCATCCTCTACAGACTACGAGAAAAGGATTTACAGGTAGATAACCAAAATCCTATTTTAAGGTGTTATCCTTGAGGTTATTAATGGCCATTATATAACATGTTATGACGTTGCACAATAAACTTCTGGTTGGTGAGTAAACTAATACATAGCAAAGTGCAAGAGAGCAGCGGCAGCATTCTCAGGTGTGCCACCGGGCACTGATCCCACAGGGATCAGTGTAATGCTCTTGTTGCTTCCTATACTGGAAAGGAAGCTTTTTATCAGCTGTGACATTCTATTGTATGATTTGAATTAACCAACATTGTTCTGATGTTAACAATGGATCCCACGGTAACTTTCAATTGTTTATGCTACATGCATGAAGTAATCCTGCATAAAATACAATGTTATATTGTTGTATAGCAGCATAGAAAGTGGTATTGTGCTATTATACTGGTCCATAGTATTTGTTCTACTGTACTTATAAAGTGCCAACGTACCATATAGCGCTGCTGTGTAGCATTGATGTCAGTCCCCAAGATCAGTTCCTGCAGAGAAATGGCAGGTCAGTGACCCTGCACGAGATAAGCATGTAAAGGCGAATTTGTCTATAAAGTGCATTGTCTGTGACTGCGGCCAGCTGACAGGGGACATGGTGACACAGAACCAAGCATAGAGCCTGGCACCTGCCATGAAATCTGACAGCTGATTGGTTCATTCACCCTTTCTCCCCCAGCTGGTCCAGCAATAGTATCACTTTTTGCTTTGTTTATCCTCGTCCCTGGCTTCTGGGGCTGTTTTGTCTTTGATTTGCAGCCAGACAGAACTCTTGGTTGGCTCATATAAACTGAACTGCAATTGATTAACGTAATAGAAATCGTTAATTCCAAGCTTCCTTTTCTTGTAAATAATCCTAGTGTACACTGCGAGTGTTGAAATATAAGATCGAGGTCATGGTTGGCCGCATAATGGTGGTGTTTGTGCAGTTGGAGGCCGGCTGCACAGTTGCCATCTGCTCTCCTGCCTCCTTATGGTTAAGGTGATATGTATCAAACCTTTCAGAGAGATAATTTGAAGTTGCCAATAGTAACCAATCTGCTTCCTGCTGTTATTTACAGGTGACATTCAGAAAATTAGAATATCGTGCAAAAGTGCATTTATTTCAGTAATTCAACTAAAAAAGGTGAAACTAATATATTATATAGGGGTCGATACAATTCCCCGACAGTTGAATATCGCCGGGAATTAGCTCCTGTCGCTATTCAATTCAGTACATGTTAATTCGGCGAATGCCCGTTCTCCCGGACTTAACAGGTTGATTTGTCGGCAGAACGTGCATTCTCTGACTTAACTGCCCGGCGCGATGCTGATTCCCAACAGAATCAGCATCGCGACAGCACTTTTGTCGTATTTCCTCTCGCATTCCCTGGGGGTGAGAGAAGAATACCCGACAATTAAGTGTCACTTGGCGCTGTATTGAATAGCACCGGGAGCTAATTCCCGACGCTATTCAACTGTCTTGAGAATTGAATCGACCCCATAGACTACATGCAAAGTGAGATATTTCAAGCATTTATTTTGTTATAATTTTGATTATGGTTTACAGCTTAAGAAATCCCCAAATCCAAAATCTCAGAAAATTAGACTATTACATAAAATCAATAAAAAATGGATTTTAAATACAGAAATGTCGTCACTCCTAAAAGTATAATCATGCACATGTACTCAGTACTTGGTTTGGGCCCCTTTTGCATGAATTACTGCCTCAATGCGGCGTGGCATGGATTCTATCAGTCTGTGGCACTGCTGAGGTGTTATGGAAGACCAGGATGCTTCAATAGCAGCCTTCAGCTCTTCTGCATTGTTCAGTCTCATGTCTCTCATCTTTCTCTTGGCAATGCCCCACAGATTCTCTATGGGGTCCAGGTCAGGCGAATTTGCTGGCCAATCCAGCACAGCATACCCGCAGTAAACTAAAATAAAATTTTTTTGCTGTAAAATGTTAAAACCATTAGTAAACCGTGCATAATCTAAGATGCTTTTTTTTTCATTGTAATGATGTATTTGTTTTTATTTTGTGATGTCCTATTCTCTGACGTTTCTAGGCCAGCTGTCAGGTTTTGTATCACTGTAAATAACTCTGCGCTTATTTTGTGTGTATCATTCATATGCCAGTGTGGCTTGTCAGTAGGTTGTTATAGTATGTGTTTACTATGGCACTAACATAAATATTATAGGATGACTGTTGCTGGACTTGAAAAAGATCTTTTATCATGAGTTGAAAACTGGTGTGGATCATTAGATCGACAGTGTCTAGGTCGACAGTCACTAGGTCGGCAGGTCAAAAGGTCGATATGAGGTTTTTTCTTTTTTTCCTGGTGTCGTTTTCTTCGTAGAGTGGCCGGGAACCCCAATTAGTGCACAGTGTCCCCTAGCATGGCTCGCTTCGCTCGCCATGCTTCGATTACTGTTCCTATCGTAGTCCACGTGGATTGTTAAATATGAAAAAGTAAAAAAAATAATAATTAAAAAAACAAAAAAACAAACCTCATGTCTACCTTTTTGACCTGTCGACCTAGAACATGTCTCCCTTCTGACCCTGTCAACCTATAGTGGTCGACCTAGGCACTGTCGATCTTCAGACCGGATCCCGTTGAAAACATAGGAGGGAATTCAATTGCCTATGGTCATTTTACTGCAGGCTTTCGGGGCCCTCCTGAGGTGCCGAAAAAAAATCCCAGTAAGTGCTCAGTTTTCTTGATCGCAGCCGCTAAAACACATAAGATTCGGGATAAGATCCTGGACCTATGTGTTTGTGTTTTTAGGCGAAAATGGACAGTTTTCAGGGAGAAATAAAACTGGCTACAATTGAATTTGCCCGGGAAAAACAAACAAAACATTGGGCCAAAAAAGTGTAAAAGCCCCCCCCCCCCCTTAATCTTTTAGGTGTAATGCTTTTAAATTAATTTCGTCTAGGCTTTTCAGTGTTCCAATTTAGTTGGTGGTGGTGGGGTTTTTTTTTTTTTTTTTAAGAACATTTTATTAAAGATATGAAAGATATACAATGGTAATGTCCCGTGCAGGGTTCAGTAATAATAATGTTTGAATTAAGAGATATAAAATGCTGAACAGACAGGAGAATAGAAAGGTAGGAAAAGGAGATCAGCATATATAATCTCTATCTAACAAAAAAAAAAATATATATATATATATAATCCGCATGTAATACAGTATTTGATGTGGGTGAGCTGACTGGTCACGTGCAACTCCTTTAGCGTTGGGCATTTTTTGTTGCCAAAAATGTCTTATTCATATCGCTATGCAAAAAACACATACATGCGGACTAAAATGATATGCAGCATGCCTTTATTCTTACAAAGTAAGCAACAATTTAATAAACATGGGTGTATTAATCTCGATACATCCTTCTGAAGAAGCTGCCAGTATGACCACAAGGAACGTGTAAAGTGCTTTTGAATGCTGTATGCCTATAACAGTTAGTGAAGCATAAGCGTTTAGTTGCACAGTGTCTTACTTATAGGAGTTTTAAGTTTGCGCTTTGAGTTCTCTTTCTTGCATAAAAGCAGAGTGTAAAGTAAAATCTGTGGCTGTGGATCCACTCTAGAATGTTGATGGTCTGGTGGTTTTCCCCAGGCAGTGATAAGCAGAATATTTGTGAGTGATCAATGCACACCTCCAGACAGTTTCCTGTTATCTGATTGAATGGGACATTTGTTCCCTTGTGAGTAATAGTTTGCGATCAATGAACACTGTATTTTCTTCTGCTCTACAGCTGAACACAATGCTTTCCCGTAATTAGACCAGAGGCTTTTCTTTGTTTAACTTATAAACATTTTACAGAGCCCTCCCATACTTTTATTTACTGAAATTGTGAGAATATTGAAACCTATCTTATTATAGGATACACTACACGCCTAAAGTATGTGAAGCCCTCTTTTATTTTGTGCGTTTGCCCTTTACAGCCACACCTATTGCTATTAGGGGTAATTCAGACCTGATCGCTCGTGAGCAATTTTTTTTCAGTGCTGCGATCCGGTCAGAACTCCGCATACACCGCAATGCGCAGGCGTGTCGCACGGGTACAAAGCAGATTGTTGCTGTGCGATGAGTTTTACGAAGAATCCATTCGCACAGCTGTTCGCAAGGAGATTGACAGGAAGAAGGCATGTGTGGGTGTCAATTTACAGTTTTCTGGGAGTGGTTGGAAAAACGCAGGCATGTCCAAGCGTTTGCAGGGAGGGTGCCTGACGTCAATTCTGGCACCTGACAGGCTGAAGTGATCGCAGCGGCTGAGTAAGTTCTGGGCAACTCAGAAACTGCACAAAGATTTTTTATTGTTTTTTGTACCGCTCAACTGCACATGCGATCGCACACTTGCACAGCTAAAATACACTCCCTGGTGCGCGGCGACTATGCGAATGCTGGACTGCAAAAAAAACACTAGCGAGCGATCAGGTCTGAATTAGGCCCCTTGTCCATAGTCACAAACGATCAGTATCATGGCCATACGGAAGAGCTCAGTGGCTTTCAGCGTAGCACTGTCATATGATGCCATCTTTCCAACAAATCAGTTTGTTAAATAGCCGCACAGCTAGAGCTGCCCAGGTCAACTGTAGCTGCTGTTTTTGTGAACTGGAAATAACTAGGAGTAATAAAGGCACATAAAGATCATAGAATAGAAAAGCACATATAAAATGTGTCTATCCTTGATTGCAATCTAGGGCTATTTTTGGGTTGGAACGCTGTTCTTAAAGCTCTTTTCTAAGATGACGTCGCCAAGAGTGGCGTTCCAGGACGTCTGCGGCCTGACCTGCTGTCTCCTTTGAGGCGGCGCCCATTTTGGGAGGGACATTTGTAACAATATTCCATGGAATTCTGTGCAGACACTGGCGATTGCAAGGCTCGTCCAACTCTAAAAACGACCCTGCCGGGAGCCATTGAATTGAAATGGTGGCTGTGAGCCTGGCCTTACTGCCCCAACATCAGACCTTGATCTCTCCGGGGTATTTGAGGCTCAATGTATGTGAATCCCCACATGTTCTACAGTCTAGAGGAAAGTATTTAAAGGATAATGGGTACTGTTCTAGCAGTAAAGGGAAGACTAACTCCGTACAAATGCCATGGTTTTGTAATGAGATGCTCAGCATGCACATCTACAGTTGGTGTTATATGTGGTCACCCACGTGCTCTTAGCCATGTAATATATTTAGAACTTTTAATTATTGTCTCTTTTGATACTTGTTTCTGATGAAATTGGTATTACAAGATGAGGTCGTGGGTAATGTATTCAGTTTTTTGCTAAATCCCAAAATTATTCAGTTTTGATTTTTTCCTTGTAACTAGTGCTTGTATATTTATGTTTTACATACAGTACATATAGGATTGGTAGGGCTTCATCACATCAGCAGGGGGGATATGGTTGTTAGGTTGACACATCTTAGGTCGACAGTAATTAGGTCGACCACTGAAGGTCGACCTGTACTAGGTCGACAGGCCGATATACATTGCCCCCCCCCCCCCCCCAAATGTTTTGTGCATTTTCATACTTTGCGATCCACGTTGACTACAATTGGGAATGGTAACGAGCAAGGCACCTTGCCCAAGTGGACACGGTGCACTATTTGAGGTTCCCCATCACTTTACGAAGAAAACGACACCCAAAAAAGTTGAAAAACTCATGTCGACCTTTTCACCTGTTGACCTAGTGCATGTCGACTTAATGCCCATTGCGACCTAATGACTGTCGACCTAAGTTGGGTCGACCCAACAACACATACCCATCAGCAATCAGGTCTTAGCCCCACTAGGGATATTCTTATTGTTCATATAAGCAGCCCTATGGAACAACAATCTGCAACTTTTACTTACATTTCCCGTTTATAGGTAAATACTTTATAAGAAATAGTAACTTCACTGAGTTTTCAGATTTTCAAACAGTCTTGGTGGTTTCAGCAGCTGGATTTAAGGACTCGATAATATTAAATTGTTATTGCCCCTTTAAGTTCAAAGGCGAGAGCCGCCGAAGACACCTCAGCTTTAAGAAAACGCCACTTGGTAAATTCTCCCCTTTAGGTTATATGTAATAGCCTGTGAGTTGTTGGAGATTTTGCTGCTAGATTAAAGCGCCAATTTGTAAAATAGCAAAACCAGGTTTGCAACAAATTAACCCACCAGTAAGAAGGAGGAAAACGGAGCCCCCAGCAGGGAATTCACTTATACGTGGAGAGAACATACAAACCCCACACCAATAGTGACTATATAGGGTAAAAATTACTATTTTTTTTTTCTTTTTATATTTCTGGTAACAAGATTATACTATACTTGTATTCAGCATTAATACTCTTCTTCAACTGTAATATATAAAACCGTTTACACAATAACATACGGAACAGTAATAGAGGAAAAAGGGAAATGGCAACAACTCCGTTACTAAAAGCCAATGAATCATCTAATTCAAGCAAACAATTTGATCCTTCTCTAGTACTTGAATATTCATGCCAGCTATACCACTTGACTAAAGGTCATTTGGCATTAAAAATGTAGGGCAGACCGTGGGTCTCCATCACAAAGGCCTGTTGGGTTTTACAGATTATTTTAAGAAGCGAAGGAGTCAGGGGACTTTTCCAGTTTTAGGCTATTGCGGCCCTAGTAGCTATGAGGATATGACCCAACACATAGCAATCGGCATGGGTAAGATCTGTCTGTAAAATATGTAGAAGAGCCAATAATGGAAAATCTTGGAGAGTGACTTTAAGTACTTTAGAAGCAAAAGCAAACACCTCACTCCAGAGCTGGCGAATCTTAGGGCATGTCCAAAATACATGAAAAATATCCCCAATTTCAGAACAATTCTTCCAACAGTACTTTGAGTGGCTAGGCCAGGTTTTGTGTAGTTTGGCTGGCGTAAAATACAATCTATGAAGGAATTTGAAATACATTGCTTTGTGGTTATTGTATTTAGACCTAGCATGTGTAGCAAGGTAAATTGACTCACATTGTAGCCGCGTAAACATGCAACCCAAATTCGCTTCCCACTGCGATTGAGCCGGAGTTTTTGTCTTGTAACAAAACGTATTGGATTATAGTATACCAAAATCTAATAGATCCTCTACCGTTACCGGCTGATAATTTCTATAATCTAGAAGGAGGAAGAAGCAGTAGTGGCCCTGAAGATTTTATCGAACTAGCAATCCAATGTGTTATGTGGTTACATGTAAATAACTCTGTATGGGGCAAATTAAATTGGCTTTGTAACTTGGAAAAGGGAGTAATGGTAAATCCTTCAACTAGATCGGCAACAGTAGTGATACCACAGAGCAGCCATTTAGAAACATTTTAAATCTTGGATCAACCTGGATAGAGCCTCTAAAGATAATTTACGGGAAGGTAGAGAAAGCTTTTAAAAAAGTTACCATAACGTCCCACGCTTTGAGAGAGTCTAAAATAGTATGGGGGATATTTTGTGGAGTGGGTCTCTGTTGAACCAGAGTCCAAAGTAGGTATAAAAGGTTAAAATGGGGATAGAAGTCTTTCTCTAAATCTACCCCTTGCTTCACACCCTCCGGTAGAGACCAATCGCTCACTTGTGCTACTAGGCATGCAATTGGATATGAACACAGGTCAGGTACCTCCAACCCACACTAATTTCCTAGCTCTCGTTAGGCATCTATAAGCTATACTTGGGGGTTTATTCTTCCAAACATAACGAAGTGTCGCTAAATGTACATGGCTAATAAACTTCTGCAGGACCAGATATGGGTGCGAAATAGGTACATCAATTTTGGGAGAATCGTCATTTTATAAGATGCTAATCTGCCGAGCCACGATATCTCCAGACTTCCTCATCATTTTAGGAGCTGACCTATATGAGAGCGTAAAGGGGTGTAATTAACCTCTGCTATCGTGGATAATATGTTGGGGATATTGATGCCAAGTTAGAGTATGTAGTCTTTTTTTTTTTTTTTTTTTTTTTTTTTCAATTATATTTATATTGGGATTTAAATCTGGTCAATTTACCAGGGCTTCCGTTTTAGATGTATTGCATTTATAGTTTAAGGGATTTAGGGCAAAAAACACTAGTGGGTTTTAACCAAAGAAGGCTTAATGTGTGGTGCACTCTTTTGGTATTATATAGTTTAATTAAAAATTAACTTTTATTTCTCTGACGTCCTAGTGGATGCTGGGAACTCCGTAAGGACCATGGGGAATAGCGGCTCCGCAGGAGACTGGGCACAAAAGAAAAGCTTTAGGACTACCTGGTGTGCACTGGCTCCTCCCCCTATGACCCTCATCCAAGCCTCAGTTAGATTTTTGTGCCCGACCGAGCTGGGTGCAATCTAGGGGGCTCTCCTGAGCTTCTTAGGAAAAGTTCGTTTTAGGTTTTTTATTTTCAGTGATACCTGCTGGCAACAGGCTCACTGCATCGAGGGACTAAGGGGAGAAGAAGCGAACCTGCCTGCCTGCTTGCAGCCAGCTTGGGCTTCTTATGCTACTGGACACCATTAGCTCCAGAGGGACCGAACACAGGCCAAGCCTCGGAGTCCGGTCCCAGAGCCGCGCCGCCGGCCCCCTTACAGAGCCAGAAGCAAGAAGTCCGGAAAATCGGCGGCAGAAGACATCAGTCTTCACCAAGGTAGCGCACAGCACTGCAGCTGTGCTCCATTGCTCCTCATGCACACCACACGCTCCGGTCATTGATGGGTGCAGGGCGCTGGGGGGGGGGGCGCCCTGAGCAGCAATATGAACACCTTGGCTGGCTAAAATACATCACATATAACCCCCAGGGCTATATGGATGTATATTAACCCCTGCCAGATTCCTGAAAAAAGCGGGAGAAAAGTCAGCCGAGAAGGGGGCGGAGCCTATCTCCTCAGCACACTGGCGCCATTTTCCCTCACAGCTCCGCTGGAAGGACGTCTCCCTGACTCTCCCCTGCAGTCCTGCACTACAGAAAAGGGTAAAACAAGAGAGGGGGGCACAAATTAGGCGCAGTATAATATAAACAGCAGCTATAAGGGGAAAAACACTCTGTATAGTGTTATCCCAACATATATATAGCGCTCTGGTGTGTGCTGGCATACTCTCCCTCTGTCTCCCCAAAGGGCTAGTGGGGTCCTGTCCTCTATCGGAGCATTCCCTGTGTGTGTGCTGTGTGTCGGTACGACTGTGTCGACATGTATGAGGAGGAAAATGATGTGGAGGCGGAGCAATTGCCTATAATGGAGATGTCACCCCCTAGGGAGTCGACACCTGAGTGGATGGGCTTATGGAAGGATTTACGTGAAAGTGTCAGCTCTTTACAAAAGACGGTTGATGACATGAGACAGCCGGCTACTCAGCTTGTGCCTGTCCAGGCGTCTCAAAGACCATAAGGGGCTCTAAAACGCCCGCTACCTCAGATGGCAGATACAGACGCCGACACGGATACTGACTCCAGTGTCGACGATGAAGAGACGAATGTGACTTCCAGTAGGGCCACACGTTACATGATTGAGGCAATGAAAAATGTTTTACACATTTCTGATAGTACAAGTACCACTAAAAAGGGTATTATGTTTGGTGAGAAAAAACTACCTGTAGTTTTTCCTGCATCTGAGGAATTAAATGAAGTGTGTGATGAAGCGTGGGTTTCTCCCGATAAAAAACTGATAATTCCTAAAAGGTTATTGGCATCATACCCCTTCCCGCCAGAGGATAGGGCACGTTGGGAAACACCCCCTAGGGTGGATAAAGCGCTCACACGCTTGTCTAAACAGGTGGCACTACCGTCTCCTGATACGGCTGCCCTTGAGGAACCTGCTGACAGAAAGCAGGAGAATATCCTAAAATGTATATACACTCACACGGGTGTTATACTGCGACCAGCAATCGCCTCAGCCTGGATGTGCAGTGCTGGGGTGGCTTGGTCGGATTCCCTGACTGAAAATATTGATACCCTGGATAGGGACAGTATATTACTGACTATAGAGCATTTAAAAGATGCATTTTTATATATGCGTGATGCACAGAGGGATATTTGCCGACTGGCATCAAGAGTAAGTGCGCTGTCCATATCTGCCAGAAGAGGGTTATGGACGCGGCAGTGGTCAGGTGATGCTGATTCCAAAAGGCATATGGAAGTATTGCCTTATAAAAGGGAGGAGTTATTTGGGGTAGGTCTATCGGACCTAGTGTCCACGGCAACTGCTGGGAAATCCACATTTTTACCCCAGGTAGCCTCTCAACATAAGAAGACGCCGTATTATCAGGCGCAGTCCTTTCGGCCCCATAAGGGCAAGCGGGCAAAAGGCTCCTCATTTCTGCCCCGTGGCAGAGGGAGAGGAAAAAGGCTGCAGCAAACAGCCAGTTCCCAGGAACAGAAGCCCTCTCCCACTTCTGCCAAGTCCTCAGCATGACGCTGGGGCTCTACAAGCGGACTCAGGCACGGTGGGGGCCCGTCTCAAGAATTTCAGCGCGCAGTGGGCTCACTCACTAGTGGACCCCTGGATCCTTCAGGTGGTATCTCAGGGGTACAAATTGGAATTCGAGACGTCTCCCCCCCCCGCCGTTTCCTAAAGTCTGCCTTACCGACGTCTCCCTCCGACAGGGAGGCGGTATTGGAAGCCATTCACAAGCTGTATTCTCAGCAGGTGATAATCAAGGTACCCCTCCTGCAACAGGGAAAGGGGTATTATTCCACGCTGTTTGTGGTACCGAAGCCGGATGGCTCGGTGAGACCTATTTTAAATCTAAAATCTTTGAACACTTACATACAGAGGTTCAAATTCAAGATGGAGTCACTCAGAGCGGTAATCGCGAACCTGGAAGAAGGGGATTATATGGTGTCTCTGGACATCAAGGATGCTTACCTCCATGTCCCAATTTACCCTTCTCACCAAGGGTACCTCAGGTTTGTGGTACAGAACTGCCACTATCCGTTTCAGACGCTGCCGTTTGGATTGTCCACGGCGCCCCGGGTCTTTACCAAAGTAATGGCCGAAATGATGATACTCCTTCGAAGGAAAGGAGTTTTTTAATTATCCCTTACTTGGACGATCTCCTGATAAGGGCAAGATCCGAGGAACAGTTGGTAGTCGGAGTAGCACTATCTCAAGTAGTGCTGCGGCAGCACGGTTGGATTCTCAATATCCCAAAATCGCAGCTGATCCCGACGACACGTCTTCTATTCCTAGGGATGATCCTGGACACAGTCCAGAAAAAGGTGTTTCTCCCGGAAGAGAAAGCCAGAGAGTTATCCGAGCTAGTCAGAAACCTCCTAAAACCAGGCCAAGTATCAGTGCATCAATGCACAAGGGTCCTGGGAAAAATGGTGGCTTCCTACGAAGCAATCCCATTCGGCAGATTCCACGCAAGAACATTCCAGTGGGACCTGCTGGACAAATGGTCCGGATCGCATCTTCAGATGCATCGGCGGATAACCCTGTCCCCAAGGACAAGGGTGGATCTCCTGTGGTGGTTGCAGAGTGCTCATCTTCTAGAGGGCCGCAGATTCGGCATTCAGGACTGGGTCCTGGTGACCACAGATGCCAGCCTGCGAGGCTGGGGAGCAGTCACACAGGGAAGAAACTTCCAGGGCTTGTGGTCAAGCCTGGAGACATCACTTCACATAAATATCCTGGAGTTAAGAGCCATTTACAATGCTGTGAGCCAAGCAAGACCTCTGCTTCAAGGTCAGCCAGTGCTGATCCAGTCGGACAACATCACGGCAGTCTTCCACGTAAACAGACAGGGCGGCACAAGAAGCAGGAGGGCAATGGCAGAAGCTGCAAGGATTCTTCGCTGGGCGGAAAATCATGTGATAGCACTGTCAGCAGTGTTCATTCCGGGAGTGGACAACTGGGAAGCAGACTTCCTCAGCAGGCACGACCTCCACCCGGGAGAGTGGGGACTTCACCCGGAAGTCTTCCACATGATTGTAAACCATTGGGAAAAACCAAAGGTGGACATGATGGCGTCCCGCCTCAACAAAAAACTGGACAGGTATTGCGCCAGGTCAAGGGACCCTCAAGCAATAGCGGTGGACGCTCTGGTAACACCGTGGGTGTACCAGTCAGTGTATGTGTTCCCTCCTCTGCCTCTCATACCCAAGGTGCTGAGGATTATACGGCGGGGAGGAGTAAGAACTATTCTCGTGGCTCTGGATTGGCCAAGAAGGACTTGGTACCCGGAACTTCAAGAAATGCTCACAGAGGACCCGTGGCCTCTACCTCTGAGAAGGGACCTGCTCCAGCAGGGACCCTGTCTGTTCCAAGACTTACCGCGGCTGCGTTTGACGGCATGGCGGTTGAACGCCGGATCCTAAAGGAAAAAGGCATTCCAGACGAAGTCATCCCTACTTTGATAAAAGCCAGAAAGGATGTAACCGCAAAGCATTATCACCGCATCTGGCGGAAATATGTTGCGTGGTGCGAGGCCAAAAGGCCCCGACGGAGGAATTTCAACTGGGTCGATTCCTGCATTTCCTGCAAGCAGGAGTGTCTATGGGCCTAAAATTAGGATCCATTAAGGTCCAGATTTCGGCCCTGTCGATTTTCTTTCAGAGAGAACTGGCTTCAGTGCCTGAAGTCCAGACGTTTGTTAAGGGAGTGCTACATATACAGCCTCCTTTTGTGCCTCCAGTGGCACCCTGGGATCTGAATGTTGTTTTGGGTTTCCTAAAATCACATTGGTTTGAACCACTCAACACTGTGGACTTAAAATATCTCACATGGAAAGTGGTCATGCTGTTGGCCCTGGCTTCAGCCAGGCGTGTGTCAGAATTGGCGGCTTTATCCTGTAAAAGCCCTTACCTGATTTTTCATACGGACAGGGCAGAATTGAGGACTCGTCCTCAATTTCTCCCAAAGGTGGTTTCAGCGTTTCATCTGAACCAGCCTATTGTGGTACCTGCGGCTACTAAGGACTTGGAGGACTCCAAGTTGCTGGACGTTGTCAGGGCCCTGAAAATATGTTTCCAGGACGGCTGGAGTCAGAAAATCTGACTCGCTATTTATCCTGTACGCACCCAACAAGCTGGGTGCTCCTGCTTCTAAGCAGACTATTGCTCGCTGGATTTGTAGTACAATTCAGCTTGCGCATTCTGTGGCAGGCCTGCCACAGCCAAAATCTGTAAAAGCCCACTCCACAAGGAAGGTGGGCTCATCTTGGGCGGCTGCCCGAGGGGTCTCGGCTTTACAACTTTGCCGAGCTGCTACTTGGTCAGGGTCAAATACTTTTGTGAAATTTTACAAATTTGACACTCTGGCTGAGGAGGACCTGGAGTTTTCTCACTCGTTGCTGCAGAGTCATCCGCACTCTCCCGCCCGTTTGGGAGCTTTGGTATAATCCCCATGGTCCTTACGGAGTTCCCAGCATCCACTAGGACGTCAGAGAAAATAAGAATTTACTTACCGATAATTCTATTTCTCGTAGTCCGTAGTGGATGCTGGGCGCCCATCCCAAGTGCGGATTATCTGCAATACTTGTACATAGTTATTGTTAACAAATCGGGTTATTGTTGTTGTGAGCCATCTGTCCAGAGGCTCCTCTGTTATCATGCTGTTAACTGGGTTCATATCACAAGTTGTACGGTGTGATTGGTGTGGCTGGTATGAGTCTTACCCGGGATTCAAAATCCTTCCTTATTGTGTACGCTCGTCCGGGCACAGTATCCTAACTGAGGCTTGGAGGAGGGTCATAGGGGGAGGAGCCAGTGCACACCAGGTAGTCCTAAAGCTTTTCTTTTGTGCCCAGTCTCCTGCGGAGCCGCTATTCCCCATGGTCCTTATGGAGTTCCCAGCATCCTCTACGGACTACGAGAAATAGAATTATCGGTAAGTAAATTCTTATTTTCTATATTTCTAAAAATTCATTAATAGGCATTAGAGGACAATCAATTGTCAGCCTGGAAAAAACAAATACGATAATTTTGTATCAGCAAGGTGAAAATATAAACAAATTGTATACAGGTTTATGTACCATGTTATTGAGATCCTTTTAATATTTAAATTTTGATCTCAATCTAACCTGTTATCAGCTGCTCCCTGCTGAGCGTTCTTATAATAAAATACACAACATTTTTGTAACGGGGCACTCCTTTCTAGCCTAACAAGATTTGTATAAGAGTCGGCATGTGGACAACAGAATAATTACCTACAATATATTCTCTAATATAGTTCTCATAACAAAAATTCAACCACAGCTCACTGATGTACAAGTAAATCATATATAGGTCAGTGCACGTAAATAGAGTATTTAAAGCGCTTTCTGCTATAATTTGTGATCCTAAAGTCACATTCAGGACTTTGTGTATATAGCGGAGCACTACTCGCTGATCTATAAAAAGCCAGCATGTACTCAACAAAGTATTTAATACAAATGCATTCAAATATGTCCTTTGATAATACAGTTCTGTGATACAATATAATCAGAATGTTGTGATAAAACACAAATCACTGATATGCAGAAAAATATTTAAATATCAGCACACATAAAAGGCAAAACATTGGAAGCGGTTTTTTGTCATAAATTATGACCCTGAATTTGCCATAAATATCAGCTCACATAAAAGGCAAAGTATTAGAAACGTTTTCTGTCCTAAATGATGACCCTGAATTCGCCACGATATTAATAACATAACCGGCATATTTAACTTGACACAATCAAGCAGTCCCCAGTGTGTTCTGAGGCTTCAACACTGTTGCCACTGGTCAGAATAGAGCAGTGATTTTCAACCTTTTTTTTTTACTCGCGGTACACGGAACAACATTTTAAAATTGCCAAGGCACTCCACCAGTTCCCCACAGAAAAAAACAAAACAAAAAACACACATTGGCCCTCACAGTAAAAAAAAATAAAAAAATCCACATATACATTGGTTTTTTTTCTGTGTAGCCAATCACATTGCTCCCCACGTAAATCCTATTACTCCCCAAATGAATTATTCACATTGTGTCCCCCCCCCCCCCCCCCTCCCCCCATAAATCCTTATTCTCCCCACATAAGTCATATTGCTCCCCACAGGAGAAATAAAACAGATCGGTCAGCTGTCCTCTTTCCTGTCCCTCAGTGGCGGGGGTTGTTCATAGTGGAGTGCTTCAAATACTGAGCAGGGCACTGTCGGGCAGGTGTGGATGTGGGTGGTCAAGGAAAGCTGTGGATGCAGGCGGGAACTGGAAGATGTGTAGGCAGGCGGGTGGGCTGGCTAGGTGGTGAGACATGGCAGTCGTGACCTATGATATCTCACCGCCGTGTCTTCAAGGCATAGGTCACGGCCGGAGCACGACTGATCCTCTAAAAAGTGCCCAGGCCAACAGTTCACTCTGAAGGTGCAGGATGCGGCTCTGGCTCCACGGCACACCTTGCAACTGGTTGCGGCACACTAGTGTGCCACGGCACACTGAGTGAAAAAGCCTGGAATAGAGCAAAGACCAATGTTTCTCTGTTACCACTAAACGGGAAACTGAGGTGATGCTACAATTCTGTTGCTGAGCGGACCAAAAAAAAAAAAAAAAAAAAACACCAGTTACTGAGTAACCTCAATTCAAAACCAAAAGCAATGTAACAGTTCCACTGCTACTTGGAAAAAATTTACAGAACAGACATACGTATATATTCTTCACGTCTGATTTAACATTGTTAAACAGGTAAGAATAGGTATATTTCAAAATACCACGTTAATGCTAGAAAACGCAATAAAGTAATCAACCAAATTATTCACCACTGTTATTTCCAAACACATTTACAGCAGATTAACACACCAGTGATTTTAAATAATAAAACTTATGTGCTGTTGGATAGAATAGATCACAGGTTCTCAAACTCGGTCCTCAGGACCCCACACAGGGCATGTTTTGCAGGTCTCCTCACAGAATCTCAAGTGAAATAATTAGCTCCACCTATGGACCATTAAAAATGTGTCAGTGAGTAATTAATACACCTGTGCACTTGCTGGGTTACCTGCAAAACATGCACTGTGTGGGGTCCTAAATATAGAGTTTGAGAACCACTGGAATAGATGTTCCGGCGCCACAACTTTCTCTAACGTCCTAAGTGAATGCTGGGGACTCCGTAAGGACCATGGGGATTAGCGGCTCCGCAGGAGACTGGGCACAACTATAAAGAAAGCTTTTAGACTACTGGTGTGCACTGGCTCCTCCCACTAAGACCCTCCTCCAGACTTCAGTTAGATTCTTGTGCCCGGCTGAGCTGGATGCACACTAGGGGCTCTCCTGAGCACCTAGAAAGAAAGTATATTTAGGTTTTTTATTTTACAGTGAGATCTGCTGGCAACAGACTCACTGCAGCGAGGGACTAAGGGGAGAAGAAGCGAACCTACCTAACAGGTGGTAGTTTGGGCTTCTTAGGCTACTGGACACCATTAGCTCCAGAGGGATCCGACCTTGGTGTTCGTTCCCGGAGCCGCGCCGCCGTCCCCCTTACAGAGCCAGAAGCAACGAAGAGGTCCGGAAAATCGGCGGCAGAAGACTTCGGTCTTCACCAAGGTAGCGCACAGCACTGCAGCTGTGCGCCATTGCTCCTCATGTACACCTCACACTCCGGTCACTGATGGGTGCAGGGCGCTGGGAGGGGGGGCGCCCTGAGGGCAATATATGACACCTTGGCTGTCAAATATACATCATATATAGTCCTAGGGGCTATATAGATGTAAAATTACCCCTGCCAGTATTCCAGAAAAAGCGGGAGAAAGTCAGCCGAAAAGGGGGCGGGGCTTCTCCCTCAGCACACTGGCGCCATTTTTCCCTCACAGTTCCGCTGGAAGGAAGCTCCCTGACTCTCCCCTGGAGTCTGAACACTACAGAAGGGTAAAAAAGAGAGGGGGGGCACTAAATTTAGGCGCAGTATAGATAATATATAAATATATATGTATATATATATATATATGTATATATATATATATATATATATGTATATATATATATGTATATATATATATATATATATATAGATATAGATATAGATATAGATATAGATATAGATATATATATATATATATAGATATAGATATAGATATAGATATAGATATAGATATAGATATAGATATAGATATATATAGATATACCGCAACTACCACCTGGGTGGAAGGTGCACTCACGCCCAGAAATCAGTCTCTGAATTCACTTGTAAATTCAATATAATTTTATTCAGGTTCACTGTTGATGCCGTTTTTCATCGACGTTTCGGTCCATGTGAGGACCTTTATCAAGATTGGCACTTAAAACACCTATACAATCAGAAACAATTAAAATTAATATGTATAAGAACCCAGATTATTCAACACCAGCACCACCAGTGCCTCCCAGGCCCTAAGGACTGTCACCAAACAGCAAAATCGTGCTTTAAAAAATATCTCAATCCATGTGTGATTTAGAGACGCCTCCACCCTTAGATATCACCTTACACTGAGTAAATATTCTTTCTCAACAAGTAGTTACCTGGACAACATACCAGATCACACTGATGTACTAGATAGCTTTTTCAACATAGTGAAGATGCTGCAAGAAATGATAACCTATTAGATAAATTACAAATAACTAAATGGTATAAGGCAAACATCTAAGGCCACCCATTGAAAATCATACCTAGTCATTTATAGGAACAGCACATGGCAGCTGAAGGCTCAAAGCATATTTCAAACACTAAATCTGTAATTAAAAGGCAAAAAAGAAATGATCACCAACCATAGTCCTATGTCAGAGAGTAGCTGCAGGAGAACCATACTCACTGTTCAAGTGTCCAAAGCCAAATGAGAGCTGCATGTAGTTCAGCCTCAGCTGACAGCTATTTAAGGATCAACCACAGGAAGTGCCAATTAGAAAAATTAACATAGACTAAACCACGCTTCAAAAGATTGCTGCTCAGATCACAACCAGACCCACTGAGTAAATGCTACAAAGCCTACAAGACAGGCTAATGATGTATCGCTAGGATAAGCGACTTAAATATGGGAAAATTTTGTAGTTTAACGTGGCAAAAGCCGGAGACGCGTCTTTTGCGTTCCACCGGCAGGAAGTCCCTGCGTTCCACTCAGCGGAAGTACCGCTACTCTGCGTTCCACCGGCGGGAAGTCGTTGCTCGGCTCACCAACGGACTACATACTCATAGAAAAAATGTGTAACTAGATGAGGGGTGCTCACAAATGGCGAACATCCACCCGGGTTAGAAGTTCAATAATCCAGTCCGCACATAACTTGAGAAAACGTGGGGATCACAACTACTATCCGCTTAGCCGGAAGTGACATCATACACTATACTGGGCTAGCCCATGTGGAGGCTGTCAATCACCAGAAACGTCACGTATATGTCAATAAGAAAATAGGATAATAAGAGGGCCCCAGATCCAATGACCACACTCACCCAATACATCTAAACCGACATACATCTAGTCAATAGAACATATTGAATACTACATTAGTATAATATTATAGCAAAAAAGTTTTAGTGATAATAGGTGGTCAAGGGTACAGGGGGTGGTGCGATCATTGGATTCAATGAGCCCTCATGACATGTCAAGGACCTGGGATGGCTCCGGGAAACATAAAAAACATATAAAACATAAGCAAAGACACATAAATAGATGCCCTTACTTTCTTAATCACTATACATAGAAAAAACATACATAAAAAACATAAAACATAAAACATAAAAACACAAGTTCAGACCCACTCCTTATATGATAATCATATCAGAATGCCCTTCGTCCTCAAAACACAAGACATCTTCAATAGAATCCAACATCCGAAAAGGAATTGGACTCTAAAGAAAAATGTTAAGGGGGTTGGCCTCATTGAGGCCCCTTGGAGACACCGTGTTGAGTTTGTGTATCCAAAAACTTTCCCTCTGTTTGAGCAATAGGGTACGATCACCTCCACTTGTGGGTGGAGGTACCCAATCGATAAGCTGGCACTTCAGGGCAGATACTTGGTGTCTAACTGACACGAAATGTCGTGCTACGGGTTTATCAGAAGAACCCACATTAAGGGCCGTATGTATAGATGACCGATGGTTGGCCATCCGGTCGCGAAAAGGACGCGTCGTCAATCCGACATAACATAACCCACATGGGCATTTTAGAAGATAAATAACGTGGTCCAATCGACAGTGTAGATGATACCTGATAAATATTTTTTTTTCCCTGTGTGGGGATGATACAAAAAGGAACCAGTGATCATAGATCTGCACGTAGTGCACCCCCCGCAGGAAAAGCTGCCAGGTTTGGCCTGCATAAGCTGGATGTGGGACTTGTTCTGTTCGGGGAATGTCGTGGGTCTCATTAACAATTGTTTTAGGTTAGCCCCTCGTTTATATGCAACCATGGGAGCTGGTGTTTTTAGGAACGGCAAATTGCTGTCAGTGGCTATTATTGGCCAATGTTTCCGTAGGGCTTTTCTAGTGGCATTTGTAGAACTATCAAACTGAGTGGAACAGATCATACGATTATTGCGAGTAGCATTTCTAACCTGTTGTCCGTTAAAAATGCTATTCGCTTTATTGAGGCAACGTGTAAGAATACCTCTAGAGTACCCTCGCTCAAGAAAGCGAGAAGTAATTTCAGTACATTGCTGGTCTTTGAGTGTTGGGTTGGAATTGATCCTAATAGCTCTGAGATACTGGGATATGGGCAATCCCTCTTTAAGAGCTGGGGGATGGTGGCTATTTGCGTGCAGCGTCAGATTGCGATCCGTAGGTTTACGGTACATGGAGGTGTCCAGTCGATCACCAGTTCTGGTGATGCTGACATCCAGGAAATTGATATTAGTGGCAGATACAGAGTATGTGAACTTGATGGGACTATCTAATGCATTCAATTGGTTCACCATGTCAAGAAATTCAGACTCTGTGCCTTCCCAAAGCAAAAAGAAGTCATCGATGAACCGTTTAAGGAAAGCAATCTTGTGCCCATATCTAGGCAGCAAATGAGTATTTTCATAATGCGCCATGAACAAATTTGCGTAAGCGGGGGCCAAATTAGACCCCATCGCAGTTCCGGCAATTTGGAGAAAATAATCATTTTTATACATAAAGTGGTTGCACGTCAGAACCAGTGAGGTCAATTCCAACACAAACTCGGTGGGGTAATCTTTGCAGGGAGAGCTGGAAAGGAATTTGCGTATAACTTCCATACCTTGATGGTGTGGTATGACGGTATAGAGGGAACCTACATCCATTGTAGCCAAAAGAGTATGTTCACTAAGTTTGGTAAACTTACGTAGATGTGTGAGGAAATCCCCAGTGTCCTTTAAGTAACTGTCAGTTTTTAGTACCAAAGGCTGTAAGATACTGTCAACAAAGATAGCAATCGGCTGTAACAAAGAGCCTTCCGCGGCAATAATGGGTCTGCCGGGAGGATGAACTAATGTTTTATGAATCTTAGGCAGTGTATATAGGATAGGACACCTTGGTGAATTAGTAGTCAGATAATTTAATAGGTCCTCACTAATATACCCCTGCTCAAAACCTAACTTCAGAAATTGGTCGATCCTAGATTTAATTTTGGGAACCGGATTGGTGGTTAATTTCTGGTAGGTCATATCATCTGATAATTGTCGGTTGATCTCAATGTCATAGTCTGTCCAATCTTGGACGACTATTGCTCCTCCCTTATCTCAGAGCTATTAGGATCAATTCCAACCCAACACTCAAAGACCAGCAATGTACTGAAATTACTTCTCGCTTTTTTGAGCGAGGGTACTCTAGAGGTATTCTTACACGTTGCCTCAATAAAGCGAATAGCATTTTTAACGGACAACAGGTTAGAAATGCTACTCGCAATAATCGTATGATCTGTTCCACTCAGTTTGATAGTTCTACAAATGCCACTAGAAAAGCCCTACGGAAACATTGGCCAATAATAGCCACTGACAGCAATTTGCCGTTCCTGAAAACACCAGCTCCCATGGTTGCATATAAACGAGGGGCTAACCTAAAACAATTGTTAATGAGACCCACGACATTCCCCGAACAGAACAAGTCCCACATCCAGCTTATGCAGGCCAAACCTGGCAGCTTTTCCTGCAGGGGGTGCACTACGTGCAGATCTATGATCACTGGTTCCTTTTTGTATCATCGCCACACAGGGAAAAAAATATTTATCAGGTATCATCTACACTGTCGATTGGACCACGTTATTTATCTTCTAAAATGCCCATGTGGGTTATGTTATGTCGGATTGACGACGCGTCCTTTTCGCGACCGGATGGCCAACCATCGGTCATCTATACATACGGCCCTTAATGTGGGTTCTTCTGATAAACCCGTAGCACGACATTTCGTGTCAGTTAGACACCAAGTATCTGCCCTGAAGTGCCAGCTTATCGATTGGGTACCTCCACCCACAAGTGGAGGTGATCGTACCCTATTGCTCAAACAGAGGGAAAGTTTTTGGATACACAAACTCAACACGGTGTCTCCAAGGGGCCTCAATGAGGCCAACCCCCTTAACATTTTTCTTTAGAGTCCAATTCCTTTTCGGATGTTGGATTCTATTGGAGATGTCTTGTGTTTTGAGGACGAAGGGCATTCTGATATGATTATCATATAAGGAGTGGGTCTGAACTTGTGTTTTTATGTTTTATGTTTTATGTTTTTTATGTATGTTTTTTCTGTGTATAGTGATTAAGAAAGTAAGGGCATCTATTTATGTGTCTTTGCTTATGTTTTATATGTTTTTTATGTTTCCCGGAGCCATCCCAGGTCCTTGACATGTCATGAGGGCTCATTGAATCCAATGATCGCACCACCCCCTGTACCCTTGACCACCTATTATCACTAAAACTTTTTTGCTATAATATTATACTAATGTGTAGTATTCAATATGTTCTATTGACTAGATGTATGTCGGTTTAGATGTATTGGGTGAGTGTGGTCATTGGATCTGGGGCCCTCTTATTATCCTATTTTCTTATTGACCTATACGTGACGTTTCTGGTGATTGACAGCCTCCACATGGGCTAGCCCAGTATAGTGTATGATGTCACTTCCGGCTAAGCGGATAGTAGTTGTGATCCCCACGTTTTCTCAAGTTATGTGCGGACTGGATTATTGAACTTCTAACCCGGGTGGATGTTCGCCATTTGTGAGCACCCCTCATCTAGTTACACATTTTTTCTATGAGTATGTAGTCCGTTGGTGAGCCGAGCAACGGCTTCTCCTTCGAGTGGAACGCAGGGACTTCCCGCCGGTGGAACGCAGAGTAGCGGTACTTCCGCTGAGTGGAACGCAGGGACTTCCTGCCGGTGGAACGCAAAAGACGCGTCTCCGGCTTTTGCCACGTTAAACTACAAAATTTTCCCATATTTAAGTCGCTTATCCTAGCGATACATCATTAGCCTGTCTTGTAGGCTTTGTAGCATTTACTCAGTGGGTCTGGTTGTGATCTCTGAGCAGCAATCTTTTGAAGCGTGGTTTAGTCTATGTTAATTTTTCTAATTGGCACTTCCTGTGGTTGATCCTTAAATAGCTGTCAGCTGAGGCTGAACTACATGCAGCTCTCATTTGGCTCTGGACACTTGAACAGTGAGTATGGTTCTCCTGCAGCTACTCTCTGACATAGGACTATGGTTGGTGATCATTTCTTTTTTGCCTTTTAATTACAGATTTAGTGTTTGAAATATGCTTTGAGCCTTCAGCTGCCATGTGCTGTTCCTATAAATGACTAGGTATGATTTTCAATGGGTGGCCTTAGGTGTTTGCCTTATACCATTTAGTTATTTGTAATTTATCTAATAGGTTATCATTTCTTGCAGCATCTTCACTATGTTGAAAAAGCTATCTAGTACATCAGTGTGATCTGGTATGTTGTCCAGGTAACTACTTGTTGAGAAAGAATATTTACTCAGTGTAAGGTGATATCTAAGGGTGGAGGCGTCTCTAAATCACACATGGATTGAGATATTTTTTAAAGCACGATTTTGCTGTTTGGTGACAGTCCTTAGGGCCTGGGAGGCACTGGTGGTGCTGGTGTTGAATAATCTGGGTTCTTATACATATTAATTTTAATTGTTTCTGATTGTATAGGTGTTTTAAGTGCCAATCTTGATAAAGGTCCTCACATGGACCGAAACGTCGATGAAAAACGGCATCAACAGTGAACCTGAATAAAATTATATTGAATGTACAAGTGAATTCAGAGACTGATTTCTGGGCGTGAGTGCACCTTCCACCCAGGTGGTAGTTGCGGTATATTGGTGGCCTCTTTGGTCATTAGGAGCACCCGCCGTCGTTACCATATATTGATGAGAGTGCAGGACTTTCCAAGGATATATATAGATATAGATATAGATATATATATAGATATATATATATATAGATATATAGATATATAGATATATATAAAAAAGCAGCTATAAGGGAAAACACTCATTGATAGTGGGATCCCTGTGTTATATAGCGCTCTGGTGTGTGCTGGCATACTCTCTCTCTGTCTCCCCAAAGGGCTTTGTGGGGTCCTGTCCTCTGTCAGAGCATTCCCTGTGTGTTTGCGGTGTGTCGGTACGGCTGTGTCGACATGTTTGATGAGGAGGCTTATGTGGAGGCGGAGCAAATGCCTGTAAACGTGATGTCGCCCCCTGCGGGGTCGACACCTGAGTGGATGGTGCTGTGGAAGGACTTACACGACAGTGTCGACTCCTTGCATAAAAGGTTTGACGACATACCTATTGTGGGACAGCCGGCTTCTCAGCCTGTGCCTGCCCAGGCGTCTCAAAAGCCATCAGGGGCTCTAAAACGCCCGCTACCTCAGATGGCTGACACAGATGTCGACACGGATACTGACTCCAGTGTCGACGACGATGAGACTAATGTAACTTCCAGTAGGGCCACACGTTACATGATTGAGGCAATGAAAAATGTGTTGCACATTTCTGATGTTACCCCCGGTACCACAAAAAAGGGTATAATGTTTGGAGAGAAAAAACTACCAGTAGCTTTTCCTCCATCTGAAGAGTTAAATGAAGTGTGTGAAGAAGCGTGGGCTTCCCCTGATAAAAAGCTGGTAATTTCTAAGAGGTTACTAATGGCGTACCCTTTCCCGCCAGAGGATAGGTCACGCTGGGAAACATCCCCTAGGGTGGATAAAGCGCTCACACGCTTGTCAAAGAAGGTGGCACTACCGTCTCCGGATACGGCCGCCCTGAAGGAATCTGCTGATAGAAAGCAGGAGGCTATCCTGAAATCTATATATACACACACAGGTGTTATATTGAGACCGGCTATTGCTTCAGCCTGGATGTGCAGTGCTGCTGCTGCGTGGTCAGATTCCCTGTCAGAAAATATAGATACCCTAGACAGGGACACTATATTGCTAAACGTAGAGCATATAAAAGACGCACTTTTATACATGAGGGATGCACAGAGGGATATTTGCCGGCTGGCATCCAAAATTAGTGCAATGTCCATTTCTGCCAGGAGAGGGTTATGGACTCGGCAGTGGACAGGAGATGCAGATTCCAAACGACACATGGAAGTTCTGCCTTATAAGGGTGAGGAGTGGTTCGGGGATGGTCTCTCGGACCTCGTTTCCACAGCAACAGCTGGGAAGTCTACATTTTTACCCCATGTTCCCTTACAACCAAAGAAAGCACCGTATTATCAGGTACAGTCCTTTCGGCCCCATAAGGGCAAGCGGGTTAAACGTCCTTTCTGCCCAGAGGCAGAGGTAGGGGAAAGAAGCTGCAGCATACAGCCAGTACCCAGGAGCAAAAGTCCTCCCCCGCTTCCTCTAAGTCCACAGCATGACGCTGGGGCTTCACGGGCGGAGCCAGGTACGGTGGGGGCCTGTCTCAAAAACTTCAGCAATCAGTGGGCTCGCTCACGGGTGGATCCCTGGATCCTTCAAGTAGTATCTCAGGGGTACAAGCTGGAATTCGAGACGTCTCCCCCCCGCCGTTTCCTAAAATCTGCCTTGCCAACCACTCCCTCAGGCAGGGAGGCAGTGTTACAGGCAATTCACAAGCTGTATTCACAACAAGTGATGGTGAAGGTGCCCCTACTTCAACAAGGAAGGGGTTACTATTCCACAATGTTTGTGGTACTGAAACCGGACGGTTCGGTGAGACCCATTTTAAATTTAAAATCCTTGAACACATACATAAAAAAATCAAAGTTCAAGATGGAATCGCTCAGGGCGGTTATTGCAAGCCTGGACGAGGGGGATTACATGGTATCACTGGACATCAAGGATGCTTACCTACATGTCCCCATTTACCATCCTCACCAGGAGTACCTCAGATTTGTGGTACAAGATTGTCATTACCAATTCCAGACGTTGCCGTTCGGTCTATCCACGGCTCCGAGGGTCTTTACCAAGGTAATGGCCGAAATGATGATACTCCTTCGAAAGAAGGGAGTTTTAATTATCCCGTACTTGGACGATCTCCTGATAAAGGCGAGGTCCAGAGAGCAGTTGTTGGTAGGGGTAGCACTATCTCGGGAAGTGCTACAACAGCACGGCTGGATTCTAAACATTCCAAAGTCACAGCTGGTCCCTACGACACGTCTGCTGTTCCTAGGGATGGTTCTGGACACAGAACAGAGAAAAGTGTTTCTCCCGGACAGAGGCCTCCTAAAGCCAAAACAGGTGTCGGTGCATCACTGCACGCGGATCCTGGGAAAAATGGTAGCTTCCTACAAAGCGATTCCATTCGGCATTTTTCATGCAAGAACCTTTCAGTGGGACCTGTTAGACAAGGACAAGGGTGTCTCTGCTGTGGTGGCTGCAGAGTGCTCATCTTCAAGAGGGCCGCAGATTCGGCATACAGGACTTGGTCCTGGTGACCACGGATGCCAGCCTTCGAGGCTGGGGAGCAGTCACACAGGGAAGAAACTTCCAAGGACTATGGTCAAGTCAGGAGACTTCCCTGCACATAAATATTCTGGAACTGAGGCCATTTACAGTGCCCTAAGTCAGGCAAAACCCCTGCTTCAAAACCAGCCGGTACTGATCCAGTCAGACAACATCACGGCGGTCGCCCATGTAAATCGACAGGGCGGCACGAGAAGCAGGACGGCAATGGCAGAAGCCACAAGGATTCTCCGATGGGCGGAAAATCACGTGTTAGCACTGTCAGCAGTGTTCATTCCGGGAGTGGACAACTGGGAAGCAGACTTCCTCAGCAGGCACGACCTCCACCCGGGAGAGTGGGGACTTCATCCAGAAGTCTTTCAAATGATTGTAAACCGGTGGAAAAAGCCACAGGTGGACATGATGGCGTCCCGCCTAAACAAAAAGCTAGAAAAATATTGCGCCAGGTCGAGAGACCCGCAGGCGATAGCTGTGGACGCTCTAGTAACACCGTGGGTGTACCGATCGGTTTGTGTTCCCTCCTCTTCCTCTCATACCAAAGGTACTGAGGATAATAAGGAGAAGAGGAGTAAGAACTATACTCATTGTTCCGGATTGGCCAAGAAGAGTTTGGTACCCGGAACTTCAAGAAATGATGTTAGAGGACCCATGGCCTCTACCACTCAGACAAGACCTGCTGCAGCAGGGGCCCTGTCTGTTCCAAGACTTACCGCGGCTGCGTTTGACGGCATGGCGGTTGAACACCGGATCCTGAAGGAAAAGGGCATTTCGGAGGAAGTCATTCCTACGCTGATTAAAGCTAGGAAAGAAGTAACCGCAAACCATTATCACCGCATATGGCGAAAATATGTTGCGTGGTGTGAGGCCAGGAAGGCCCCAACGGAGGAATTTCAGCTGGGCCGTTTCCTGCACTTCCTACAGTCAGGGGTGACTATGGGCCTTAAATTGGGTTCCATTAAGGTCCAGATTTCGGCTCTATCGATTTTCTTCCAGAGAGAACTGGCTTCACTACCTGAAGTTCAGACTTTTGTTAAGGGAGTGCTGCATATTCAGCCCCCTTTTGTGCCTCCAGTGGCTCCTTGGGATCTCAACGTGGTGTTGGATTTCCTAAAGTCACATTGGTTTGAGCCACTGAAAACCGTGGATTTGAAATATCTCACGTGGAAAGTGGTCATGTTGTTGGCCTTGGCTTCGGCCAGGCGTGTATCAGAATTGGCGGCTTTGTCATGTAAAAGCCCTTATCTGATTTTCCATATGGATAGGGCAGAATTTAGGACTCGTCCCCAGTTTCTCCCCAAAGTGGTATCAGCTTTTCATCTGAACCAACCTATCGTGGTGCCTGCGGCTACAAATTACTTGGAGGTTTCCATGTTGTTGGATGTAGTCAGGGCCCTAAAAATCTATGTTTCCAGGACAGCTGGAGTCAGAAAGACTGACTCGCTCTTTATCCTGTATGCGCCCAACAAGTTGGGTGCACCTGCTTCAAAGCAGACTATTGCTCGCTGGATCTGTAGTACGATTCAGCTTGCACATTCTGCGGCTGGACTGCCGCATCCTAAATCAGTAAAAGCCCATTCCACGAGGAAGGTGGGCTCTTCTTGGGCGGCTGCCCGAGGGGTCTCGGCTCTTCAACTTTGCCGAGCAGCTACTTGGTCGGGGTCAAACACGTTTGCTAAATTCTACAAGTTTGACACCCTGGCTGAGGAGGACCTTGAGTTTGCTCATTCGGTGCTGCAGAGTCATCCGCACTCTCCCGCCCATTTGGGAGCTTTGGTATAATCCCCATGGTCCTTACGGAGTCCCCAGCATCCACTTAGGACGTTAGAGAAAATAAGAATTTACTCACCGGTAATTCTATTTCTCATAGTCCGTAGTGGATGCAGGGCGCCCATCCCAAGTGCGGATTGTCTGCAATACTTGTATATAGTTATTGCTTAACTAAAGGGTTATTGTTGAGCCATCTGTTGAGAGGCTCAGTTGTTCTCATACTGTTAACTGGGTATTGTATCACGAGTTATACGGTGTGATTGGTGTGGCTGGTATGAGTCTTACCCGGGATTCAAAATCCTTCCTTATTGTGTCAGCTCTTCCGGGCACAGTATCCTAACTGAAGTCTGGAGGAGGGTCTTAGTGGGAGGAGCCAGTGCACACCAGTAGTCTAAAAGCTTTCTTTATAGTTGTGCCCAGTCTCCTGCGGAGCCGCTAATCCCCATGGTCCTTACGGAGTCCCCAGCATCCACTACGGACTATGAGAAATAGAATTACCGGTGAGTAAATTCTTATTTTTGTCCCATATGCTTGAGGGGAGTGAATGGAGACAATGAGAGCGGAGAAGAGACTCTAACGCCGGAACGGAGAATAGATGAAGAGTGAGCGGCTTCTGCTGTCCCAGAGATAAAACACCTCCTCCCCTGTTGTGCTAGCACATTGCAGAGGAGGTAGGTGATCTCTCCGGGATGAGAGAGCCGCCCTGAAGGTCTTATTGATTAGAGTGCGGGTGAGATGGCTGCTGAGAACCCGTGTCGCTGTGCAGGGAGCCGCTCTTAGGCCCAGACGCCGGGTCGGGTATGGATTCCACGTGCCCGGAAACAGTGTACGTCCAGGTTAACGGTCGGTGACGTACGTTTCCCGCTGAGCTTGATCACACCAATTGTCTGAACGCTCTCATAGCATGAACCATATAAGCCTGCTCTAATTAGCCTGATTAGTAACTACAATCATAAATGTTTCATACATAAAGAGATCCTCCTGATGTATTTGAAATGGCTAATTAACACTACAGTTGACAATACAGCTATTAGATAATTATCCACAACACACACAGATTAACCACCAACTAAATCGACTTTTTTGTTTAATCTAAACTGCAGATTGTAAGACATTTTTCACTAAAAACAATAAGTGATTGTAGTAAATATATATTCACAAGAGCTGCTATTGTTTGCACAATACAGCTCTCACTCTTCACAAAAGATAAAATAATATCCTAAAAGAGAAGGAGAAAAGAAAAAGGGAGGATATTTATTAAGAAAATAGACCGTCATGAGTTCTGTATTGATACATGTTTACATGGAATCACAAAAGTAATATGTATACAGGTTGAGTATCCCTTATCCAAAATGCTTGGGACCAGAGGTATTTTGGATATCGGATTTTTCCGTATTTTGAAATAATTGCATACCATAATGAGATATCATGGTGATGGGACCTAAATCTAAGCACATAATTCATGTATGTTACATATACACCTTATACACACAGACTGAAGGTAATTTTAGCCAATATTTTTTATGACTTTGTGCATTAAACACAGTGTGTCTACATTCACACAATTCATTTATGTTTCATATACACCTTATACACACAGACTGAAGGTAATTTTAGCCAATATTGCTGGCAGAAGGTTTCCGCATCGGATGTTATCCGAAGACACCGAGGGTGACCGACTGAGCCGTGTATATTGAACTGATATGTATGTATCTATGTACTACAATTAAAGCAATTGTTAAAGCACTTTACTTATACTCCGCGCCCCTCATTTGTTCTTTCTGTATGTGTGCGTATATATATATATATATATATATATATATATATATATATGCATGCATACATACATACATACATACATACATACATACATACATACATACATACATACATACATACATAGAACCCAGCACTCACCAAAGTAAACTCACTTATCCTCAACAATTCAATAAATAAATGATGGGGGTTTAGTTGGTGGATTGGCCAATGCACGGAAGCCTGTATACCGATTCAAGGTACCCCACCTTCATACAGGTCCTACACTATCACAGAGTCTTAAAACCTGACTACCACACTGCTGCATCATCTGCCTGCTAGATGTAATGTGTACCTGCCACAGACTTTATGGCTTTTAAAGGCACACTAGTCACCTATTGCACTGGCTCAAAGATGATTGCTAAAAAACAGCTGAGACAGGTTCAGGATAATAAAGTCCACACAGGGGTGCATGAGAAAGCTAGTGGCCACGGTTAATAAGAGCTAACCATAGATTAACCCCTTCATATACACAGAGTAAAAACCACAGCACTCACCGCACCAGAAGCGGGGCACAGCTATGCACTTACCACTCACAGGGTGGGGTGCATGTAACACTGCACTCTCCACCACAGAAGCGGGGTACACAGCTGTACTTACCACTCACAGGGCGGGGTGCATGTAGCCCATGACCACATCGCTCTAATAAATACAAACAGAGAACCCAGCACTCACCAAAGTAAACTCACTTATCCTCAACAATTCAATAAATAAATGATGGGGGTTTAGTTGGTGGATTGGCCAATGCACGGAAGCCTGTATACCGATTCAAGGTACCCCACCTTCATACAGGTCCTACACTATCACAGAGTCTATATCCATTAGATGCATATTTTCTTAACTTACTCAATAAGAGATATATATCTCAAAAAAGGAATAATATTGCGCCACGAGTGAAGGGGACAATGTATCAGATGTGCTGTATAGGTTACAATATAAAATATATATGACAACACTCACCAAGATAAGGGGCGTCAGCTGACTCCCTCAAAATAAAAACAGAGATGGTACTTTCTCTGAAATAAAATTACTGGTAAATTGGAATGAAGGATAAAGCGACCAATGGTGTGAAACAATGATGTACTATGCCCAATTGATAAAAATAAATATACTATTTATTAAACAATTATACACAGTTTAAAAAATGGGACAATAAATACAAACACAAATGATCTATAGCACTTAAAATCGAAATTAAAATACTATTAAAAGATAATTCCTTATCTAGGTATGTGGTCAGCATAGGTCTTCCAACGCATTTCATCCCTTAGACTTCATCACCTGCATGTGAAATTGTGGTAGACCTGTGTATTTGAACTTGCTATCCAAATTCTTGAACTATAAGGTCGCATACCTATATGGGCGTTCAGGCCTATACGTTTGAATCAGTTATTCAAGCTCTTAATCATAAGGCTTAATCTAACTTTCACCTGTGTACCCTACGGTGTGTGGCTTTTCAAGTATCCTGAATACGTAATTGCCATTTCATTGATGCATTAACAGTATTTACCGAGCACTAGAGACATACCCCTGATGAAGTCTTAGAGTAAGACGAAACACGTCGGGTTATTTGTTCATAAACATCAGATCTCCGAATTGTCATAAGGAGAAGGAGGAATCTATCAAAGTTATTTCAACTGGTCCTCTGTACTATTTGATGTTATCTGCAAGAAGAGATACTATACCGTTTTGTATCATTGCTTTTATGTTGTAAAAAATTTTATATGGGACATGTTAGACGTGATTTTATGCTCCCAAATGTGGAGTAAATATCTTAGGGAAACTGCTGTTTTCCCCCATTGAATATTGGGTGGAAAGATAACCCAAGTGCGCCCATTCCTCTACTGGCACATATTTGTATCTTTTTAGTCCCTCCTAACAAGGCACTTAGTGGAATTTGGCAGCCCGAACTCAGTCTTTTCACACTTTCTGTTTAATAGCGCAAAAGGGAGAGTATTTGGTGTGTATATGTATATGTATATATGTATATGTATATGTATATGTGTGTGTATATATATATATATATATATATATATATATATATATATATATATATATATATATATATATATATATATATATATATATATATATATATATATATAAATTATTATGAGAATCCGGATTTGGTTATTACTTAATGTCATTAAGCACATGGGTATATACCCATTTATGTGTGCGAATAATTATGCGCATTCCACCCCAATGTTAAACTTTTGCAAAGTATATTCGCGCTAGTCTTCAGATATCATGTACAGACATCAATTGTTAAGTGGAAATGAAATCTCCCTATATATCACACTACTCAATTTATAAAATCTAGAAATTTAGAAACATGGGACTTCTTGTATAGTGTACCGTAAATGTCAATACATAATCTAGAGATTATATCCAATAATATATATAGGGTAAGTATTTTAAGAATAAGTATTAATCAGCATATTTCCCATGGTTAGACTCATCCCATAAACTATAAGATAAGCATAAACAGAGTATAGAGTTCCCTTATCAAATATAAAATCATGTCCGTACATAAGAGAAGATCCTCAATGTGCATGGTTCTTAAGTTGTGATATTTGTAACCTCATTAAAAAGATAGAAATCATAAAATTGTAATAGAGGTGAATATCCACCCCTAATTGATAACTACATTTATATAGTCAATGGTCTTAACTTTCAGTTGTAAAGTAAGGAGTTTTTTATATAAAAAATAAATAAAATAAAAATAATAATCGAGTAATAAAGGAATAATGAAGAAGTAGAGGGGAGGAACAAAATTAGACCATGTTGTTGTCAAAAACAGGAATTTAATGTTAAAACTCCCAAAGTATTAGTCGGAACAAGATTAATACAGTATTTCAAAAATACATCATACTGTAAGAAAGACACTTTATTTAATGTTTTCATTTAGACCCATTGGGGCCACTGAATTTAGCTTGAATATCTATTTGCTCTCAAGTTTTTGCTATTCCCTTGCAGAGTCTCCACCTCTAATGCCCATTTTTAGTTTTTCAAGGCAGAAAAAACGAAATTCCCGGGGAGATTTAGTGTTTGTGGAAGAAATGTCTGGCGACAGATGTTATCTGTCTAAATCTAGCTAAGTCAGATTCTACATTTTTAATGTTCCCTATGTGTTCCATAATGCGAACCTTGACCATCCTTGTGGTCATGCCACAATATCTCATTTTACAGGAACATTGGATACAGTACACAACATTTGAAGTCTGACAGTTCTTGAAATCCTTTATTTCCACTCTCTTCCCATCCCTGTCTTCAATTGTAGGGTTTGAATCAACGTGTTCACAAACTCTACAGGACCCCCATGGGTATGTACCCTTGATTCTGTTCTTCGTTCCAGGGATCCGACAGAAGTAACTATTGACTTATTTATCTCTGAGGTTTGGTGACCTCTTCCAACTCATTGCCACTGATGGTCCGAGGCTGGTTGCCAAGTCTTGGTCATTCAACAAAATCGGCCAATGCTTATTGATGATATCCTTAATTTCGCGCCACTCCTGGCAAAAGTTGCCTACAAACCTCAGTTTGTATTGCTTCAAGTCATTAGACTGCTTGGACTTCTTGCTTTCTTGGAAAATCAAGGATTGCTTATCTGTATGAAGTAGTGCTCGACTTGCCTTCTTAATACATCTTGTACTATACCCTTTCTCCTTTAGTCTACCTGCTAGTTCTTTGCTCTTAATCTTATATACCTCATCCTCAGTGCAATTTCTCCTGAGCCTCAAGAATTCACCTTGTGGTATATTTTTAATTGTATTGTGTTTATAATAAGCTTCACTATAGTGTTTAATCACCTCCTAAAAGAACAGGGAACAAAGTGTCAGGATCAGTAATGAAGACAAGAACGTCGTCTGCAAAGAGAATCAATTGATACCTAGTGGAGCCCATACATACTCCCGGAAAAAGTGAAGATTGTCTCAAAAGAGCTGCTAAAGGTTCTATGGCAAGACTGTACATAAGGAGGGTAAGGGACATTCCTGCCTGGTGCCATTTGACATTAAAAAAGGAGAGGACATGAAACCATTACTAAACACCATGGCTGAGGGGATGCTATTTAATGCTAATATTGAAGATAAAATCGGCCCTTGTATACCTGCCTTCAATAACGCCTCTTCAGGGAATCCCCAGTGTAGGCGGACGAATGCTTTCTCAGCGTCTAAGGAGTGAAAAACAGCTTCCCTCCCTACTTTTACGAGGTATTCCTCCAAATCAAATACTCTTCTCGTATTATCGGAAACTTGTCTGCCCCTCACAAAGTCTACTTGGTCAGGATGTACGAGCTGGGGAATAAGAGCAGACAATCTATTAGCAATGATCTTAGAGTAAATCTTTAAATCTGTGTTAAGGAGGGCTATGGACCTGTAGTTTGGGCACAATGATGGGTCCTTCCCCTGTTTGTGGATAGTAATGATTCGGGCTTGTAGCATTTCTGTAGGCAGTTACCCACGGTCAGTGGCATATCTATAAAGGGTAGTCAGAGAAGGTATCCACTCGAAAGCAACTTTTTTTTTTTTTTTTTGTAAAAAGAATTGGTGAAACCGTCAGGTCCCAGGGATTTACCCATTGGCAGTGTGGCAGTGACTGTTTTTATTTCCTCACCGGTCCGTTCAGAGTTTAACGCATCTAGAGCTGCAGATGGAAGTCCTAAGGAGGTGTATGTCATTTAAAAAGGAAGAGATTATAGAAGAATTAGGTTGAATTAAAGAAGATTCAGACTTTAACTTATATCATTTCTCATAGTAGCGGGCAAAAGCTTCCGCAATATCTTCCGGGTTGTGTATCAAATTCTCCTCAGAGGATCGTATATTTTTAATTCTGTTCCTAGTCTGCTTTAATCTAAGCCTACTTGCTAGAAATTTACCCGCTTTATTAGCCGAGGAATAAAACCGTTGTTGCATTTTAACATATGCGTGTTTCATGCTGTTTAGGAACAACATGGAGTTGATTACGATTTGAAACTAATTCACGTTTCAAAGAGCGAGTAGGTTGGGCTCTATTCAGAGATTCTACCTGGAGTAGTCTCTCTTCTAGATAAGATTGTTTTGCGATATTCTCTTCGTATTCTGACCCCCACCTGGATAACCGACCCTCGCAGGACAGCCATCAAGACACACCAATAAGTGGGTACCGAGGTGTCGACAGGGGAGTTCATGGCTAGATAGGAAGACAACGTATCAGTGATGGATGTGAGTGCTTCGGTGGAGGTTAATAAGTACTCTAAGAATCGCCAAGGGTGCGGAGGGAGTTTTGAATTATAGCAGCACCACGCCCAGGTTACTGCTGCATGATCAGACCAAACTACCGGGCTAATAGTGGCTTTACGAGTATGTTGCAGCGACCATTTATCCAATAAAATAAAATCAATACGAGAATAGGAGTTATGTACATGAGAAAAGAAAGTAGGAGAGCGAATACACCAATCATCATAGACATCGAACTCCGTCAATAAGAGTTGCAGCTTGTTTGTAGAGTCTAGGTTCAGAGTTGAGCCCTTAGAGGACGGAGCTTTATCAATTTTCCCATCAGGGACCAAATTAAAATCACCCATAATAACTAAATGGCCCCTCTGAACTTTATGCAAAGTATCAAACAGTTTTCCTCAGAAAAGGAGTTTGCCGGGAGTTTGGGGCATACAAAGACAATATCGTTCTTTCTTTATACTCCAGCTTCCCAACTAAGATCAAATATCAACCGTCCTTATCTGAGGTTTGATGAGACAACTCAAAATGGACAGAGTTATGAAATAGAATTGCCACACTGTCTTTCAAGAGGTCCACTTGCAAAATAACTCGTAGGGTAACGAGAGTTATGGAAGAGGGGAGGGGCAATCGATGAGAAGTGGGTTTCCTGAAGAGCTACCACTTTCGCCTTTTCTTTATGAAAGGTCTCTAAAGCCAATCGTCTTTTATTAGGGGAGTACAAACCATGGACATCTATGGAAAAGAACGTAACCATGAAGTGTCAGTAGTCGCGATGTTCAGGAAGGGATGCGTCAAATCTCTTATCTGGACTCCAAGGAAGGGGGGGAGGGGACAGCAAAAAACACAATAAAAGGAAAGGCATACATGGAGAATAGGGAAAGGAATATAGAAAAGGAGAAGAAAAAGAAAAAACTGAATTAGCCCTAAAGTTAGGGCTACAGTGTTGGTCGCCTAAAAAAAAAACCTGGGAAACAAAACACATTGGGGGTGGCCAAAGCGGGGTACCCCCATGCAGTAACACAAACAATAAACTGTAGAACTATAAACGGAAGCACAAATATAGGAATACAAATTCTCTAGTGCACAGGTTCTCAAACTCGGTCCTCAGGACCCCACACAGTGCATGTTTTGCAGGTCTCCTCACAGAATCACAAGTGAAATAATTAGCTCCACCTGTGGACCTTTTAAAATGGGTCAGTGAGTAATTAATACACCTGTGCACTTGCTGAGTTACCTGCAAAACATGCACTGTGTGGGGTCCTGAGGACCGAGTTTGAGAACCCCTGCTCTAGTGCATCCGGCCCTCAGTGAGTAATTAGTTTTCTCTTACGTCCTAGAGGATGCTGGGGACTCCGTAAGGACCATGGGGTATAGACGGGCTCCGCAGGAGACATGGGCACTACAAAGAACTTTAGAATGGGTGTGCACTGGCTCCTCCCTCTATGCCCCTCCTCCAGACCTCAGTTAGAGCCTGTACCTAGAGGAGACTGGGTGCATTACAGGGGAGCTCTCCTGAGTTTCTCTGAAAAAAAATTTCTCTAACGTCCTAGTGGATGCTGGGGACTCCGTAAGGACCATGGGGAATAGACGGCTCCGCAGGAGACTGGGCACACTAAAAGAAAGATTTGGTACTACCTGGTGTGCACTGGCTCCTCCCTCTATGCCCCTCCTCCAGACCTCCGTTAGATTTCTGTGCCCGGCCGAGCTGGATGCACACTAGGGGCTCTCCTGAGCTCCTAGAAAGAAGTATATGTTAGGTTTTTTATTTTACAGTGAGACCTGCTGGCAACAGGCTCACTGCAACGAGGGACTAAGGGGAGAAGAAGCGAACCTACCTGCTTGCAGCTAGCTTGGGCTTCTTAGGCTACTGGACACCATTAGCTCCAGAGGGATCGACCGCAGGCCCAGTCCTTGGTGTTCGTTCCCGGAGCCGCGCCGCCGTCCCCCTTACAGAGCCAGAAACAAGAAGATGGTCCGGAAAAGCGGCGGCAGAAGACTTCAGTCTTCACCAAGGTAGCGTACAGCACTGCAGCTGTGCGCCATTGCTTCTCATGCACACTTCACACTCCGGTCACTGAGGGTGCAGGGCGCTGGGGGGGGGCGCCCTGAGCAGCAATAATATCACCTTGGCTGGCAAAATAACCACAATATATAGCCCCAGAGGCTATATATGTGGTAATTACCTCTGCCAGAATACAGAAAAAAGCGGGAGAAAAGTCAGCCGAAAAAGGGGCGGAGCCATCTCCCTCAGCACACCGGCGCCATTATTCCCTCACAGTTCCGCTGGAAGGAAGCTCCCTGACTCTCCCCTGCAGTCTACACTACAGAAAAGGGTAAAAAAGAGAGGGGGGGGGTGCACAGATTTGAGGCGCAGTAAATATTATAGCAGCTATAGGGGACATAATTCAGTTAGTCCCTGCATTATATAGCGCTCTGGTGTGTGCTGGCATACTCTATCTCTGTCTCCCCAAAGGGCTTTTGTGGGGTCCTGTCTCCTTTAAGAGCATTCCCTGTGTGTGTGTGCGGTGTCGGTACGGCTGTGTCGACATGTTTGATGAGGAGACTTATGTGGAGGCGGAGCAGATGCCTATAAATGTGATGTCACCCCCTGCGGGGCAGACACCTGAGTGGATGGACTTATGGAAGGAATTACGTGCGAGTGTCGACTCCTTACATAAAAAATTTGACGACAGGCCAAATACGGGACAGCCGGCTTCTCAGCCCGTGCCTGCCCAGGCAATTCAATGGCCATCAGGGGCTCTAAAACGCCCACTACCTCAGATGACAGACACAGATGTCGATACGGATACTGATACCAGTGTCGACGACGATGAGTCAAATTTAATGTCCACTAGGGCCATTCGTGGCATGATTGAGGCAATGAAAGAGGTTTTACACCTTTCTGATATAAACCCAGGTACCTCAAAAAAGGGTATTATGTTTGGGGAGAAAAAACTACCAATAGTTTTTCCCCCATCTGAAGAATTAAATGAAGTGTGTGAAGAAGCGTGGGCTTTCCCTGATAAGAAATTGGTGATTTCAAAAAAATTACTAATGGCGTTCCCTTTCTCGCCAGAGGATAGGTCACGTTGGGAAACTCCCCCTAGAGTGGATAAAGCGCTCACACGTTTGTCTAAAAAGGTGGCACTACCGTCTCCGGACGCCCTAAAGGAACCTGCTGATAGAAAGCAGGAGGCTATCCAAAAGTCTATATATACACACACTGGTGTTATACTGAGACCGGCTATTGCTTCAGCGTGGATGTGCAGTGCTGCTTATGCTTGGTCAGATTCCCTGTCAGAAAATATTGACACCCTGGACAGGGACACTATATTGCTTACCATAGAGCATATAAAAGACTCAGTCTTGTACATGAGAGATGCACAGAGGGAGATCTGCCGGCTGGCATCTAGAATAAGTGCATTGTCCATTTCTGCTAGGAGAGGCGTATGGACTCGGCAGTGGACAGGGGATGCAGATTCTAAAAGGCACATGGAAGTTTTGCCTTATAAGGGTGAGGAGTTATTCGGGGACGGTCTCTCAGACCTTGTTTCCACAGCAACAGCTGGGAAGTCAGCATTTTTACCCCATGTCCCCTCACAGCCTAAGAAAGCGCCGTATTATCAGGTGCAGTCCTTTCGAACCCAGAAAAACAGGCGGGGAAAAGGCGGGTCCTTTCTGTCTAGAGGCAGAGGAAGGGGGAAGAAACTGCACCACGCAGCAGGTTCCCAGGAACAAAAGTCCTCCCCCGCTTCTTCCAAATCCGCCGCATGACGGTGGGGCTCCACAGGCGGAGACAGGTACGGTGGGGGGCCGCCTCAAAAATTTCAGCGATCAGTGGGTTCGCTCACGGGTGAATACCTGGATCCTTCAAGTAGTATCTCAGGGGTACAAGCTGGAATTCGAGGCGACTCCCCCCCGCCGTTTCCTCAAATCGGCCTTACCGACAATTGCCTCGAGCAGGGAGGCTGTACTAGAGGCAATTCACAAGCTGTATTCCCAGCAGGTGATAGTAAAAGTGCCCCTACTTCAACAAGGACGGGGTTACTATTCCACACTGATTGTGGTACCGAAACCGGACGGTTCGGTGAGACCCATTTTAAAGTTAAAATCCTTGAACACATACATAAAAAAATCAAAGTTCAAGATGGAATCGCTCAGGGCGGTTATTGCAAGCCTGGACGAGGGGGATTACATGGTATCCCTGGACATCAAGGGTGCTTACCTGCATGTCCCCATTTACCTTCCTCACCAGGAGTATCTCAGATTTGTGGTACAGGATTGTCATTACCAATTCCAGACACTACCGTTTGGACTGTCCACGGCACCGAGGGTGTTTACCAAGGTAATGGCAGAAATGATGATACTCCTTCGAAAAAAGGGAGTTTTAATTATCCCGTACTTGGACGATCTCCTAATAAAGGCGAGGTCCAGGGAGCAGTTACTGGTCGGAGTAGCACTATCTCGGGAAGTGCTACAACAGCATGGCTGGATTCTAAACATTCCAAAGTCACAACTGGTTTCTTCCACACGCTTACTGTTCCTGGGGATGATTCTGGACACAGAACAGAAAAAAGTGTTTCTCCCGCAGGAGAAAGCCAAGGAGCTGTCATCTCTAGTCAGAGACCTCCTAAAACCAAAACGGGTATCGGTGCATCACTGCACACGAGTCCTGGGAAAAATGGTGGCTTCATACGAAGCAATTCCATTCGGCAGGTTCCATGCAAGGACCTTCCAGTGGGACCTCTTGGACAAGTGGTCGGGATCGCATCTTCAGATGCATCGTCTGATAACCCTGTCTCCAAGGACCAGGGTGTCTCTACTGTGGTGGCTGCAGAGTGCTCATCTTCTAGAGGGCCGCAGATTCGGCATACAGGACTGGGTCCTGGTGACCACGGATGCCAGCCTTCGAGGCTGGGGAGCAGTCACACAGGGAAGAAACTTCCAAGGACTATGGTCAAGTCAGGAGACTTCCCTGCACATAAATATTCTGGAACTAAGGGCTATTTACAATGCCCTAAGTCAGGCAAAACCCCTGCTTCAAAACCAGCCGGTACTGATCCAGTCAGACAACATCACGGCAGTCGCCCATGTAAACCGACAGGGCGGCACAAAAAGCAGGATGGCGATGGCAGAAGCCGCAAGGATTTTCCGATGGGCGGAAAATCACATAATAGCACTGTCGGCAGTGTTCATTCCGGGAGTGGACAACTGGGAAGCAGACTTCCTCAGCAGACACGACCTACACCCGGGAGAGTGGGGACTTCATCCAGAAGTCTTCCTACTGTTGGTAAACCGTTGGGAAAGGCCACAGGTGGACATGATGGCGTCCCGCCTCAACAAAAAGCTTAAGAGATATTGCGCCAGGTCAAGGGACCCTCAGGCGATAGCTGTGGACGCGCTAGTGACACCCTGGGTGTACCAGTCGGTTTATGTGTTCCCTCCTCTGCCCCTCATACCAAAGGTACTGAGAATAATAAGAAGGCGAGGAGTAAGAACGATACTCGTGGTTCCGGATTGGCCAAGAAGAGCTTGGTACCTGGAACTTCAAGAAATGTTATCAGAGGACCCATGGCCTCTACCGCTCAGACAAGATCTGCTGCAGCAGGGGCCCTGTCTGTTCCAAGACTTACCGCGGCTGCGTTTGACGGCATGGCGGTTGAATTCCGGATCCTAAAGGAAAAGGACATTCCGGAGGAAATCATTCCTACGCTGATAAAAGCCAGGAAAGAAGTAACCGCAAACCATTATCACCGCATTTGGCGAAAATATGTTGCGTGGTGTGAGGCCAGGAAGGCCCCCACAGAGGAATTTCAGCTGGGTCGTTTTCTGCACTTCCTACAGTCAGGAGTGACTATGGGCCTAAAATTGGGTTCCATTAAGGTCCAGATTTCGGCTCTGTCGATTTTCTTCCAGAAAGAACTGGCTTCACTGCCTGAAGTTCAGACTTTTGTAAAGGGAGTGCTTCATATTCAGCCCCCTTTTGTGCCTCCTGTGGCACCTTGGGATCTCAATGTGGTGTTGAGTTTCCTAAAATCACATTGGTTTGAACCACTTAAAACCGTGGATCTCAAATATCTCACGTGGAAAGTGGTCATATTATTGGCCTTGGCTTCGGCCAGGCGTGTGTCAGAATTGGCGGCTTCGTCGTGTAAAAGCCCTTATCTGATTTTCCATATGGATAGGGCAGAATTGACGACTCGTCCCCAGTTTCTCCCTAAGGTGGTATCAGCTTTTCACTTGAACCAACCTATTGTAGTACCTGCGGCTACTAAGGATTTGGAGGATTCCAAGTTACTGGACGTAGTCAGGGCCTTGAAAATTTATGTTTCCAGGACGGCTGGAGTCAGGAAAACTGACTCGCTTTTTATCCTGTATGCACCCAACAAAATAGGTGCTCCTGCTTCTAAGCAGACTGTTGCTCGCTGGATTTGTAGCACAATTCAGCTGGCGCATTCTGCGGCTGGTTTGCCGCATCCTAAATCAGTGAAAGCCCATTCCACGAGGAAGGTGGGCTCATCTTGGGCGGCTGCCCGAGGGGTCTCGGCTTTACAACTTTGCCGAGCTGCTACTTGGTCAGGGGCAAACACGTTTGCTAAATTCTACAAATTTGATACCCTGGCTGAGGAGGACCTTGAGTTCTCTCATTCGGTGCTGCAGTGTCATCCGCACTCTCCCGCCCGTTTGGGAGCTCTTGTATAATCCCCATGGTCCTTACGGAGTCCCCAGCATCCACTAGGACGTTAGAGAAAATAAGAATTTACTCACCGATAATTCTATTTCTCGTAGTCCGTAGTGGATGCTGGGCGCCCATCCCAAGTGCGGATTGTCTGCAATACTTGTATATAGTTATTGCCTAACTAAAGGGTTATTGTTGAGCCATCTGTTGAGAGGCTCAGTTGTTATTCATACTGTTAACTGGGTAAAATATCACGAGTTATACGGTGTGATTGGTGTGGCTGGTATGAGTCTTACCCGGGATTCAAAATCCTTCCTTATTGTGTCAGCTCTTCCGGGCACAGTATCCTAACTGAGGTCTGGAGGAGGGGCATAGAGGGAGGAGCCAGTGCACACCAGGTAGTACCAAATCTTTCTTTTAGTGTGCCCAGTCTCCTGCGGAGCCGTCTATTCCCCATGGTCCTTACGGAGTCCCCAGCATCCACTACGGACTACGAGAAATAGAATTATCGGTGAGTAAATTCTTATTTTTGTTAGGTTTTTTATTTTCAGTGAGCACTGCTGGCAACAGGCTCCCTGCATCGTGGGACTGAGGAGAGAGAGAAGCAGACCTACTTAAATGATAGGCCCTGCTTCTTAGGCTACTGGACACCATTCGCTCCAGAGGGAGTCGGAACGCAGGTCTCCCCACGCCGTTCGTCCCAGAGCCGTGCCGCCGTAGTCCTCACAGAGCCGGAAGATAAAAGCCGGGTGAGTATAAGAAGAAAGAAGACTTCAAAGGCGGCAGAAGACTTCAGATCTTCTCTGAGGTAACGCTGCGCGCCATTGCTCCCACACAAAAGGCACTGATGGGTGCAGGGCGCAGGGGGGGGGGGGGGCGCCCTGGGCAACAATAATAAACCTCTAGTACTGGCTACCAGGCATATATAGGCTGCGAAGGCAGTATATATTATAATCCCCCACCAGTATTACAAAATTGAGCGGGACCGAAGCCCGCAGCTGAGGGGGTGGAGCTTGATCCCTCAGCACTAACCAGCGCCATTTTCTCCACAGAGCACTGCAGAGAAGCTGGCTCCCCGGACTCTCCCCTGCTGAACACGGTGGCACAGGGCAGAAAAGATGGGGGGGGGGGCACTTGTAAGGCGCAGTGAGTGTATTATATACATATAATTATATAAAAGCGCTATTTATCTGGGAATTTGTTTCCAGTGTCAGTTGGCGCTGGGTGTGTGCTGGCATACACTCTCTCTGTCTCTCCAAAGGGCCTTATTGGGGAACTGTCTCCATATAAATATATCCCTGTGTGTGTGGGGGTGTCAGTACGAGTGTGTCGGCATGTCTGAAGCGGAAGGCTCGTTTAAGGAGGAGGTGGAGCAGATGATTGTGGTGTCTCCGTCGGCAACGCCGACACCTGATTGGTTGGACATGTGGAATGTTTTAAATGCAAATGTGACCTTATTACATAAAAGGATGGACAAAGCAGAGTCCAGGGAAAAAGCAGGGAGTCAATCCATGGCTTTGACTGTGTCACAGAGCCCTTCAGGGTCTCAAAAATGTCCCCTATCCCAAATAGCAGACCGATACCGATACGGATTCTGACTCCAGTGTCGACTACGATGATGCAAGGTTACACCCAAGGGTGTCAAAAAGTATTCATTATATGATTATTGCAATAAAAGATATTTTGCATATCACAGATGACCCCTCTGTCTCTGACACGAGGGTACACATGTTTTAGGAAAAGGAAACCTGAGGTAACCTTTCCCCCATCTCATGAGCTGAATGCGTTGTTTGAAAAGGCTTGGGAAACTCCGGGCTAAAAGCTGCAGATTCCCAAGAGGATTCTTATGGTGTATCCTTTCCCTGCACAGGACAGGGTACGGTGGGAATCCTCGCCCAGGGTGGACAAGGCTTTAACGCGCTTGTCCAAGAAGGTGGCGCTACCGTCTACAGACACTGCAGCCCTCAAGGATCCTGCTGATCGCAGACGGGAAACTACCTTAAAATCTATTTATACACATACGGGTGCTTTACTCAGACCGGCAATAGCATCGGCTTGGGTTTGTAGCGCTGTAGCAGCTTGGACAGATACCTTGTCAGCTGACATTGATACCCTAGACAGGGATACCATTTTATTGACCTTAGGTCACATTAAAGACGCAGTCTTATATATGAGAGAAGCTCCGAGGGACGTTGGGCTGCTAGGTTCGAGAGCCAACGCCATGGCGATTGCGGCTAGGTGAGCCTTGTGGACCCGCCAATGGACGGGTGATGCCGACTCAAAGAGGCATATGGAGGTTTTACCTTACAAGGGTGAGGTTTTATTTGGGGAAGGTCTAGCGGACCTGGTTTCCACAGCTACCGCGGGTAAATCTACTTTTTTGCCTTGTGTTCCCCCACAGCAAAAGAAAACTCCACAATATCAGATGCAGTCCTTTCGGTCGCATAAGTCCAGAAGAGGTCGGGGCTCTTCCTTCCTCTCCAGAGGTAAGGGTAGAGGGAAAAGAATGCCTGCTACGGCTAGTTCCCAGGAGCAGAAGTCCTCCCCGGCTTCTACTAAATCCACCACATGACGCTGGGGCTCCACTGAGGAAGTCCGCGCCGGTGGGGGCACGTCTTCGACTCTTCAGCCAGGTCTGGGTTCTGTCAGACGTGGATCCTTGGGCGATGGAAATCGTATCCCAAGGCTACAAAACTGGAATTCGAAGAGGTGCCTCCTCGACGATTTTTCAAGTCGGCTTTGCCAGCTTCTCCCCCATAGAGGGAAATAGTGTTAGCTGCAATTCAAAAGCTGTGTCAACAGCAAGTGATTATCAAGGTTCCCCTAGTCCAACAGTGGAAAGGGTACTATTCCCGAAATCGTATGGCTTGGTCAGACCCATTCTGAATCTAAAATCCCTAAACCTGTACTTAAAAAAAATTCAAATTCAAGATGGAATCGCTCCGGGCAGTGATCTCCAGCCTGGAAGGGGGGGATTTTATGGTGTCACTAGACATAAAGGATGCATACCTTCATATCCCCATATATCCTCATCAGGCGTACCGGAGATTCGCTGTACAGGACTGTCATTACCAGTTTCAGACGTTGCCGTTTGGGCTTTCCACGGCCCCGAGGATTTTCACCAAGGTAATGGCGGAAATGATGGTGCTCCTGCGCAGGCAGGGAGTCACAATTATCCCGTACTTGGACGATCTCCTGATAAAAGCGAGATCGAGAGATCAATTGCTGAAAAGTGTGTTGCTCTCTCTGAGAGTGCTACAACAGCACGGTTGGATTCTAAATCCACCAAAGTCACAATTGATTCCAACGACTCGGCTATCATTTATAGGCATGATTCTGGACACGGAACAGAAAAAGGTTTTTCTCCCAATGGAAAAAGCCCAGGAACTCCAGAACATGGTCTGAGACCTGCTAAAACCAAAAAGAGTGTCAGTTCATCAATGCACTCTAGTTCTGTGAAAAATGGTGGCTGCCTACGAGGCCATCCCCTTCGTCAGGTTCCATGCGAGGACATTTCAGTGGGACCTTCTGGACAAGTGGTCGGGGTCCCATCTACAAATACGTCAGAAAATAAGCCTGTCCCCCAGGGCCAGGGTGTCTCTCCTGTGGTGGCTATAGAGTGCTCACTTTCTTGAGGGTCGCAGGTTCGGCATTCAAGACTGGGTTCTGGTGACCACGGACGCGAGCCTCCGAGGATGGGGAGCAGTCACACAAGGAAGACATTTTCAGGGACTGTGGTCAAGCCAGAAGGCTTGTCTACACATCAACGTACTGGAATTGAGGGCCATATACAACGGCCTACGACAAGCGGAGAATCTTCTTTGCGACCTACCGGTTCTGATTCAATCAGACAACGTCACAGCCGTGGCTCATGTAAACCGCCAAGGCGGGACAAGGAGCAGAGTGGCAATGGCGGAAGCCACCAGGATTCTTAGCTGGGCGAAAAATCACGTAAGTGCTCTGTCAGCAGTCTTCATTCCGGAAGTGGACAACTGGGAAGCAGACTTCCTCAGCAGACACGATCTCCATCCAGGAGAGTGGGGACCTCATCAAGAAGTTTTTGCAGAGATAACAAGGCTTTGGGGACTTCCTGAAATAGACATGATGGCGTCACGCCTCAACAAGACGCTTCGGAGGTATTGTGCTAGGTCAAGGGACCCTCAGGCAGTAGCAGTAGACGCCCTGGTGACACCATGGGTGTTTCAGTCGGTCTATGTGTTCCCTCCTCTTCCTCTCATCTCAAAAATATTGAGAATTATAAGACAAAAAAGAGTGCAGACAATACTCATTGTTCCAGATTGGCCACGAAGGGCCTGGTATTCAGATCTTCAGGAGATGCTCACAGAAGATCCATGGCCTCTTCCTCTCAGGGAGGACCTGTTGCAGCAGGGGCCCTGCGTATTCCAAGACTTACCGTGGTTACATTTGACGGCATGGCGGTTGAACACAGAATCCTAGCTGGGAAAGGTATTCCGGAGGAAGTCATCCCTACTCTGATAAAGGCTAGGAAGGAGGTGACGGCGAAACATTATCACTGTATCTGGAGGAAGTATGTATCTTGGTGTGAAGCCAAGAATGCACCTACGGAGGATTTCCATCTTGGCCATTTTCTCCACTTTCTACAGACAGGAGTGGATATGGGCCTAAAGTTATCTGTAATCTGTACCTTAATGGAGCCTATCTATATTCTTCCAGAAGGAATTGGCTTCTCTCCCAGAAGTCCAGACTTTTGTAAAGGGAGTGCTACACATCCAGCCTCCTTTTGTCCCCCCAGTGGCGCCATGGGACCTTAACGTGGTGTTACAGTTCCTAATATCACACTGGTTTGAACCTCTTCAAACGGTTGAATTAAAATTTCTCACTTGGAAGGTGGTCATGTTGTTGGCCTTGGCATCTGCAAGGTAGGTGTCCGAATTGGCGGCCTTGTATCACAAGAGCCCCTATTTGATTTTCCATGTGGATAGAGCAGAGTTGAGGACTCGTCCTCAATTTTTGCCTAAGGTGGTTTCTTAATTTCATATGAACCAACCTATTGTGGTGCTTGTGGCTACGGGTGACTTGGAGGATTCCAAGTCCCTGGATGTAGTCAGGGCCTTAAAAATTTATGTAGCCAGGACGGCTAGGGTTAGGAAAACAGAGGCACTGTTTGTCCTGTATGCAGCCAATAAGGTTGGCGCTCCTGCTTCTAAGCAGACTATTGCTCGCTGGATCTGTAACACGATTCAGCAGGCTCATTCTACGGCTGGATTGCCGTTACCAAATTCGGTAAAGACCCATTCCACTAGGAAGGTGGGCTCTTCTTGGGCGGCTACCCGAGGCGTCTCGGCTTTACAGCTTCGCCGAGCGGCTACTTGGTCGGGTTCAAACACTTTTTTTTGCAAAATTCTACAAGTTTGATACCCTGGCTGATGAGGACCTCTTGTTTGCTCAATCGGTGCTGCAGAGTCATCCGCACTCCCCCGCCCGTTTTGGAGCTTTGGTATAATCCCCATGGTCCTTACGGAGTCCCCAGCATCCTCTAGGACGTAAGAGAAAATAAGATTTTAAACCTACCGGTATATCTTTTTCTCCTAGTCCGTAGAGGATGCGGACATATTTCTGCTTGACTTGTTTATAGTTGTTGCTTACATAAGGGTTATGTTACAGTTAAGATCAGTCGTTGGCTTTTACTGTTTTGTTCATTATGTTAACTGGTTGCGTATAGTCCAGGTTATACGGTGTGGATGGTGTGGGCTGGTATGAATCTTGCCCTTAGATTAACAAAAATCCTTTCCTCGTACTGTCCATCTCCTCTGGGCACAGTTTCTCTAACTGAGGTCTGGAGGAAGGGCATAGAGGGAGGAGCCAGTGCACACCCATTCTAAAGTTCTTTGTAGTGCCCATGTCTCCTGCGGAGCCCGTCTATACCCCATGGTCCTTACGGAGTCCCCAGAATCCTCTACGTACTAGGCCTATGAGGAAGAATCGTGTCTGACTATGAGCTTAACAGGGAATCCCCACCTGTATTGAATGTCATTGTCGAGGAAAGCAGTTGTAATGGAGTGGAAAGCTCGCCGTTTTGCTAAAGTGTATTGGGAAAGGTCCGGGTATATTTGAAGGCCCCCAAGTACATCTGTATTTTCAGCTTGTCTGGCAGCTTTTAAGAGGTTTTCCTTGACATGGAAAAAGTGGACTCTTAGCAGTGTATCTCTCGGATAGTTTGAGGCATATCTCCCCCCCCTCGGTTTAGTCAGTAGGTGGACACGATCCATTATTAGATCTTGAGTTGTAGCTGACGGGAGCAGTTTTCGGAATAGGTTGGTAACATAGGGGGTAATTCAGACCTGATCGTAGCAGCAAATTTGTTAGCAGTTGGTCAAGTCCACGTGCAGTGCAGGTGGGGCAGATGTAACATGTGCAGAGAGAGATAGATTTGGGTGGGGTGTGTTCAAACTGAAATCTAAATTGCAGTGTAAAAATAAAGCAGCCAGTATTTACCCTGCACAGAAACAAAATAACCCACCCAAATCTAACTCTCTCTGCACATGTTATATTCTGATAATCTAGGGTGCCATGATTCAAAAAAGTTTATGGCCCACTGAGCTAGGCTAGCTGTTTTTCTTATGTCTTCCTTTGTGGGAGGTGACAGCTCAGCACAAGTTGAATTCTGTCCCCATTCCAGTTCTAAAGGGCCCCATACACTACAACAATATGTCCTGAGGATGAAGTCGGAGGCGATTTCCCTTGAACTCTCCCAGGAGCTTCCCGGGAGTGGTTCCATATGATTCCATACGATTTGGTACATTTTGCATGCAATATATCGTATGCGATCCCAGCCGTGCCTACGGGAACAGACATATAACGAGTGCGGCACTAACGATCTAGGGGAGCCGATCCGACCCTTGCAGGAACGCGGATCGGAAACACCTCCAAAATGCCCAATTTTCACCCAATTTATCGGCTCGAATGGCCGAAATTGAATGAAATCGGGCATTATCGTTCTAGTGTATTTAAGGATCGTGCAAGCAGAGAGATCGGTGACATTTACAGGTTGATTCAGGATCAGACTTGTCTCCCATAACTTTTGTGACCCTTGGATATCTTTATTTTTCTTGTGAGTGTTCCATATTGCTACTTTATAGTAATTTCTTGTCTTGATATCCGCTTCCCACTTTCTTTTTTTAAAGAACTTTTGTAGCATTTTGGTCAGTGTAGTTGCAGTAGCAGCACATCCTAAAGGCTGAAGTCTGTGATTGTAACATTTCTGTACTGGTGTTAAATGTTTTGCGGGTAATTATTATCTATTTGTTTCGGTCCAGTCTTGTATTATATAAGCCACATTGCTGAGCAGTTTATCGCTCTGTTTTCAATGGGGAAAGAATTTAGCTACCTGATAAGTCACCATGACCGTGTTGATGTACAGCTTTTTTTTTATTTTTTAAACACTTGCATACATCCTTGGGTGGGGATTACCATTACATGGCAGCTCCCCTTACTGCAGTATTGCGTGACAAAGAAAAACTGAAGCTCCTAATGCAACAACACAATTGTGTTCCCTCTTGAGTGCATAGACTGGGCAGCAAGTCTGTAATAATGGGGTAGTAACAAGAAACATATACACCTTTCACATCGCAAAAATGACCCGGTTATCGACCCGGCATATTGCTAGGTCGACGCGGGTCAGTGTGCGATTTGAAAGGGGCCACAGAGAATTCCCGGGTCGCCTGACCCGGTAATTCAACCTGGGTAATAAGAATGGTTATTCCTGGGTTGAATACCAGGTCAGTGGCAGTGTAAACGGGTTCCTGTGTCGATGGGACCAGTTTACTACATAGGGAGAGGCGGTGCGGAGATGAGCTCATCTCCCAACGCTGCCTCTCCCGCTGCCGGCTCCGCCCCCCGCCGCTATAGCAAATGACCTGGCATATTGCCAAGTTGGGAAGCCAGCTCAGTGGCTCCAATGCCGGATCCCACCCGGGAAGGACCAGTTTCCAATTCCTGGGTGGGATCCGGCTTTGGAGATGTGAAAGGGGTAATAAAGATGAGAAGAATGAACACTCTGGGGTTATTAAAGCTTGGAGAGAGCTAAAATTGTGAGAGAGGGTACCAATCATGCAGCTCATAATTGTTATTTTTCAAACGCAGCCTGTAAAATGTAAAGCAGAAGCTGATTGGCTGGTACTTTATCTCTCACAATTGCATCTCTGTCCGTGCTTTGATAAATAACCCCCTCAGTGAGAAGTGGACACATGTACTTGGTAATCACTAATACCCCTTTTACACCACCAGCATATAACATGGCTTATAGCACATGAACGTGCACAACCCGTGTTGCTGCACGATGTAAAAGGTTTGAGTTGGAATAATCCGTGTAGAGTTACCCGGTATTCCAACTCTGGTAGTTTGCAGGGTTAAACATGTGTTCAACCTGGCAAACTGCTGTGTAAACGGTAGCTGGGTCGCATCGACCCAGCTCCCATTTACAGTGTATAGACGGGTGGAGCTTGGAGATAATGTGATCTCCAAGCGCCGCCCCCACCATGTCAGAGGCAATGTCGCCAACCCGGCAAATTGCTGGGTTGGTAATGCGATGTGAAAGGGGGGTGACGCGGGTCGCAGCCAGGTAGCACCTGTGTCAGGCTCCCGGCTGCGACCCGCGATATTTAGTCTAAAAAAGGTATAACGCAAAGACAGTGATAAGTGGGTTTATAGTCATTCACAGAGGGATATGTCACTTGACAGGGGATTTTCAGAATGTACAATATTTGGGATAGTGGGTGGCTAACTTGTTATCCACTCTGTAATAGACCAGTGGTAATACATAAAAGCTTGTTAAGAGCCTTTCTAAAACACAGGCTGTCTGCAGTTGTGCTGCTCCTCTCCTATATAATAGCCCAGATCTGTCACTCTGTGATTGTGCGGATAATGCTGGGAGTGGCTAGGAGCTCTCATTGGGTTAGCAGCAGGTCTATTACACCCAGTCCACAGCTGATTGGGCGAGAAACGCCCTCCCACACAGGTTACATCCAATGGGAGGCTCTGCCCTTTGGCTGCTGTGTGTTCCCAGAGCAGGATTAACAATGGGGCTGATGGAGCTGCAGCTCCAGCGCCACACCCCAAAATAGTCCCACTGCATCTGCAGCAACATACCCTCCAAGCAATTTACACATAAAAATCGGTACATATTTGAAAAGGGGGTGTGGTAACGGGTACAGCAGCGTGGCCACTCCCCTTTTCCTATACTTTCAATGTAAGTTCAAAGAGCCAAAAATTGGTAGAGACCATAAAAAAAGGTACAGTTGGAGGGTATGCCACTGCATCTGCAGCAAGTCTCTGCGCTGTAGATGGGAAAAAGATTCCCCCCCCCCCCCCATGTCCTGCTGCCAGTCTGCCTGCCCCCTCCGGCATCAACAATCCCCACTCCCTAGCCGCGGCGCAGGTGGAACAAAAGCTGCTGCAACCACCGGCATAGATGTGTATGAAAGCTGCACAGCGGAAGTCTTTCCTAGCCCTCCCTGCGCCGCATACTCTCTGAGCCCTGGAGCCTTCTCTGCGCGTGATGTCACAGTAGTGCCTCCCCGCCACAGCTGCGCCCAGATCCCCAGAGGCCCTGACTCTGCGACACAGCACCTGGGATGCTGGTCTGGAATCCCTGAGATGGCTAATGTAACAGACAGAGTGGGTGATATCACTGAGGGTAATGTCTGGAAGCTGAATCAATGTAAAAGGTGACTGTGCAGTGCAGTGGGTGACGGGTGGTCTTCTGGTTGCTGAATGTCGGGATCCCGGCGCCCAGTATGCCGGCACCGGAATCCCGACACCCGGCATACCGACACATATTCTCCCTCGTGGGGGTCCACGACCCCCCTGGAGGGAGAATAAAATAGCATGGTGCACGTAGCGCGCCACCGTGCTCGCATCGTGGCAAGCGCAGCGAGCCCGCAAGGGGCTCATTTGCGCTCACCACACTGTCGGTATGCTGGCGGTCGGGCTCCCGGCACCGGTAAGCTGGTCGCCGGGAGCCCGGCCGCCGGCATACCATACTACACATGTGGGTGGCACTGCACTCTCACCTTTAACATTGATTCAGCGAGTCAGTCAGTTCTGCCAGCCAGTCACTATTGTTAGTGCCGGTGTCCCAATGCACCGCATTACAAGGAAGTAGAAGCACTAAATAAACTACACCTCCCAGCAGCCCTTAGCGCCATAGCATTCCGGCACTAAGGCCTGCTGGGAGCTGTAGTTTATCGAGTGCATCTTCTTCCCTGTAATGCGGCGTGTTAAGACACCAGCGCTAACAATAGTAACTGGCTGCTTGGCTGCTGTGTGAGTCTCCGGGAGAGCCACTGCCGAAGGGAGGACAGCAGCTTAACTGCTTCCAGGAGGAGAAGCATTACCCGCCCTCCCTCACTCGCAGTACCTCCGGGCCCCATCCGCGGCACCCAACCCCCCCCCCCCCCTCCCTCCACCACCCGCGGTTTCTCCGGACCCCCACCCGCCGCACCCGCCCCTCCCCCACCCACGGCACCCCCGGACCCACTCCCCTATCCGCGTCTCCCCTGCACCCGCCACTCCCCCAACCACAGCACCTACTAGTTGATTCATCAGGCCCTGCATGCGCTGTTGCAAGTGACTACGACCTCTTAACCATCGCACACCCTTTGTCCGTGCAATATTTAACCACTCACAATTATGATTGGAGGTAATATTACATGCCACAAGGGCGTGCAAGGGTTAAGGGGGTGTAGCCCCTTACGACAGTGTGTAGAGCACCCGTAGGGCGCGATGAATCACCTAGTACTGAAATTATTTTGCATTTGTTTGCTGTGTGCTGGAGCTACCTGAGATTTGAAACACCACAACTTCTAAAGGAAGCTTTGGGAGGATTTAAATCAAATACAGATAATTTTAGTGAGTTATGAATACCACATTACACTCTAACATAGGGGTGGGCAACGTGCGGCCCGCGGGCCGGATGCGGCCCGCGAACCGATCCTGTCCGGCCCCGCTTTCCCACACCACTGTGCAATGACAAGTGGCCCGACTGGCTGAGCCGCTCGTCATTGCGCTACCTAACTCGAAGAAGCGGCGCCGCAGAGGAAATCCCGGTCACGTCACTGGGTCTGCTGACCGGGATTTCCACTGTGAGGTCAGGCGCTGGGCGGCACTGGGGGCGGGGCCACGGCAGGAGCGGGCAGCAGGCAGTAGCAGCAGGGACTCCGTGCGGCACAGCGGGGATCAGGCAGCGGGCCCCGGATCTGCCACTGTGAAAAAAGGTAAAGGAATAAATGCTTAACTTTAAAAGCTGCTATATAGGTTCAGGGGAGGGGAGGGTTGGTTAGGAGGGGAGGGACTGCTATATGGGTTTAGGGGAGGATAGAGACTGCTATATAGGTCCAGCAGAGGGGGGGGGGGGAAGGAGGGAAGGGTAGAGACTGCTATATAGGTCCAGCAGGGAGGGGAGGGAGGAAGGAAGGGTAGAGACTGCTATATGGGGGGGGGGGGGGGAGAGCTAGTAACTGTGCCCAGGGAGAGACAGGAGCTGTGAATACCAGCATTACACAGAATACTGTTTGTTTTCAGCACTGTTTTTTTTTTTTTTTTTTATTACTGGATTACTTTTTTTTTTTTTTAGACATTTTGTTTTTTGCCCGTAAAAAACTACGTATTTAATGTATATTGTGGTGTATGTTTTTATAGATATATATATATATATATATATATATATATATATATATATATATATATATATATATATATATATATATACACACACTATGTTTTTATTGTTATATACATAACTATAGGCCTAATTCAGACCTGATCGCTAGCAGGGGATTTTTGCACTGCTGCGATCAGGTAGTCGCCGCCTACAGGGGTGGGGGTAATCGCTGTGCAGGGGTGTGATCGCATCTGCAGAGAGCTGCACAAACAAAAGTTTGTGCAGTCTCTACACAGCCCAGGACTTACTCTTCCAGTGCGATGATCGAGACCGGAGCGGACGTCAGAAACCTTCCCTTCAAATGCCAGGTCCCGCCTGCGTTTTTCCGACACTCCTCTAAAACGGTCAGTTGCCACCCACAAACGTCCTCTTCCTCTCAATCACCTTGCGATCGCCCGTGCGATCGCTTTGTTCGTACCATCCCGTCGCTGCGGACCGACGCGCCTACACATTGCGGTGCAGTTCAGACCCGATTTACAAGATATTTTGTGTGTGGCCCTCGACTATTCACTGGAAGTGTTAAGCGGCCCCCCAGCTGAAATGATTGCCCACCCCTGCTCTAACAAGTAGCTGTCGAAGGACAGATTTTATAAGTTGTGCTAAACTAGTTACGTTTTAAAATTCTCCAAATCCGCAAGATTTTCCTTCAGCAGTCAACCATTGAGAGTTTGTAAGAGTATTTTCAGCTCACACCGCCTCACCTTATGTAACTGTCTGTATTACGTACGTTCCACCATATGCTGTTGCTTATGTAAAGGCTGTGGTCTCAGACACATGGCACATTAAACCTTGTCAGCTTGTCTTTGTTATAACAGACTGTGAGTGTTCATTGACGCATCTAAAAGTTTCTCCCAGCTTTAGTGTGCCTTTTTTTTTTTTTTTTGGTTACTGTTAGCACTTCATAATGCTGTAGGCAATTTTGAAATTGATGCAATGTGAACACTTGTCAAGGGTGGGTGTATGGGTCTATTATCTTACATTGTAGGTGGTATCAAAGCTTTTTGTTTGTTTGCTATTAGCAGATATTAGCTATTTGGCTAATAGGCCCTACACACATGCCGATATTCTGAAAGATATGAACGATCTCGTTCATAAATGAACGAGAACTCGTTCATATCTTTCAGTGTGGAGACTCCAGCGATGAACGATGCGCGGCCCCGCGCTCGTTCATCGCTGATCTCCCGTCGGCTGTGCATGCAGGCCAATATGGACGATCTCGTCCATATTTGCCTGCACTTCAATGCAGCCGGGTGACGGGGGGAGTGAAGAAACTTCACTCCCCCCGTCACTGCCCCCCCGCCGCCGGGTTGCTCGTCGGCCGTATCGGCCGTCGGGCACCTCGGCGGCGCATCGCCGAGTGTGTAGGGCCCTTAAGAAATCACTCTCACTCAAAAGAGCATTGTTTAAATTGTGTTGGGTCAGTACATCAGAGATAAATGGCTGTATGTACACTGCTCAAAAAAATAAAGGGAACACTAAAATAACACATCCTAGATCGGAATGAATGAAATATTCTTATTAAATACTTTGTTCTTTACATAGTTGAATGTGCTGACAACAAAATCACACAAAAATGATCAATGGAAATCAAATTTATTAACCCATGGAGGTCTGGATTTGGAGTCGCACTCAAAATTAAAGTGGAAAAACACACTACAGGCTGATCCAATTTTCATGAAATATCCTTAAAACAAGTCAAAATGAGGCTCAGTAGTGTGTGTGGCCTCCACGTGCCTGTATGACCTCCCTACAACGCCTGGGCATGCTCCTAATGAGGTGGCGGATGATCTCCTGAGGAATCTCCTCCCAGACCTGCCAACTCCTGGACAGTCTGTGGTGCAACGTGGCACCACAGACTGTGGCGTTGGTGAATGGAGCGAGACATGATGGGGGTAATTCTGAGTTGATCGCAGCAGGAACATTTTTAGCAATTGGGCAAAACCATGTGCACTGCAGGGGAGGCAGATTTAACATGTGCAGAGAGAGTTAGATTTGGGTGGGGTGTGTTCAATCTGCAATCTAATTTGCAGTGTAAAAATAAAGCAGCCAGGATTTACCCTGCACAGAAATAAAATAACCCACCCAAATCTAACTCTTTCTGCACATGTTATAACTGCCTCCCCTGCAGTGCACATGGTTTTGCCCAATTGCTAAAAAAATTCCTGCTGCGATCAACTTGGAATTACCCCCGATGTCCCAATTGGACTCAATTGGATTCAGGTCTGGGGAACGGGCGGGCCAGTCCATAGCATCAATGCCTTCGTCTTGCAAGAACTGCTGACACACTCCAGCCACATGAGGTCTAGCATTGTCTTGCATTAGGAGGAACCCAGGGCCAACTGCACCAGCATATGGTCTCACAAGGGGTCTGAGGAGCTCATCTCTGTACCTAATGGCAGTCAGGCTACCTCTGGCGAGCACATGGAGGGCTGTGCGGCCCCCAAAGAAATGCCACCCCACACCATTACTGACCCACTGCCAAACCGGTCATGCTGGAGGATGTTGCAGGAGCAGAACGTTCTCTTTGGCGTCTCCAGACTTTGTCACGTCTGTCACATGTGCTCAGTGAGAACCTGCTTTCATCTGTGAAGAGCACAGGGTGCCAGTGGCGAATTTGCCAATCTTGGTGTTCTCTGGCAAATGCCAAACGTCCTGCACGGTGTTGGGCTGTAAGCACAACCCCCACCTGTGAACGTCGGGCCCTCATACCACCCTCATGTAGTCTGTTTCTGATAGTTTGAGTAGACACATGCACATTTGTGGCTTGCTGGAGGTCATTTTTCAGGGCTCTGGCAGTGCTCCTCCTGTTCCTCCTTGCACAAAGGCGGAGGTAGCGGTCCTGCTGCTGGGTTGTTGCCCTCCTATGGCCTCCTCCACGTCTCCTGATGTACTGGCCTGTCTCCTGGTAGCGCCTCCATGCTCTGGACACTACGCTGACAGACACAGCAAACCTTCTTGCCACAGCTCGCATTGATGTGCTATCCTGGATGAGCTGCACTACCTGAGCCACTTGTGTGGGTTGTAGACTCCGTCTCATGCTACCACTAGAGTGAAAGCACCGCCAGCTTTCAAAAGTGACCAAAACATCAGCCAGAAAGCATAGGAGCTGAGAAGTGGTCTTTGGTCACCACCTGCAGAACAACTCCTTTATTGGGGGTGTCTTGCTAATTGCCTATAATTTCCACCTGTTGTCTATTCCATTTGCACAACAGCATGTGAAATTGATTGTCAATCAGTGTTGCTTCCTAAGTGGACAGTTTGATTTCACAGAAGTGTGATTGACTTGGAGTTACATTGTGTTGTTTAAGTGCTCCCTTTATTTTTTTTGAGCAGTGTATATATATATACAAGACCCAGTTAGTCTTTATTTTTGTAATATGGCCATATTATCCTTAAAGACTTCAAAGATCATTACTGATTTTGCCGCTCAATATATGCAGATTGGGGGGGGGGGGGGGGGATTCAATTGACTTGGGTGTTTAAAAATCCAGTCTAAATAGGACTTTATACGCCCAAACAATTGTTAGGATTCAGTTGATGTGTGGGCGCCCATGCATATCGCGCATGTCGTGCCAAAACGTAAACCTGCTAAACCCGTCTACAGTGCGGATCTGATTCAGAGATGGACGCAGCAAGATCTTTGTCAATCTCCTCACATGCTGTGCAAAGCAGCCGAGCATGTGTGGCGCCGCCTCCCAATGCGTTTGCAGTTATACTGCGGATGGATCAAATTAAGGTTGACCCCATGGCAGCGCAGTCCGGGCCGCTGGCATTTTTTTTATTTTTTATCTGTGCAGCTATGTGTGACGTCATGCAGCTGCCCCGAAAACGCTCCTGGACCGCCGCGCCTGCTAAATGCTGCGGCGACAACCCCCTGCACGCGTGCAGACCACCCAAATGCAGACACCGTGTAGAGATGCATGACTGTGTTCGGGTCTGAATGACCCCCTTAGCGCACATTTCTCCTCGCACCTCTGGAGGCTGTGAGAACACGTCATCCCAGCGGCTACCGGGCATCTAAACGAAAGAAAAGTCGAATTGCTCTGTTTTGCGTCCGCTAGTGCTGTCTACCCCATCTGTGTCACGTTAGTCTGTCTGCCCGCCCCTCCCCTTTAGAATGTTAGCTCCCACGGGCAGGGCCCTCTCTCCTCATGTGCCTTTCCTTTTCTTACTGACTGTATTATACTCCATACTCCCTAAAATAGCACCTAACCCTCGGTTTCTGCCACTCTGATGCTGCTTTAAGTGTCCTGTCTGCTGATGCAGAAATGTTTATATTCCATGTACCTGTCTTGTACTGTAAGTCGCTGTTCTTGTTTTGCTCATTTGTTTATGTACTTTGTTAGGTGCTGTAGAACCATTGTGGTGCCATATAAAGAAAGCATTATGTGTGGAGTTTAAAATTCTGTCTCGCAGACGAAAAAACAAAAACCAAGGTGACCCTCTCCCCTCTGTCTTTATATAATTATGTTAGCTGTTCACTGTTAATTAGTTTGTACTAGTCGGTATTAATGTTAAAAATTGTCTGTTGTGTCGTCACCCCCCTCCCCACCATTTTTAGTGCCACAGAAACCTTGTGGCATAGTTTATAAATCACACTAATAACACTACGGCAATGTTTTGTGAGTGATGTCAGCGCAGTAATGTTGAAGACAGAACATTGCACTAGATCACAGGTTCTCAAACTCGGTCCTCAGGACCCCACACATGGGTCTTCAACCAGCTGCTGTGGATTTACACATCCCATCATGCCCTGCCACAGTTTTGCTGTTAAGGTATGCCAAAACTGAGGCAAGGCATGCTGGTGTGTGTAGTTCCATAGAAGCTGGAGGGCCACAGTTTGAAGACCCATGCACTACATAGTAGAGTCTCAGTGGAGAAAGTGGGTATTCTATCACTGTATCCAGATCACATGTTTTAAAATGAGATTTTCGTAAACTAAAATTTGTACTGTGAGAATTATTCTTTATTATGTCTGCTTACTGTAAACCTGTCAGTTCCTTGCAGGTGTGTTGACGTGACAGCACCAGATTATTTACCAATCATTATTAACCAGTATTTGGCAAAAAAAACTGTATTACTCATAGCTTTTTTGTAAAATCTTATTTAGCAGCTACTGGCAGCATAAAACGGAATTGTTTGCAGTCAGCCTGCTAATAAGCTTCTGCTTAGCTCAAAACAAGGAAACGGCTGACAAAAACATAATGGAGATTGCGTTTGTTTAGCTCTTATCTGTTTTGTCCCTTTATGACTGATAGCACAATCTGTGCTGTAATCGCTCTCTGTTGTGAATTCTAACTACCTAATTTTGTTGTGTGAACCAGCTCTCTACCCTGTGGATTTCTCTCCAGTAGCAATTCCTTGCAGATACAGTATCTGCAGAGCAGCGATTTCTGTGCTTTCTGTAATCACGGGTCCAGATACCATGCTCATGTCCTTCTTCTTTTTTTTTTTTTTTTTAAAGATCTCCTCTCATATTAAAAAAAATTACAAATGTGGGAAGAAAACCTTTTCATTTCTTTATCTCTTTATTATGCATCCCCTATGCCAGTGGTTCCCAAACTGGGTGATGTGGCACCCTGGGGTATCATAGGTCACTTGCAGGGGTGCCATGGGTTGGTGGTTGGTTGATTTTTTTGGGGGGGCAATGTGATAGGCAAAACCAGTGTTGGTGGCATGCCTAGCGCGAAATATGTGGATATAGAAAAGCGCAAACCTGTCCACCTCATAACTGAACATAAAGATGACGTGCACATGTGTGCAGCAAAATACCTAAATAACTGGCTAAAAGGGGGCATAAGATGCCCAGGCACAGCCCTACCCCCGCCAGTGTAAATATGGTGTAAAAAATCTGAGGTAAAAAAGCGCCATTGCGGGGACGGAGCGTCTTCCTCATGCAGCCAGCACACTGCTCAGCGCCATTTTCTCTCCTCAGGCTGCAGAGACATCGCTGGTCCTCCTCCGCTTCTGACTACAAGTATCAGGGTGCAAAACGGGGGGGGGGGGGCCACAAGCGAATTTGGCGCTTTACAAGTGTGTTTACTGTGTAAAACAGCGCTGCATGTCAGTGGGCATTTTGTGTTCACAGGCATTAGATACTGGCGCTGGGGTTGTGAACTGGCTGCTCCTAGACTGTGTCTCTCTGACAGATTTTACTGTGGGTCTGTCCCCTATAAGTCCCAGTGTGTCTGTGTGTGTGTTGTGCACGTGTGCAAGACATATCTGAGGCAGGGAGTTCTTCCCCAGAGGAAACCATTTTAGGGACACAGAGTTGTAATGTGTTGGCGCTGCCGACACACCAAGAGCCTGCATGGGTGAAAGAATTACGTGATGGTATGCATCATATCAATAGGAGATTTGCTAAGTCTGAATCTCATCAGAATGCTGGAGAAAATCTGTTGAAGATGTGATTTTTCAGGGTTCTGTTCTTCCATCCGCAGGCGACCCCTCTGGGTCACATTAGAGACCGTTTGCAAATATTGTGAATACTGATACCGACACGGACACTGATTCCTGTGACGACGATAGTGACTCCAGGGAAATAGATCATAAATTTACTAAAAATCTACAATATATGATTGTGGCTATAAGGGAGGTTCTGGAAGTCACGGAAGCCGCTCCTGTACCTCAGGAGAAGGCCTATTTCTATAAGGAAAAGAAATCTAAGGTCACTTTCCCTCCATAACACGAGCTGAATACTCTTTGAAGGGGTGTGGGTGAATACCAAAAATTTCGTATTCCCAAGAGGATTCAGATAGCTTATCCTTTCCCTGTAGAGGACAGAAAAAAATGGGAGTCACCCGCTGTGTTAGACAGTGCACTGTCCAGGTTGACACCTGGGACGGCTTCGCTAAAGGAGCCGGCAGACCGCAAAATGGAGACTACATTGAAATCCATTTATGTTGCCAATGGTATGCTGCTAAGGCCCACAATTGCTTGCGCATGGGTGAGTCGTGTGATTGAAAATTGGTCAGACAACTTGTCATCGGAAATTGAAACGATTGATAAGGATGAGATACTCCTAAAGTTAGGTAATGTCAAAGTCGAAAAATATCATGATACATATCCCTTGTACTAACCCCTCATGCACATGCACGCTGCTCGTGCACCTGGTCCCCCGTGCGTACACATACCCGCAAGTTGCGTAAGAGACGCTCTAGCGACTCGTGCGCATGATATGTGTATTTACGGCTGAGTTTGTGAGCGTGTAGCGTGCGACTCGAACGTAGCATATTTAACCCAAATAGTGCATTTTGTAGATATTGTTCCCCTAGACCATGTCAGCGAGTATGATTAGTTTAAACAGTTCCTGGACAGAGAGATTCCTCTTTGCATGATAGGAAGGGTCAGATAAAGGATGAAAGGTGGTGTCTAGTATCCAGCTGTAGGGTATTTTAAGGGTAACATTCCGGTGTTAGTTAGGAAAGGATCGCTCGCTCCTGCGTATAGTTATGTACAGAAGTAGATTATGAACATTAACTGTATTTGCTGTAAATTACACATGCGGCGGGAATCCAGAGGATACCTCCCACCAGAGCAGTTGGAGAAAGACACAGCCCACCTGTTCAAATCCACCTATGACCTTTGCTGTAATGTAGAGACACATCCCTGTGTCCAATGAACAATGAGATTACAGGGACCATTGTATTGTGAATGTATGTTGTGTATATAAAGACCACTGTTGCCTGGCCGGACTCAAGACTCTGAACGCTATCTACTTGACGAGCGGAGGACTGAGATCCAGGTTGCGCTTGCGAACGATTCCCCACGTATGTATATTCTCTGTAAGCCATCATTATTCTCTGTTGTTCTGTTAGATTTCCTTGTTAGCTTGTAGTGTATAACTTGTATCTGTTTACCCTTTTTCTCTGAATAATCCACTGCGGTGTTAGAGCCCTGTGGTTTAGCAAAACCTGGTGTTGTGTTTTCACTTTCCTGCAAAGGGCTTTCTTAGCGTCTTAATCGCTCTAACAGCATAAGCATTGTTAAGGTTTTTAGGCGTTACATCGTTACAATATTTGACTACTAAGGTTTAGAGTATAAGCATATCCTTACATTGTTTTATTAACAAGGTTTACTGTATACCATTCTGTGAGCGTCCGTGCCGCTCGTGTCTCACGCCCACGGCACAGCGTCTGCTACGCTGATAGCGTAGCAGTACGGTACTCAGTACGCCAATAGCGTGCTTGGTACGAAGCGCGAATCCGTGAGCGTATGTGCCGCTCGTGCGTCGCGCCCACGGCTTAGCGTCTGCTACGCTAAGTGCGTACCCATACGGTACTCAGTACGAAAATAGCGTACTTAGTCCGTAGTGTGTGTAATAAGTCTAGCGGCCATAGCGGCTCAACGGTAATAGTGTATAGCTTTATGTTTTAAGGTAATATTTGACATTATCAGTAATATCAAAGACGCAGCCGCATACATGCTAGAAGCGATGAAAGATATTGGACTCTTGGGTTCAACAGCCGCTACCATGGCAGTATCGGCTCGGCGGGCGTTATGGATTCGCCAGTGGAACGCAGATGCAGATTCCATAAAGAATATCGAGGCTCTCCCTGATGGACCTCAAGTTTGAGGTCCATTCAGCTTGATGGACCTCAAGCTGTCAACATTAATATTGCCATTGTGAGTACTGTGCTTTCTGACTTTATGCCCTGTGGCATGCTCTTCATCTTTGTTGTACTCAGTACTCACCTTTTGACTTTAGGGCAGTGATTCTCAGGGAGGCCGGGTTTGAGAAACACTGCTTTAGGAAATATTTGTACACTATGTGGCTGATTCTATTGTTTGTCTTCCCGGCCACCACTAAATGGCACCCTACTGAGCAATTCATTTGTTAGTACATTTGGGCGTGCATGCAGCCGGAGAGACACATTTCGGCTTGCAGCCACCTAAGGCGAGAGCTGAAATGTGCGTAAACGCCGTGGTTTGGGCGTTGAAATAAGCGTTTAAGGGGCCAAACCTGTACCTCAGACTGGTTTAGCTGCTTTGCATGGCTAAATCCGGCACTAAATGGCACTCATACGGAGCATGCACGCCCAACGAGGACAACCTATAATAGCCCAGTGAGTCCCCACAAAACAATTGAATTGGCCCCTATGTTGTATACTGTATATTAGCCATGTGTTGCTCACCTGTTGTTTTTTTTCTGCATCCCAATCCCCAAACATCTGGACTGGTTACGTGTGTGTGTGTGTGTGTGTGTGTGTGCGCGCGCGCGCGCCACAGATGTTTCTTACCAAACCTATCCTCTGTATTTTGAAGCAGTCTATTCAGTCTAGCAGTCTATCTCTATGGAGATTTGTAGAGGCCTGCACTTATATTACCTTGTCTATATGCATTACATCCTTATTAGGCGTGCTAAAAGGGGTGGTCTTCTGTTTGCCGGCGGTCGGGCTCCCGGCGCTCAGTATACCGGCGCCGGGAGCCCGACCGCCGGCATACCGACACTTATTTTCCCTCGTGGGGGTCCACGACCCCCATAGAGGGAGAATAAAATAGTCGCGCCACCGTGCCCGTAGCGTGGCGAGCGCAGCGAGCCCTCAAGGGGCTCATTTGCGCTCGCCAAGCTGTCGGTAAGCCGGCGGTCGGGCTCCCGGCGCCGGGATGCTGGTCGCCGGGAGCCCGACCGCCGGCCAGCCGTAGTGAACCCGCTAAAAGAAATACTACATTACAATTCAGATTCACTTAAATTTACTTTCTCTGACGTCCTAGTGGATGCTGGGAACTCCGCAAGGACCATGGGGAATAGCGGCTCCGCAGGAGACTGGGCACAATTAAAGAAAGCTTTAGGTCACCTGGTGTGCACTGGCTCCTCCCACTATGACCCTCCTCCAAGCCTCAGTTAGATTTTGTGCCCGGCCGAGGTTGGATGCACACTAGGGGCTCTCCTGAGCTTCTAAAAAGAAAGTATATATTTAGGTTTTTTATTTTACAGTGAGACCTGCTGGCAACAGGCTCACTGCAGCGAGGGACTAAGGGGAGAAGAAGCGAACCTACCTGCTTGCAGCTAGCTTGGGCTTCTTAGACTACTGGACACCATTAGCTCCAGAGGGACCGACCGCATGGAACTGGCCTTGGTGTTCGGTCCCGGAGTCGCGCCGCCGTCCCCCTTACAGAGCCAGAAGCAAGAAGAGGTCCGGAAAATCGGCGGCAGAAGACATCAGTCTTCACCAAGGTAGCGCACAGCACTGCAGCTGTGCGCCATTGCTCCTCATACACACTTCACACTCCGGTCACTGAGGGTGCAGGGCGCTAGGGGGGGGCGCCCTGAGCAGCAATAAAAAGACCTTGGCTGGCAAAAATACCACAATATATAGCCCCAGAGGCTATATATGTGATAATTACCCCTGCCAGAATCCAGAAAAAAGCGGGAGAATAGTCCGCGAAAAAGGGGCGGAGCTATCTCCTTCAGCACACTGGCGCCATTTCTCCCTCACAGCTCCGCTGGAAGGAAGCTCCCTGGCTCTCCCCTGCAGTCTACACTACAGAAAAGGGTAAAAAAGAGAGGGGGGCACTAAATTTGGGCGCAGTATATATAACAGCAGCTATAGGGGACATAATTCAGTTAGTCCCTGCATTATATAGCGCTCTGGTGTGTGCTGGCATACTCTCACTCTGTCTCCCCAAAGGGCTTTTGTGGGTCCTGTCCTCTGTTAGAGCATTCCCTGTGTGTGTGCGGTGTGTCGGTACGGCTGTGTCGACATGTTTGATGAGGATAATGAGGTGGAGGCGGAGCAGTTGCATATAGAAGGGATGTCACCCCCTGCGGGGCAGACACCTGAGTGGATGGACTTATGGAAGGAATTGCGTGCACGCGTCGACTCCTTACACAAAAAATTTGACGACATGCCAAATGCGGGACAGCTGGCTTCTCAGCTCGTGCCTGTCCAGGGGTCTCAAAGGCCATCGGGGGCTCTAAAACGCCCGCTACCTTAGATGGCAGACGCGGATGTCGACACGGATACTGACACCAGTGACGATGAGTCTAGTCTAATGTCCACTAAGGCCATTTGTTGCATGATTGAAGCAATGAAAGAGGTGTTACACATTTCTGATATAAACCCAGGTACCACTAAAAAGGGTATTATGTTTGGGGAGAAAAAACTACCCGTAGTCTTTCCCCCATCAGAAGAATTAAATGAAGTGTGTGAAGAAGCGTGGGCTTTCCCTGATAAAAGATTGGTAATCTCTAAGAAGTTACTTATGGCGTTCCCTTTCCTGCCAGAGGATAGGTCACGTTGGGAAACACCACCTAGGGTGGATAAAGCGCTCACACGTTTGTCTAAAAAGGTGGCACTACCGTCTCCGGATACGGCCGCCCTCAAGGAGCCTGCTGATAGAAAGCAGGAGGCTATCCTGAAGTCTGTATATACACACTCAGGCATTATACTTAGACCTGCTATTGCGTCAGCGTGGATGTGCAGTGCTGCCGCTGCGTGGTCAGATTCCCTGTCAGAAAATATTGACACCCTAGACAGGGACACTATTCTGCTAACCATAGAGCATATTAAAGACTCAGTCTTATACATGAGATGCACAGAGGGAGATCTGCCGGCTGGCATCTAAAATAAGTGCACTGTCCATTTCTGCTAGGAGAGGCTTATGGACTCGCCAGTGGACAGGGGATGCAGATTCAAAAAGGCACATGGAAGTTTTGCCTTATAAGGGTGAGGAGTTATTCGGGGATGGTCTCTCGGACCTAGTTTCCACAGCAACTGCTGGGAAGTCAGCATTTTTACCCCATGTTCCCTCACAGCCTAAAAAGGCGCTGTTTTATCAAGTACAGTCCTTTCGGACTCAGAAAAACAGGCGTGGAAAAGGCGGGTCCTTTCTGTCCAGAGGCAGAGGTAGGGGAAAAAGGCTGCAACAAACAGCAGGTTCCCAGGAGCAAAAGTCCTCCCCCGCTTCCAAGTCCGCCGCATGACGGTGGGGCTCCACAGACGGAGCCAGGTACGGTGGGGGGCCGCCTCAAAAATTTCAGCGATCAGTGGGCTCGCTCACAGGTGGATCCCTGGATCCTGCAAATAGTATCTCAAGGGTACAAACTGGAATTCGAGGCGTCTCCACCCCACCGGTTCCTAAAATCTGCCTTACCGACAACTCCCTCAGACAGGGAGGCTGTGCTAGAGGCAATTCACAAGCTGTATTCCCAGCAGGTGATAGTCAAGGTGCCCCTACTTCAACAAGGACGGGGTTACTATTCCACACTGTTTGTGGTACCGAAACCGGACGGTGCGGTGAGACCCATTTTAAATTTGAAATCCTTGAACACATACATAAAAAATTCAAGTTCAAGATGGAATCGCTCAGGGCGGTTATTGCAAGCCTGGACGAGGGGGATTACATGGTATCCCTGGACATCAAGGATGCTTACCTGCATGTCCCCATTTACTATCCTCACCAGGAGTACCTCAGATTTGTGGTACAGGATTGCCATTACCAATTCCAGATGCTGCCGTTCGGACTCTCCACGGCACCGAGGGTGTTTACCAAAGTAATGGCGGAAATGATGATACTCCTTCGAAGAAAGGGAGTTTTAATTATCCCGTACTTAGACGATCTCCTAATAAAGGCGAGGTCCAAGGAGCAGTTGTTGGTGGGAGTAGCACTATCTCAGGAGGTGCCACACCAGCACGGTTGGATTCTGAATATTCCAAAATCACAGCTGGTTCCGACGACACGTCTACTGTTCCTGGGTATGATCCTGGACACAGTCCAGAAAAAAGTGTTTCTCCCGGAGGAGAAAGCCAAGGAGCTGTCATCTCTAGTCAGAGACCTCCTGAAACCGAAACAGGTATCGGTGCATCACTGCACGCGGGTCCTGGGAAAGATGGTGGCTTCTTACGAAGCAATTCCTTTCGGCAGGTTCCATGCCAGAAACTGCAGAGGGCCCATCTTCTAGAGGGCCGCAGATTCGGCATACAGGACTGGGTCCTGGTGACCACGGATGCCAGCCTTCGGGGCTGGGGGGCAGTCACACAGGGAATAAACTTCCAAGGACTATGGTCGAGTCAGGAGACTTCCCTACACATAAATATTCTGGAACTAGAGGCCATTTACAACGCCCTAAGTCAGGCAAGGCCTCTGCTTCAAAACCAGCCGGTACTGATCCAGTCAGACAACATCACGGCAGTCGCCCATGTAAATCGACAGGGCGGCACGAGAAGCAGGATGGCAATGGTTGAAGCCACAAGGATTCTCCGATGGGCGGAAAATCACGTACAAGCACTGTCAGCAGTGTTCATTCCGGGAGTGGACAACTGGGAAGCAGACTTTCTCAGCAGGCACGACCTCCACCCGGGAGAGTGGGGACTTCATCCAGAAGTCTTCACGCTGATTGTAAATCGATGGGAACGTCCACAAGTGGACATGATGGCGTCCCGCCTAAACAAAAAACTAGAGAGATATTGCGCCAGGTCAAGGGACCCTCAGGCGAAAGCTGTGGACGCTCTGGTGACACCGTGGGTGTACCAGTCAGTTTGTGTTCCCTCCTCTGCCTCTCATACCAAGGGTACTGAGAATAATAAGAAAACGAGGAGTAAGAACAATACTCGTGGTTCCGGACTGGCCAAGGCGAGCGTGGTACCCGGAACTTCAAGAGATGATCTCAGAGGACCCATGGCCTCTGCCGCTCAGACAGGACCTGCTGCAGCAGGGGCCCTGTCTGTTCCAAGACTTACCGCGGCTGCGTTTGACGGCATGGCGGTTGAACGCCGGATCCTGAAGGAAAAGGGCATTCTGGAGGAAGTCATTCCTACGCTGATTAAAGCCAGGAAAGATGTAACTGCAAAGCATTATCACCGCATATGGCGGAAATATGTTGCTTGGTGTGAGGCCGAAAAGGCCCCAACAGAGGAATTTCAACTAGGTCGATTTCTGCATTTCCTACAAACAGGAGTGACTATGGGCCTGAAATTAGGCTCCATTAAGGTACAGATCTCGGCTCTGTCGATTTTCTTACAGAAAGAACTGGCTTCATTGCCTGAAGTTCAGACGTTTGTGAAGGGAGTGCTGCATATTCAGCCCCCGTTTGTGCCTCCAGTGGCACCTTGGGATCTCAACGTGGTGTTGAGTTTCTTAAAATCACATTGGTTTGAGCCACTTAAGACCGTGGATCTAAAATATCTCACGTGGAAAGTGGTCATGTTATTGGCCTTGGCTTCGGCCAGGCGTGTGTCAGAATTGGCGGCTTTGTCATGTAAAAGCCCTTTCCTGATTTTCCATATGGATAGGGCAGAATTGAGGACTCGTCCCCAGTTTCTTCCTAAGGTGGTATCAGCTTTTCACTTGAACCAACCTATCGTGGTGCCTGCGGCTACTAGGGACTTGGAGGACTCCAAAGTTACTGGACGTAGTCAGGGCCTTGAAAATTTATGTTTCCAGGACGGCTGGAGTCAGGAAAACTGACTCGCTATTTATCCTGTATGCACCCAACAAGCTGGGTGCTCCTGCTTCTAAGCAGACTATTGCTCGCTGGATTTGTAGCACAATTCAGCAGGCGCATTCTGCGGCTGGACTGCCGCATCCTAAATCAGTAAAAGCCCATTCCACAAGGAAGGTGGGCTCATCTTGGGCGGCTGCCCGAGGGGTCTCGGCTTTACAACTTTGCCGAGCTGCTACTTGGTCAGGGGCAAACACGTTTGCAAAATTCTACAAATTTGATACCCTGGCTGAGGAGGACCTGGAGTTCTCTCATTCGGTGCTGCAGAGTCATCCGCACTCTCCCGCCCGTTTGGGAGCTTAGGTATAATCCCCATGGTCCTTACGGAGTTCCCAGCATCCACTAGGACGTCAGAAAATAAGATTTTACTCACCGGTAAATCTATTTCTCGTAGTCCGTAGTGGATGCTGGGCGCCCGTCCCAAGTGCGGATTGTCTGCAATACTTGTACATAGTTACTGTTAACTAAAGGGTTATTGTTGAGCCATCTGTTGAGAGGCTCAGTTGTTTTCATACTGTTAAACTGGGTATTGTATCACGAGTTGTACAGTGTGGCTGGTAAGAGTCTTACCCGGGATTCAAAATCCTTCCTTATTATGTCAGCTCGTCCGGGCACAGTGTCCTAACTGAGGCTTGGAGGAGGGTCATAGTGGGAGGAGCCAGTGCACACCAGGTGACCTAAAGCTTTCTTTAATTGTGCCCAGTCTCCTGCGGAGCCGCTATTCCCCATGGTCCTTACGGAGTTCCCAGCATCCACTACGGACTACGAGAAATAGATTTACCGGTGAGTAAAATCTTATTTTTTTCATCTGCCTTTTTTTTATTTTTTATTTAAGTTAAGAATTTATTTTCCTTTTTAAAAGTTCAGTTGGATCAGCTGTGTCATGCACTGACCGTTCACTGCTTACCTCGTAATGCCCAAAGACGCAGCCTCCTCATCAGGGCTAGGTGCAACAAGCACCCTGAGTGAGAAATTTTAATACCGCGCCCCCCCCTCAATGCGCTGCAATTCTGGGAAAGTGGGAGTGGCCTCACATCTTTATATTATGTATTCCCAAAAAAATAAATTAAATCCTATCTATCTATCTATCTATCTATCTATCTATCTATCTATCTATCTATCTATCTATCTATCAGCCCCCTGTATACATACACACTTAGCAGCCTTACACATGATGCCCCAGGTATAGTGGCAGGTACATATGTCTCCAGTGCTTACTGCCACCGCTGCTGGGCTCTGCTGCTGCTGGCCTCCGTGTCTGAGAGAAAGAGAGAGCAGCATGCGCCTCTCCTGCCCCCAATAAGTAAGGTCTTCAGTCTCTGGTGGCACGCATCTCAAATATGGAGCCTGTTCATGAGTCAATCAAAGCTAGCAGTCTGGCAGCCAATCAGGAGCCACCAGTGCCGGTCCGCGAGCTCTTATTGTCTGTCTGACGGCCGGCTCCACATATAAAATTGCGCGCCATTAAAAACACTGTGCCCTGCGCGGCCGTTCCAGTTGAACGTGCTGGGAGCTGGTCCTGCTCCTCATCAGTCAGATGTTTGGTTCTACATGTAAATGCACACTGAAAAGATAAGCAACAGGTTTTCTGGGGAACAGTATTGCATCCATAAAATGTCCGTTTCATAAGTCAAACCTTTTTGTCTCCTGTATTTTCACAGTAAATGGAAAGTAGGTCACAGCCAGGTTAGTGCTGACACACAGATCTTCCCTGTTACTCTGACAAGCAGAAAGGACAGATTCTTGATCTGGGCATTGGCACCCATACAGGCTTGTCCGTTGTATACCAGTTTATAGATCAAAACCAGCATTGCCCTGCCATACTGTAATCATGGCATTGGATTGGTGAAAGTTATTTATTACGAAAAGCGAATTTCTTAATTCATATCTCACTCGGTTTGATTTAACCATTCGTGATTTAAGCATGGTTTTCCTAAAACCTGGACGGTAAGGTGCCTTGACGATTGAGGGGTCTATTTCCTAAGCCTTGGATGGATATCAAGTGGACAGAGAAAGTACCAGCCAATCTGCTCCTTTCATTTTTCAAACCCAGTTGCTGACAGAGCAGTTAGGAGCTGATTGGCTAGTAATTTATCTCCGTCCACTTTATCTCTATTCAAGGCTTAGTAAATAGACCCCTGCGTTTGGGAACCACTGCTTTATGCTTTAAAGACATATGAGATTTAATTTTTTGTTTCATAGTGGGCAACGTCACACTTGTGCGGTTGCTGTTCATGCCTTACATGGGTAGGCACGAATATTTGTGTCTGGAGAAAATCTATTTCTCTGACGTCCTAGTGGATGCTGGGTACTCCGTAAGGACCATGGGGAATAGACGGGCTCCGCAGGAGACTGGGCACTCTTAAAAGAAAGATTAGGTACTATATCTGGTTTGCACTGGCTCCTCCCTCTATGCCTCTCCTCCAGACCTCAGTTAGAATCTGTGCCTGGCCAGAGCTGGATGCACCTAGTGGGCTCTCCTGAGCTCACTAGAAAAGAAAGTATTTGTTAGGTTTTTTATTTTCAGTGAGATCTGCTGGCAACAGACTCACTGCTACGAGGGACTGAGGGGAGAGAAGCAAACCTACCTGCTTGCAGCTAGCTTGTGCTTCTAAGGCTACTGGACACCATTAGCTCCAGAGGGATCGAACACAGGGCCTGACCTCGATCGTCCGTTCCCGGAGCCGCGCCGCCGTCCCCCTTGCAAAGCCAGAAGACGGAAGATTCCGGAGAAAATCGTCGGCTGAAGACTCCGGTCTTCAATAAGGTAGCGCACAGCACTGCAGCTGTGCGCCATTGCTCCCACAGCACACCACACGCTCCGGTCACTGGTGGGTGCAGGGCGCTGGGGGGGGGGCGCCCTGGGCTGCAATTAGTATACCTTAAGTGGCAAAATGCACATAATACAGCTCTAAACTGTATATGTGCCTAATCCCCCGCCATAATTATTATTAAAAAAGCGGGAGAAGCCCGCCGCTGAAGGGGCGGGGCTATCTTCCTCAGCACAGCCAGCACCATTTTCTCTTCACAGCTCTGCTGGAAGGACGCTCCCCAGGCTCTCCCCTGCAGTATACACTACAGAAAGGGTAAAAAAGAGAGGGGGGGCACATAAATTTAGGCGAAAATTGTGATATAAGCAGCTATTGGGGGTAAATTCACTTTTGTGTATAGTGTAAATCCCTCTGTTATATAGCGCTCTGGTGTGTGCTGGCATACTCTCTCTCTGTCTCCCCAAAGGACTTTGTGGGGTCCTGTCCTCAGTCAGAGCATTCCCTGTGTGTGTGTGTGCGGTGTGTCGGTACGGCTGTGTCGATATGTTTGATGAGGACGCTTACGTGGAGGCGGAGCAGGAGCCGATAAGTGTGATGCCGCCCCCTGCGGGGCCGACACCAGAGTGGATAAATATGTGGAAGGTATTAACCGACAGTGTCAACTCCTTGCATAAAAGGTTCGATGACGCAGCTTTGGGACAGCCGGCATCTCAGCCCGCGCCTGCCCAGGCATCTCAGAGGCCATCAGGGGCTCAAAAACGCCTGCTACCTCAGATGGCAGACACAGATGTCGACACAGAGTCTGACTCCAGTGTCGACGAGGATGAGACAAATGTACAATCCACAAGGGCCATCTGATGCATGATTACGGCAATGAAAAATGTGTTGCACATTTCTGACATTAACCCGGTTACCACAAAAAAGGGTATTATGTTTGGGGAGAAAAAGCAGCCAGTGACTTCCCCCATCTGATGAGTTAAATGAATTGCGTGAAGAAGCGTGGGGTTCCCCAGATAAGAAACTAGTGATTTCTAAGCGGTTACTAATGGCGTACCCTTTCCCGCCAACGGATAGGTTACGCTGGGAGACATCCCCTAGGGTCGACAAGGCGCTCACACGCTTATCAAAAAAGGTGGCACTGCCGTCTCAGGATACGGCCGCCTTAAAGGAGCCTGCAGATAGAAAGCAGGAGGCTATCCTGAAGTCTGTGTATACACACTCAGGTACTATACTGAGACCTGCTATTGCTTCAGCATGGATGTGTAGTGCTGCAGCAGCATGGTCTGATTCCCTGTCTGATTTCATTGATTCCCTTGACAGGGACACTATTTTGCTAACCATAGAGCATATTAAAGACGTAGTCTTATATATGAGGGATGCACAGAGGGACATTTGCCGGCTGGCATCTAGAATTAATGCAATGTCCATTTCTGCCAGGAGAGTATTATGGACTCGGCAGTGGACAGGTGATGCTGATTCTAAAAGGCACATGGAAGTTTTGCCTTATAAGGGTGAGGAATTGTTTGGGGACGGTCTCTCGGACCTCGTATCCACAGCAACAGCTGGGAAGTCGACTTTTTTACCTCAGGTTCCCTCACAGCCTAAGAAAGCACCATATTATCAAGTACAGTCCTTTCGGCCTCAGAAAGGCAAGCGGGTTAGAGGCGCGTCCTTTCTGCCCAGAGGCAGGGGTAGAGGGAAAAAGCTGCACCAGACAGCCAGTTCCCAGGAACAAAAATCCTTCCCTGCTTCCACTAAGTCCACCGCATGACGCTGGGGCTCCACAGGTGGAGCCAGGTGCGGTGGGGGCCCGTCTCCGGAACTTCAGCGACCAGTGGGTTCGCTCACAGGTGGATCTCTGGGTTCTACAAGTGGTATCTCAGGGATACAAGCTGGAGTTCGAGACGTCTCCCCCTCGCCGTTACCTCAAATCAGCCTTGCCAGCTACTCCCAAGGACAGGGAGGTAGTACTGGCGGCAATTCACAAGCTGTACCTCCAGCAGGTGATAATCAAAGTTCCCCTCCTTCAACAGGGACGGGGTTACTATTCCACAATGTTTGTGGTACCGAAACCAGACGGTTCAATGAGACCCATTCTAAATTTGAAATCCTTGAACACTTATATAAGGAAGTTCAAGTTCAAAATGGAATCGCTCAGGGCGGTTATTGCAAGCCTGGAAGAGGGGGATTATATGGTATCACTGGACATCAAGGATGCTTACCTACATGTCCCCATTTACCCACCTCACCAGGAGTACCTCCGATTTGTGGTACAGGACTGCCATTATCAATTCCAGACGTTGCCGTTTGGTCTGTCCACGGCACCGAGGGTATTTACCAAGGTAATGGCCGAAATGATGATACTCCTTCGAAAGAAGGGAGTTATAATTATCCCGTACTCGGACGATCTCCTTATAAAGGCGAGGTCCATGGAGCAGTTGTTGGTCGGAGTAGCACTATCTCAGGAAGTGCTGCAACAGCACGGCTGGATTCTGAATATCCCAAAGTCGCAGCTGGTTCCTACGACGCGTCTGCTGTTCTTGGGTATGATTCTGGACACAGAACAGAAGAAGGTGTTTCTCCCGGAGGAGAATGCCAAGGAGTTGTCAACTCTGGTCAGAGACCTCCTGAAACCAAAACAGGTGTCGGTGCATCACTGCACGTGAGTCCTGGGAAAGATGGTAGCTTCTAACGAAGCAATTCCCTTCGGCAGGTTCCATGCAAGGATCTTTCAGTGGGATCTGTTAGACAAGTGGTCCGGATCGCATCTTCAGATGCATCGGCTGATCACCCTGTCCCCGAGGGCCAGGGTGTCTCTGCTGTGGTGGCTGCAGAGTGCTCATCTTCTCGAGGGCCGCAGATTCGGCATACAGGACTGGGTCCTGGTGACCACGGATGCAAGCCTCCGAGGTTGGGGGGCAGTCACTCAGGGAAGAAACTTCCAAGGACAATGGTCGAGTCAGGAGACTTCCCTACACATAAATATTCTGGAACTAAGGGCCATTTACAATGCCCTAAGTCAAGCAAAACCCCTGCTTCAAAACCAGCCGGTGCTGATTCAGTCAGACAACATCACGGCGGTCACCCATGTAAACCGACAGGGCGGCACAAGAAGCAGGATGGCAATGGCAGAAGCCACAAGGATTCTCCGATGGGCGGAGAATCACGTGATAGCACTGTCAGCAGTGTTCATTCCGGGAGTGGACAACTGGGAAGCAGACTTCCTCAGCAGGCACGACCTCCACCCGGGAGAGTGGGGACTTTATCCAGAAGTCTTCCAGCTGATTGTAAATCGTTGGGAAAGGCCACAGGTGGACATGATGGCGTCCCGCCTCAACAAAAAGCTAAAAAGATATTGCGCCAGGTCAAGGGACCCTCAGGCGATAGCTGTGGACGCTCTAGTGACACCGTGGGTGTAACAGTCGATTTATGTGTTCCCTCCTCTTCCTCTCATACCAAAGGTACTGAGGATAATAAGAAAGAGAGGAGTAAGAACTATACTCACTGTTCCAGATTGGCCAAGAAGAACTTGGTACCTGGAACTACAAGAAATGATCTCAGAGGACCCTTGGCCTCTGCCGCTCCGACAGGACCTGCTACAGCAGGGGCCCTGTCTGTTCCAGGACTTACCGCGGCTGCGTTTGACGGCATGGCGGTTGAACGCCGGATCCTGATGGAAAAGGGCATTCCGGTTGAAGTCATTCCGGTTGAAGTCATTCCTAAGCTGATAAAAGCTAGGAAGGATATGACAGCAAAACATTATCACCGCATATGGCGAAAATATGTTGCTTGGTGTGAGGCTATGAAGGCCCCAACAGAGGAATTTCAGCTGGGTCGATTTCTGCACTTCCTACAGTCAGGAGTGACTATGGGCCTAAAATTGGGATCCGTAAAAGTCCAGATTTCGGCCCTGTCTATTTTCTTTCAAAAAGAACTGGCTTCACTGCCTGAAGTTCAGACGTTTGTTAAGGGAGTTCTGCATATTCAGCCCCCTTTTGTGCCTCCAGTGGCACATTGGGATCTCAACGTTGTGTTGGATTTCCTAAAAATCACATTGGTTTGAGCCACTTCAGACCGTGGAGTTGAAATATCTCACGTGGAAAGTGGTCATGCTTTTGGCCTTGGCTTCGGCTAGGCGTGTGTCAGAATTGGCGGCTTTGTCATGTAAAAGCCCCTATCTGATCTTCCATATGGACAGGGCAGAATTGAGGACTCGTCCCCAATTTCTCCCTAAGGTGGTATCAGCGTTTCATTTGAACCAACCTATTGTGGTGCCTGCGGCTACTCGGGACTTGGAGGCTTCCAAGTTGCTGGACGTAGTCCGGGCCCTGAAAATCTATGTTTCCAGGACGGCTAGAGTCAGAAAAACTGACTCGCTGTTTATCCTGCATGCACCCAACAAGCTGGGTGCTCCTGCTTCTAAGCAGACTATTGCTCGCTGGATCTGTAGCACGATTCAACTTGCACATTCTGCGGCTGGACTGCCGCATCCTAAATCAGTAAAAGCCCATTCCACGAGGAAGGTGGGCTCTTCTTGGGCGGCTGCCCGAGGGGTCTCGGCTTTACAGCTTTGCCGAGCTGCTACCTGGTCGGGATCAAACACGTTTGCAAAATTCTACAAGTTTGATACCCTGGCTGAGGAGGACCTTGAGTTTGCTCATTCGGTGCTGCAGAGTCATCCGCACTCTCCCTGCCGTTTGGGAGCTTTGGTATAATCCCCATGGTCCTTACGGAGTACCCAGCATCCACTAGGACGTCAGAGAAAATAAGAATTTACTCACCGGTAATTCTATTTCTCGTAGTCCGTAGTGGATGCTGGGAGCCCGTCCCAAGTGCGGACTTCTGCAATACTTGTATATAGTTATTGCTTAACTATAGGGTTATTGTTCTGAGCCATCTGTTTAATGAGGCTCAGCTGCTGTTCATACTGTTAACTGGGTATAGTTATCACAAGTTGTACGGTGTGATTGGTGTGGCTGGTATGAGTCTTACCCTGGATTCCAAATCCTTCCTAGTAATGTCAGCTCTTCCCGGCACAGTTTCCCTAACTGTGGTCTGGAGGAGGGGCATAGAGGGAGGAGCCAGTGCACACCAGATAGTACCTAATCTTTCTTTTAGAGTGCCCAGTCTCCTGCGGAGCCCGTCTATTCCCCATGGTCCTTACGGAGTACCCAGCTTCCACTACGGACTACGAGAAATAGAATTACCGGTGAGTAAATTCTTATTTTAAACTCCTATAAAAAAATTGTGCCGCAAGCTGGAGTGTAAAACTCCAGTTTGGTTCATTGCAAATTGTGTTCAAGTGTACCCAACTCCCTCTTTCAGGGGGTATGGGTCGTTGGGTCGACTCAACTTAGGTCGACCACTGATGGTCGACATACACTCTGTTGACATGGGAATTAGGTCGACATGAGTTTTTGGTGTAGTTTTCTTCGGAAAGTGACGGGGAACCCCAATTAGTGCTCCGTGTCCCCTCGCATGGCTCGCTTCACTCGCCATGCTTCGGGCAAGGTGCCTCGCTTTGCTCGGCACAGGTTACCGTTCCGATCGTAGTCCACGTGGGTTGTCAAGTATGGGAAAAGCCAAAAAATTAAAAAAAGAGAGAATGTGAAAAACTCGTGTCGACCTAATGACCATGTCGACCTAATGACTATCGAGTCGTGTCGACCTATCCGCCTAAGCCGTGTCGACCTAATGACCGTCTCCCCTTTCAGGTGGTGCTAATCAATGCAATTAAGGATGCTACAAAGGCTCAAGGGGATCTAACTGGAGCCACAAAGGGGCAGCAGGGTGTGGGGAGCCCGGGGTGCATCAAAGGAGAGAGATGCACAGCATGGGCGTGCATACACAGTAGTACCTATTGTAGGATGAACCTGCTGTGACAGCTTTGGCGGGTCCCAGTGCCTGGCAGCTCTGTACTATGTGATGGAGGCAGTGCTCCTATCAGCATTGACCGTCGCCTATCAACTATTTTGCTAGCCACCCCCCTATGCCCATCGTTCCAGTGAGGAGGAAGAGGAGGAGGAGGAGGAGGAGGAGGAGGAGTGGTGGTGGTGGTGGTAGTAGTAGTCCAGCAAACCCCAAAAGTACATTCTGTGGCACAGACCTCTCTAGTATATCATAAGACACATGATTGCTTCTTATGTGTGAATCAGATTCCCCACTGACTGTGATTTAAGGGAGAGAAAACTGCAAATTTGACTCTAGTCTTGCAGTCCCTTTAAATATAAATCCCTTCGTCTCTGCACTAAGAGGGATGCCTTACATATATTATTATAGTTTATTGCACTTGTATTGCAGATTACTGTATTTACCTTTTCTCTAACGTCCTAGTGGATGCTGGGGACTCCGAAAGGACCATGGGGAATAGCGGCTCCGCAGGAGACTGGGCACAAAAGTAAAAAGCTTTAGGACTACCTGGTGTGCACTGGCTCCTCCCCCTATGACCCTCCTCCAAGCCTCAGTTAGATTTTTGTGCCCGAACGAGACGGGTGCAGGCTAAGGGGCTCTCCTGAGCTGCTTATTGTAAAAGTTGAAAGTAGGTTTTTTATTTTCAGTGAGACCTGCTGGCAACAGGCTCACTGCACCGAGGGACTAAGGGGAGAAGAAGCGAACTCACCTGCGTGCAGAGTGGATTGGGCTTCTTAGGCTACTGGACATTAGCTCCAGAGGGACGATCACAGGCCCAGCCATGGATGGGTCCCAGAGCCGCGCCGCCGTCCCCCTTACAGAGCCAGAAGACGGAAGAGGTCCGGAAAATCGGCGGCAGAAGACGTCCTGTCTTCAATAAGGTAGCGCACAGCACTGCAGCTATGCGCCATTGCTCTCAGCACACTTCACACTCCGGTCACTGAGGGTGCAGGGCGCTGGGGGGGGGCGCCCTGAGACGCAATAAAAACACCTTTTTTGGCAAAAAAATACATCACATATAGCTCCTGGGCTATATGGATGTATTTAACCCCTGCCAATTTTTACATAAAAAAGCGGGAGAAAGGCCGCCGAAAAAGGGGCGGAGCCTATCTCCTCCGCACACTGGCGCCATTTTTTCCTCACAGCTCCGTTGGAGGAAGGCTCCCTGACTCTCCCCTGCAGTCCTGCACTACAGAAACAGGGTAAAACAAGAGAGGGGGGGCACTAATTTGGCATATGAATATATACAGCAGCTATATTAGGGAAAAACACTTATATAAGGTTATCCCTGTTTATATATATATATAGCGCTCTGGTGTGTGCTGGCAAACTCTCCCTCTGTCTCCCCAAAGGGCTAGTGGGGTCCTGTCCTCTATCAGAGCATTCCCTGTGTGTGTCGGTACGTTGTGTCGACATGTATGAGGAGGAAAATGGTGTGGAGGCGGAGCAATTGCCTGTGTTAGTGATGTCACCCCCTAGGGAGTCGACACCCGACTGGATGGTCTTATGGAAAGAATTACGTGATAGTGTCAGCACTTTACAAAAGACAGTTGACGACATGAGACAGCCGGCAAATCAGTGAATACCTGTACAGGCGTCTCAAACACCGTCAGGGGCTCTAAAGCGCCCGTTACCTCAGGTGGTCGACACAGACCCAGACACGGACACTGACTCCAGTGTCGACGGTGAGGAAACAAACGTATTTTCCAGTAGGGCCACACGTTACATGATCACGGCAATGAAGGAGGTTTTGAACATTTCTGATACTACAAGTACCAAAAAAAGGGTATTATGTGGGGTGTGAAAAAACTACCCGTAGTTTTTCCCGAATTAGATGAATTAAATGAGGTGTGTGATGAAGCGTGGGTTTCCCCCGATAAAAAACTGCTAATTTCTAAAAAGTTATTGGCATTATACCCTTTCCCGCCAGAGGTTAGGGCGCGTTGGGAAACACCCCCTAGCGTAGATAAGGCGCTCACACGCTTATCAAAACAAGTGGCGTTACCGTCCCCAGATACGGCCGCCCTCAAGGAACCAGCTGATAGGAAGCTGGAAAATATCCTTAAAAGTATATACACACATACTGGTATTATACTGCGACCAGCAATCGCCTCAGCCTGGATGTGCAGTGCTGGGGTGGCTTGGTCGGATTCCCTGACTGAAAATATTGATACCCTGGACAGGGACAATATATTATTGACTATAGAGCATTTAAAGGATGCATTTCTATATATGCGAGATGCACAGAGGGATATTTGCACTCTGGCATCAAGAGTAAGTGCGATGTCCATTTCTGCCAGAAGAGGATTATGGACACGACAGTGGTCGGGGGATGCGGATTCCAAACGGCATATGGAAGTATTGCCGTATAAAGGGGAGGAGTTATTTGGGGTCGGTCTATCGGACCTGGTGGCCACGGCAACGGCTGGAAAATCCACCTTTTTACCCCAAGTCACCTCGCAGCAGAAAAAGATACCGTCTTTTCAGGCTCAGTCCTTTCGTCCCCATAAGTGCAAGCGGGCAAAAGGCCACTCATATCTGCCCCGGGGCAGAGGAAGGGGAAAAAGACTGCAGCAGACAGCCTCTTCCCACGAACAGAAGCCCTCCCCCGCTTCTGCCAAGTCCTCAGCATGACGCTGGGGCCTTACAAGCGGACTCAGGCACGGTGGGGGCCCGTCTCAAGAATTTCAGCGCGCAGTGGGCTCACTCGCAAGTGGACCCCTGGATCCTGCAGGTAGTATCTCAGGGGTACAAATTGGAATTCGAGACGTCTCCCCCTCGCCGGTTCCTGAAGTCTGCTTTACCAACGTCTCCCCCCGACAGGGAGGCGGTATTGGAAGCCATTCACAAGCTGTATTCCCAGCAGGTGATAATCAAGGTACCCCTCCTACAACAGGGAAAGGGGTATTATTCCACGCTGTTTGTAGTACCGAAGCCGGACGGCTTGGTGAGACGCATTTTAAATCTGAAATCCTTGAACACTTACATAAAAAGGTTCAAGTTCAAGATGGAGTCACTCAGAGCAGTGATAGCGAACCTGGAAGAAGGGGACTATATGGTGTCTCTGGACATCAAGGATGCTTACCTCCATGTCCCAATTTGCCCTTCTCACCAAGGGTACCTCAGGTTTGTGGTACAGAACTGTCACTATCAGTTTCAGACGCTGCCGTTTGGATTGTCCACGGCACCCCGGGTCTTTACCAAGGTAATGGCCGAAATGATGATTCTTCTTCGAAGAAAAGGCGTCTTAATTATCCCTTACTTGGACGATCTCCTGATAAGGGCAAGGTCCAGAGAACAGTTAGAGGTCGGAGTAGCACTATCTCAAGTAGTACTACGACAGCACGGATGGATTCTAAATATTCCAAAATCGCAGCTGATTCCGACGACACGTCTGCTGTTCCTAGGGATGATTCTGGACACAGTACAGAAAAAGGTGTTTCTCCCGGAGGAGAAAGCCAAGGAGTTATCCGACCTAGTCGGGAACCTCCTAAGACCAGGCCAAGTGTCAGTACATCAATGCACAAGGGTCCTGGGAAAGATGGTGGCTTCTTACGAAGCGATTCCATTCGGCAGATTCCAAGCAAGAACTTTTCAGTGGGATCTGCTGGACAAATGGTCCGGATCGCATCTTCAAATGCATCAGCGGATAACCCTGTCTCCAAGGACAAGGGTGTCTCTCCTGTGGTGGTTACAGAGTGCTCATCTCCTAGAGGGCCGCAGATTCGGCATTCAGGATTGGGTCCTGGTGACCACGGATGCCAGCCTGAGAGGCTGGGGAGCAGTCACACAGGGAAGAAATTTCCAGGGCTTGTGGTCAAGCATGGAAACGTCACTTCACATAAATATCCTGGAACTAAGGGCCATTTACAATGCCCTAAGTCAGGCAAGACCTCTGCTTCAGGGTCAGCCGGTGTTGATCCAGTCGGACAACATCACGGCAGTCGCCCACGTAAACAGACAGGGCGGCACAAGAAGCAGGAGGGCAATGATGGAAGTGGCAAGGATTCTTCGCTGGGCGGAGAATCATGTGATAGCACTGTCAGCAGTGTTCATTCCGGGAGTGGACAACTGGGAAGCAGACTTCCTCAGCAGACACGATCTTCACCCGGGGGAGTGGGGACTTCACCCAGAAGTCTTCCACATGATTGTGAACCGTTGGGAAAAACCAAAGGTGGACATGATGGCGTCCCGCCTCAACAAAAAACTGGACAGATATTGCGCCAGGTCAAGGGACCCTCAGGCAATAGCTGTGGACGTTCTGGTAACACCGTGGGTGTACCAGTCAGTGTATGTGTTCCCTCCTCTTCCTCTCATACCAAAAGTACTGAGAATCATAAGAAGGAGAGGAGTAAAGACCATACTCGTGGCTCCGGATTGGCCAAGAAGGACTTGGTACCCGGAAATTCAAGAGATGCTCACGGAAGACCCGTGGCCTCTACCTCTAAGAAAGGACCTGCTCCAGCAGGGACCATGTCTGTTCCAAGACTTACCGCGGGTGCGTTTGACGGCATGGCGGTTGAACGCCGGATCCTGAAGGAAAAAGGCATTCCGGATGAAGTCATCCCTACCCTGATCAAAGCCAGGAAGGATGTAACCGTACAACATTATCACCGTATTTGGCGTAAATATGTTGCGTGGTGCGAGGCCAGGAAGGCCCCTACAGAGGAATTTCAACTGGATCGTTTCCTGCATTTCCTGCAAACAGGACTGTCTATGGGCCTCAAATTAGGGTCCATTAAGGTTCAAATTTCGGCCCTGTCAATATTCTTCCAAAAAGAACTGGCTTCTGTTCCTGAAGTTCAGACGTTTGTCAAGGGAGTACTGCATATACAGCCTCCTTTTGTGCCTCCAGTGGCAACTTGGGATCTCAATGTAGTTTTGGGATTCCTAAAATCACATTAGTTTGAACCACTCACCACTGTGGACTTAAAATATCTCACATGGAAAGTGGTAATGCTGTTAGCCCTGGCTTCAGCCAGGCGTGTCTCAGAATTGGCGGCTTTATCCTATAAAAGCCCTTACCTAATTTTTCATACGGACAGGGCAGAATTGAGGACTCGTCCTCAATTTCTCCCTAAGGTGGTTTCAGCTTTTCACTTGAACCAGCCTATTGTGGTGCCTGCGGCTACTAGGGACTTGGAGGATTCCAAGTTCCTGGACGTAGTCAGGGCCCTGAAAATGTATGTTTCCAGGACGGCTGGAGTCAGAAAATCTGATTCGCTGTTTATCCTGTATGCACCCAACAAGCTGGGTGCTCCTGCTTCTAAGCAGACTATTGCTCGTTGGATTTGTAGTACAATTCAGCTTGCACATTCTGTGGCAGGCCTGCCACAGCCAAAATCTGTAAAAGCCCATTCCACACGGAAAGTGGGCTCATCTTGGGCGGCTGCCCGAGGGGTCTCGGCTTTACAACTTTGCCGAGCAGCTACTTGGTCAGGGGCAAACACGTTTGCAAAATTCTACAAATTTGATACCCTGGCTGAGGAGGACCTGGAGTTCTCTCATTCGGTGCTGCAGAGTCATCCGCACTCTCCCGCCCGTTTGGGAGCTTTGGTATAATCCCCATGGTCCTTTCGGAGTCCCCAGCATCCACTAGGACGTTAGAGAAAATAAGAATTTACTTACCGATAATTCTATTTCTCATAGTCCGTAGTGGATGCTGGGCGCCCATCCCAAGTGCGGATTGTCTGCATTACTTGTACATAGTTATTGTTACAAAATCGGGTTATTGTTGTTGTGAGCCATCTTTTCAGAGGCTCCTTCTGTTATCATGCTGTTAACTGGGTTCAGATCACAAGTTGTACGGTGTGATTGGTGTGGCTGGTATGAGTCTTACCCGGGATTCAAAATCCTTCCTTATTGTGTACGCTCGTCCGGGCACAGTATCCTAACTGAGGCTTGGAGGAGGGTCATAGGGGGAGGAGCCAGTGCACACCAGGTAGTCCTAAAGCTTTTTACTTTTGTGCCCAGTCTCCTGGCGAGCCGCTATTCCCCATGGTCCTTTCGGAGTCCCCAGCATCCACTACGGACTATGAGAAATAGAATTATCGGTAAGTAAATTCTTATTTTCTTTTTTTTTTCAGGTATGTTAATGCATAGCGTTCTCTGAAACTGCCCTGTATCACTTCTGCCCACTGTTTTAATAATCTGAATCTTTTAATGATCGGAATCTGCAATCTTGCAGGGCACTAACTGAGAGCATTTTTTGGAACAACAGTCGTAGTCAATTGAAATGATGGAACATGGACAATCCCACAATGGAAAGTTGGAGTGGTCCATCTTCTTTATTCGTTAAATGATGATAGCTGAAAATACCCATTAAACCTCTATTACAAGGGATTGATTGCTGACTATATGTAGAGGAGACGTGTACTGGTCATTATCTGATAAGTCATGAAGATGTAAGCATACTCCTAAAATATTAGTAAAAAAAATGTAAAACAAAAAAATGTATAGACTTACAGATGGTCCTGTCTTTACACAAATGTTATCCTGAAGCACGTACTTAGAATGTGAGCTAAAATTCTAAAGTGGGGACTGTAGCACGAGCAATTTCGGGGCCATCAAATGGGTGATATTCAAAATCTTAATGTAACATTACCACATAGGGTTATATTCGGATCCGACATCTCAGTATTCAATGAGCGTCCAAGTCAGACAGGATTTGGCCATTCCTGACAATGCCAATCCGACTTATTTTAAAGTCAGATTGACATTGTCGGAAACGGGGGTAAAACCTGTCTGATTTGGCAGCGCTTCTGACAAAACATGTGGCTCTGCGGCTATTCCTGCCTATCCACGTGTTTTCCGACAAGTCCGAATTACGACAGGGGGATTGAATAGATCGTAACAGTTTCTGACCTAAAAATGTCGGAAACTGTCATCTTTCCAACAAGACTGCAATTTCGACTAATGTGGAATACCCCCCCCATAGTAGTTTATTCCATGTCCCGACACAGCAGGAGTGATAGTCGGATGCGGCCGTATTCCACTTGGCACCTGGTTGCGGTAGCCTACAAACTAAGATGCTCAGTGATCGCAAAAACGTGCTATAGCGCGCATTTTACCCCATAATGAGAATCGGGGACTCGCTTTTACAAAATGAGTGCGTCCCTGGGGACGCGCTCCGTTGTAAGCAGTCCTGTAGCTCCTTTGATCTCTCCGCCGGGTCCCGCTGCCAATCTTGTGGCTTCTTTGAAGTTTCTGGGTCCAGCGGCCAATCCTGTTGTGCCTTTTAGGTCTCCTGGTCCAGCGGCCAATCACAATAGTCTCCCTCTCATACACCTCCAATAGCGAGGCTTCCAGGAGGACTGTTTGTTAGACGGGGAGGAGGAGCTGTTGGTGCCTTTCACTCCCATATGCAGCTGCGGCACCCGGCGTACTCCGAAGGCTGACCGAACTGCAGCGTTAACAGGCTTTATCGGCGGCCACCTGTCTCATCCCCATCCCGGCGCTGCTATTTACCTCTACCCCTCACCGCCGCGGCCACTCAGAACTCGGCGTTGTGGATGCCGCGCCTAGCCTTGGAATTTACTGGCGCATGCCCCCGCATCCTGAGTGGCCGTGGCGGTGAGGGGGAGAAGTGCATAGCAGCGCCGGGATGGGGAGGAGACAGGTGGCCACCGAGAAAGCCTATTAACGCTGCAGTTCGGTACGCCGGGTGCCGCAGCTGCATACGGGAGTGAAAGGCACCAACAGCTCCTCCTCCCCGTCTAACAGTCCTCTGTCATTGACCACCTCTCTCTCTTGTGGAGGGACAACATGCTCCAAGTGCTAGCAGGACTCAGGGGCAGCCCTTGTTGGGAGAGAAATGACACTGTCAGTGATAGCCCGGCTATTGGAGGGGTTTGAGAGGAATGGTGAGAGCAGTGCCCAGCATTCACCAACACATATTGACCAGCATAGTTACCCCACCCCCATATACCCACACCCTCCAAAGCCACACAGTGCCATCACATGCACCCCACCAACCACACAGTGCCCATTACACAAACCCCCAATGCTCACACATTGCCTATTACACACTCACACAGTGCCAATCATACGCACTCCCCACAACGTGTTCCCGTGATCACTGTGTCTGGGGACGACAACTGGGGGTCCGAGATGGTGGCTATAGTGTGTAACGTGCTCTGCCGGGCGCAACGTGTGTAACGTGCTCTGCCGGGCGCAACGTGTGTAACGTGCTCTGCCGGGCGCAACGTGTGTAACGTGCTCTACCGGGTGTAACGTGCTCTACCGGGCGCAACATGTGTAACGTGCTCTACCGGGCGCAACGTGTGTAACATGCTCTACCGGGCGCAACGTGTGTAACGTGCTCTACCGGGCGCAACGTGTGTAACGTGCTCTACCGGGCGCATTGTGTGTAACGTGCTCTACCGGGCGCATTGTGTGTAACGTGCTCTACCGGGCGCATTGTGTGTAACGTGCTCTACCGGGCGCAGTGTGTATAACGAGCTCTACTGGGCGCAATGTGTATAATAATGCGCTCTAACTGGCGCAATGTGTATAAAGTGCTCTACCTGGCATAATGTGTATAACGTGCTCTACCTGGCATAATGTGTATAACGTGCTCTGCCTGGCGCAATGTGAATAACGTGTTCTACCTGGCGCAATGTGTATAATGTGCTCTACTTGGAGCAAAGTGTATAACGTGCTGTACCTGGTGCAATGTGTATAACGTGCTGTACCTGGCGTAGTGTGTATAGGAGGTTCTACATGGTGCAATCTGTATAAGCGGCACTACTGTGTGGTGTAATGTCAATTGGCACTAATATGTGGCCACACCCTTTCCCCATGAAGCCACGCCCCTCAAATTTTGCAGCGCGCCTTCGGCGCGCACTGCCTCTGCTTCATGGCCTAGTAAGGTGGAACACCCAATTCACTTTCTACCTAAGGGCACCAAAATGTCTAGTTACAGTTCTAGTGCAGGGTGTCCTGCATGCTACACAGCCCAGCAGCACTGTCACCCCATCCCCCCCACCTTGCAACACTTTTGTAGTGTCCAAACAAGATTAAGATTAATAAGAACCTTCTTTCCGATGGGACCCAGAAAAACACCGGTAGGACCCCAATTTTTGAAAGTGAGGGGTCCCTGGGACCCACTATTTTTTGGGATCAGCGCGATCACTGATGCTACTTAAGCAATCTGTCTGTATTTGTGCACATCTACAGGTATTTATTTTCAAGCATACTGGTCGCACAACCCAGTGTTCTTTTGTGCGTGCCATCATTCATCATCATACGCACCACCGAGAATTGTCTTCTTGCCGTTGGTCTCCGTTCATTTGAGATCCGATAGACGTATGCATAGTTTACTGGAATGTTTCTTTAATATGCGTCCCACCACGTGTCCAGAGAGAGAACCTAATAATACAAAATCTATACTAAATTGTTTACTGACACCAATAAGTACTTGTAAAATCAACAGTCCCCTTTTTATACATTTGTCACCTGGTGATTTTGTGCAGTTGCAGGACAATGCTATACATACTATAGTTCTATAAATATACTGTTTTTAAGTAATACCGCTTTCAGATCACAAATGCCGGATCCCACCCGGTAAGAGAAACGTGTCCTTACCGGGTGGGATCCGGCATTTGCTCTTCTTTGCTGGCTTTCCGACCCGACACTGCCATAGCAGTGGGGTGGAGGGGGGGCAGCAGGGGTGGAGGCGGCGCTGGGAGATGAGCTCATCTCCTGCGCCGCCTCTCCTTATGCTGTGAATGGGAACCGTGTCGCATCGACGTGGCTCCCATTCACACTGCACCTGACCCGGTATTCAACCCGGGTATAATCCTTCTTTTATACCGAGTTGAATTACCGGGTCAGACGACCCGCTAATTCTCGGAAAGTGCTTTCACATCGCACACTGACCCGTGTCGACACGGCAATATGCCGTGTCGATACCGGGTTATTTATTTGTGCGATGTGAAAGGGGTATTAATGTTCCATGTCCAGAGTCCAGTAAAGTAATTCTGAAAGTCTTTATAACATAGTGTTGAAACACTGAGGTAAGCACAGAGCTGTGTTGCTGAGCCAGGGGATAGGAAATGGAGAGAGCACCGACAGCATATTTATCTGCTTATAGAGACCATGTGGTCAGACTGAACAAGTTATAGGTGGTGATGGTGTGGTTTTCTTCATGTGTTTATGAAGCATAAATGTGAGGTATAACGTGTATCAGGTGGTCTTGGCAGTACAGATCTGGTGTTTGCCATTGGATAGCTTTTAGCTCTGAATGTTTTTAGCAATCATTCTGATTCATTTAAATTTCTGAATCCGTTGGAACAAATTTCAAGATTTTTTTTTTTTTTTTTTTAACTCCATTAAAATAAAATTAGTGGGATATCTTATGTGTTCTGAGCAAATTTCATATTGTGATGCTGTAGCAATGGTTTCAACAAATATAAACATTTATGGCTGTTTGTTCATCAAACTGTAAACCTGAATGATTCAATTATGCTGCTTTCAGATCGCAAATGCCGGATCCTACCCGGTAAGAGAAACGTGTCCCTTACCGGGTGGGATCCGGCATTTGCTCTCCTCTGCTGGCTTTCCGACCCGACAATATACCGGGTCGGTTGCCATAGCAGCGGGGGGTGCAGCACGGGTGGGGGTGGAGGCGGCGCTGGGAGATGAGCTCATCTCCTGCGTCGCCTCTCCCTATGCTGTGAATGGGAGCCGTGTCGCATCGAAACGGCTCCCATTCACACTGCACCTGACCCGGTATTCAACCCGGTAATAACCCTTCTTTTTAACCGGGTTGAATTACTGGGTCAGGCGACCCGCTAATTTGGCAAAGGCGCTTTCACATCGCACACTGACACGTTTCGACACGGCAATATGCCGTGTCGATACCGGGTTATTTGTGCGATGTGAAAGGGGTATTGCTCTATACTGAACTTTACGTCCAAAGCAGACAATGATAGTGTAATACAAAAGAAAACATGCAGCGTCACTTATTAAACTCAAGCATTTCCGTTAACACCTCTATTCTTTGATGGGGTGTGGTATGAAAGGTCGACAGTAACTAAGTTGACAGTGTCTAGGTTGGTCGACAGGGTCTCTAGGTCAAAAGGTCAACATGAGTTTTTTTATTTATTGATGTAGTTTTCTCCGTACAGTGACGGGAACCCCAATTACAGCACCGCGTCCCCTCGCTTCGGTCAAGGTGCCTCGCTCGGCATAGGTTACTATTCCCAATCGTAGTCCTCATGGATCGTTAAGTATGAAAAAGTAAAAAAGAAAAAGAAAACCGTGAAAAACGCATGTCGACCTTTTGACCTGTCGACCTAGAGACCCTGTTGACTTAGTTACTGTCGACCAATGGTGTTTGACCTAGTTACTGTCGACCCTAGAGACCGTATCCCCTTTGATGCAGGCCTTTCCAGATTGCAATGTTAGTGTAACAAATGTGAACAGTTGTTAGGCACATAAATATGTGCAAGTATTGCACATATTTATACTTCAGAATCATAATTGCTAATATCCATTACCAGTTAACCATTTAAGTCATGTTCTAGATATTCTAAAACGTTTCTAGACTACAATAAACAAGAATAAAGATAAAATATTAGGATAAATAAAAATTGATAGTTTCAACTATAATTTATCTGACAAAGTTAATTTATTAAGATAATAGGTCAAGTTTAAAATATTTGTAGCTTGGATAAATTACAAAATCTGCATCTACTTCATTATTTCTTTATAACATTAGTATGTTTTTATTTATATTCTTTTGTCAAATAAGTTGTCATTGACTGTAATTCATAATAGAAAAATGCACAGGCATTCACTGTTTGCAGAGTATACTCAATTGTTTAAATCTCTCATTGCCCATTGCAGGCAGGTTAAGTGCACTTGTATTTATTATTATGATGGAGCTTTCATTATAGATTAACTAAATGTTAACATGATGTGTTTATATAAAAAAAAAACGATGTTTAGTAACCTTTTAAAGGTGTGTTCAACTAAATATCCTATTTCTGTAAACATCTTACTTATACCCCTATCAGACCGCCAGCTATGAACACGGGATATTGGCAAATGAACGCGCATAACCAGTGTTCATGTGCGGTCTGAAAGGTGCCATTGAAATACCGTGTTGATCGACCTGGTATTCCAACTCTGGTAGCGAGCAGGGTTGAACATGTATCCAACTCTGCCCGCTGTGCGGTGTGAGCGGGAGCCGGGTCGATGTGACCCGTTTCTCGTTCACGGTGTATGGACGGGCGGCGCTTGGAGAACATGTGATCTCCAAGCACCGCAGCTGATGTCGCCAACCCGGCAATATGCAGGCGCACCCTGGGAGCTCCCGTGTCAGGGTCCCGGGTACGTCCCACCTCAGGCGGTCTGAAAGGGGTATAAAGGGACCAATCAAAGTTATGGTATAATGACATTTGATAAGCTAAAGCAGGACTGGCCAACCTGTGGTTCTCCAGCTGTTGTAAAACTTTTTCAAATCCCAGCATTACCTGTGTCCGTTTTATTAAGGAATGCTAAATCTGTAGCAGGGCATGCAGCAGCTGGAGAGCCACAGATTGGCCTGGCCTAAGCTAGAGAATATATAAAAGGAAAAGCACTTAACATCTGCAAAACCTACATAAGGTTCACGGAGTATTCTCTATATGCACCGTATTCAATATAGTTATTGTCAAAAATAGATTTATTACCTGTTACCTAGGGGTGCCGTGAAAAAAATTCTGATATTCTAGGGCGCCGTGATTCAAAAAAGTTTGGAAACCACTGCGGTAAACCATTGCTGTCTAGTAGAAACCTTGATCAGCCTTGTTTTAATGCTTTCTAACATGAATAATGTTATTAGACTTTCGTTTGATTTATTTTACATATTTTCAATAAAACCAATTTTTTACTGCTTATTATTCTTATTACATCTGAATATATGTAGATAGACTAAACATTAATAAATAGAAAGTACACTCATAGATAAATAAAATTGAAAATAAGAACAATTTAATGTTAAGCATTAGTCTTAATAAATATAATAAGAAATCTGTATAGTAATACAAAACGGAAAACGCAAAAGCTCTTTTCAGGGAAATGCGTACGTATGTAACCGGGCATGTTTTTAGTAAGTCACCGAGCTGCGCCTGGACTAACAGCATAATAAAAATAGTGGTATTTATTAAAAAAAAATTGGTTTAAACCAGCCAACCTTGTGTCAAGCCTTCCTTTTTTCAGTTTGTCTTTTGTAATGGGTATTCTTATTACAATTGAGACAACTCCAAGGAGTATATTTCAGTAAAGACTGCTTTTGCAAGCCTCTGCTTCTCGGCGGGGTTGTCCACAATCTGCACTAACTGCAAGAGCAAAGGCCGATGTTTTTTGCACCTAATTTTAGTGCTGCTTTTAATTCTGAGGTCCAACCTGAGGGAAGCAGCGACTTGCAAAATACGCTGATTCGTAAGTATATCCCCCAAAAAAGGTACTTTCTCTTACGTCTGACCTAGAGGATGCTGGGGACTCCAAAAGGACCATGGGGTATAGACGGGATCCGCAGGAGCTTGGGCACACTGAAAAGACTTTGACTGGGTGTGAACTAGCTCCTCCCTCTATGCCCCTCCCCCAGACCTCAGTTAAACTTTGTGCCCAGGAGTGACTGGACACGCACTAAGGGAGCTCTACTGAGTTTCTCTAGAAAAACTTTTGTTAGGTTTTTTATTTTCAGGGAGGCCTGCTGGCTACAGGCTCCCTGCATCGAGGGACTGAGGGGAGAGAAGTCAGACCTACTTCTACTTAGTTAAGGGCTCTGCTTCTTAGGATACTGGACACCATTAGCTCCAGAGGGTTCGATCACTTGGTTCGCCTAGCTGCTTGTTCCCGAAGCCGCGCCGTCACCCCCCTCACAGAAGCCAGAAAAAAGAAGCCGGGTGAGTATGTGAAGATCCGAAGACATCAGACGGCAGAAGACTTCAGTAACGAGGTAGCAGCGCTGCGCTCCATGCTCCCACACACTTCACCAACGGCACTTGCGGGTGCAGGGCGCTGGGTGGGGAGCGCCCTGGGCAGCATGTTACTGGGTCTTTTAAGGGCTGGCAGACAGGCATTTTTTGTGCCCGACACCGTTTTTCCGTACCCCCGCCAGCATACAAGTTAAAATTTTTGCGGGACTGAAGCGTGCCGGGAAGGGGTGGGGCTTAGCCGCACCGCTCACCAGCGACATTTTCTCTCATCCACAGCCGCTGTATGAGACGCTGGCCCGGGACCTCCAAGCTCCATTCAAGTAAAAGGGAGCAAATCGGGGGGGGCACACAGATATTTGGTGCATATATTGTAATTAACAGCAGCGCTTTTCCACATATATTGTTTGGTGTGATATATGGGCCCTGGGGTGTGAGCTGGCATACTCCCTCTGTGTTTTCTCTATCCGGGCTTCCTTGTGGGTCTGTCCCCTAGCTGAGGCAGTGTGGGTGTGCCGAGGTGTCGGTACTACGTGTCGGCATGTCTGAAGCTGAGTGTTACTCCCCGGGGAGAGGTTGCTGGGGGCGCAGAAACAGGTCTGGAGATGGCTCTGTCGGCACAGCCGACACCTGATTTGGTTACGATGTTAAGTGCACTTAATGCAAATGTGGCCTCATTGTCTGTCTAAGAGATTGGGTAAATCGGAGTCTCCGACACAAGTGTGGAGGAAATCCATGGAGGATGCTTTGTCTCAGGTGCAGGCCCCGTCAGGGTCGCAAAAGCGTTAGTTTACCCAGATGGTAGATACGGATACCGACACGGATTCTGATTCCGATGTCGACTTCAATGAGGCTACTTTACACCCAAGGCTAGTTAAGAGTATTCAGTACATGATTGTGGCTATTAAAGATGTTTTACGTATCTCTGACGAATCTGCGATGCAGGAAACAAGGATTTGTTTGTTTAAAGGGAAAAAACCTGAGGAAGTTTCCCCCCTTTCATGAAATGAATGCTCTTTGTGAAAAGGCTTAAGAGTCGCCGGACAAGAGGTGGCAGATTCCCAAGAGAATTTTCATGGTGTATCCTTTACCCTCTGATGACAGGGAAAAATGGGAGTCGTCGAATGTCGACAAGGCTCTATCCCGTTTGTCTAAGAAGGTGGCGCTTCCGTCCCCTGACACGGCAGCCCTCAAGGATCCGTCGGATCGCAAGCTGGAGACGTCTCTGAAGGCCATTTTCGCTAATACGGGTGCATTGCTCAGACCTGCTGTGGCGTCGGTATGGGTGAGTAGTGCTATTGCTAAATGGGCTGATAATTTAGCTTCGGATATGGATACCCTTGATAAAGATAATATTCTTTTGACTCTTGGTTACATCAAGGACGCTGCAGATTACCTGAAGAATGCGGCGAGGGATGTTGGTCTCTTGGGATCAAGAGCCAATGCCATGGCGATCTCGGCTAGGAGGGCGCTGTGGATCCATCAATGGAATGCTGATGCTGACTCCAAGAGAGCTATGGAAGCTCTCTTCTTCAAAGGTAGTGTCTTTGGTGACGGCCTGACTGACCTGGTGTCTACCGCGACTGCGGGTAAGTCATCTTTTCTTCCTTATGTTCCCACACAGCAGAAAAAGGCACCCCATCAGCAGATGCAGTCCTTTCATCCAAATAAATACAAGCGAGGAAAAGGCTTGTCCTTCCTCGCCTCAAAGGGTAGAGGAAGGGGAAGAAAGTCGCCTGCAGTATCAGGCGCCCAGGACCAAAAGTCCTCCCCCGCCTCTACTAAGTCCACCGCATGACGCTGGGGCTCCCCTGGGGGAGTCCGGACCGGTGGGGGAGCCGTTTGCGGATCTTCAGTCAGGTCTGGGTTCAATCAGGCCTGGATCCTTGGGTCCTAGAAATAGTGTTTCAGGGATATAGGCTGGAGTTTCAGGAGATGCCCCCTCACCGCTTTTTCGTTTCGGCCTTGCCAATGTCTCTTCCGGACATGGAGGTTGTGAAGGCAGCAATACAAAAGCTGTGTCAACAGAGGGTCATTGTTCCCGTTCCCCCGTCCCAATGGCGGGAGGGATTCTCCTCGAGCCTCTTTGTTGTACCGAAGCCGGACGGTTCGGGCAGACCTATTCTGAATATAAAATCCCTTAATCCTTACTTGAAAGTTTTCAAGTTCAAGATGGAATCTCTTCGAGCTGTGATTTCCAGCCTAGAAGGGGGGGGGGGGGGATTTTATGGCGTCAGTCGACATAAAGGATGCCTACTTACACGTCCCGATATATCCTCCGCATCAAGCATCAGGTTTGCGATACAGGATTGTCATTACCAATTTCAGACGTTGCCGTTTGGGCTTTCCACGGCCCTGAGGATTTTCACCAAAGTCATGGCGGAAATGATGGTTCTCCTTCGCAAACAAGGGGTTACAATTATCCCGTACTTGGACGAGGTCCAAGGAAAAATTGTTAAGAAATGTGGATTTGTCTCTGTCGGTTCTGCGACAACACGGTTGGTTCTATATTTACCAAAGTCTCAGTTGCTTCCGACCACTCAGCTGCCCTTTCTGGGCATGATTCTAGACACTGAGTTACAGAGTGTTTCTTCCGGAAGACAAAGCTCTGGACCTACAGACAATGGTCAGGGAGCTTCTGAGGCCGACAAGTGTGTTGATTCAGTGTACTCTGGTTCTGGGGAAAATGGTTGCGGCGTACGAAGCCATTCCCTTTGGCAGGTTTCATGCCCGGGTGTTTCAGTGGGATCTGCTGAGCAAATGGTCTGGGTCTCACCTGCACATGCATCGGAAAATAAGTCTATCTTCCAGGGCCAGGATTTCTCTCCTGTGGTGGCTACAAAGCTCTCACCTTCTAGGAGGGCGCCGATTCGGAATCCAGGACTGGGTCCTACTGACAACAGATGCAAGTCTCCGAGGCTGGGGCGCAGTCACCCAAGGAAGAAATTTCCAGGGGAAATGGTCAAACCAGGAATCTTGTCTCCACATAAATGTTCTCGAGTTAAGAGCCATTTACAACGGCCTGCTACAAGCAAAGAGCCTTCTTCAGGGTCGACCTGTCCTGATCCAGTCGGACAACATAACAGCGGTGGTGCATGTAAACCGTCAAGGCGGAACAAGGAGCAGTGCTGCTATGATGGAGGCCACAAGAATCCTTCGCTGGGCGGAACAGCACGTGAGCGCTCTGTCAGCAGTCTTCCTCCCGGGAGTTGACAACTGGGAAGCAGACTTCCTCAGCAGACACGATCTCCATCCGGGAGAGTGGGCTCTTTACCCAGAGGTATTTGCAGAAGTGACGTAGCGTTGGGGAATTCCTCTGATAGACATGATGGCGTCACGCCTCAACAAGAAGCTTTCGAGGTATTGTTCCAGGTCACAGGACCCACAAGCCAGTGCAGTGGATGCCCTGGTGACTCCGTGGGTGTTTCAGTCGCTGTATGTGTTCCCTCCACTTCCTCTCATTCCAAAGGTGCTGGGAATCATACGACGTGCAAAGGTTCAGGCGTTTCTCGTCGTTCCAGATTGGCCGCGCAGGGCCTGGTATCCGGATCTTCAGGAATTATTGGTGGAAGATCCTTGGCCGCTTCCTCTAAGAGAGGACCTGTTATTGCAGGGACCATGCGTGTTTCCGGACTTACCGCGGCTGCGTTTGACGGCATGGAAGTTGAGCGCCAAATCTTAGCTCGAAAAGGTATTCCTTGGGAGGTTATCCCCACTCTCCTTAAGGCGGGGAAGGAGGTTACGGCGAAACATTATCACCGTATTTGGAGAAAGTATGTTTCGTGTTGTGAGACCAAAACTGCTCCTGCGGAGGAATTTCACTTGGGTCGGTTTCTCCATTTTTTGCAGGCAGGCGTTGATGCAGGCCTGAAATTGAATTCCATCAAAGTGCAGATTGCGGCTTTATCTATTTTCTTTCAAAAGGAATTGGCCGTCCTTCCAGAGGTTCAGACTTTTGTTAAGGGTGTGCTGCATATCCATCCTCCATTTGTGCCGCCTGTGGCGCCGTAGGATCTTGAAGTGGTCTTGCAGTTTATGTCTCCCTGGTTTGAACCTTTGCGTAAGGTTGGGTTAAAGTTTCTCACTTGGAAGGTAGTCATGCTTTTGGCTCTGGCATCTGCCAGACGAGTGTCAGAGTTGGCGGCCTTATCTCACAAGAGTCCATATTTGATCTTCCATTCGGCTAGAGCAGAATTGAGGACTCGTCAACAATTTCTGCCGAAGGTGGTTTCTTCGTTTCACATTAACCATCCTATTGTGGTACCTGTGGCTACGGATGCTGTGGCAGTTCCAAAGTCTCTTGATGTTGTAAGAGCTTTGAAGATTTACGTCGCCAGAACGGCTCTTGCCAGGAAAACAGAGGCTCTTTGTCCTGTATGCTTCCAACAAGATTGGAAATCCTGCTTCTAAGCACAGACTATTGCACACTGGATTTGTAGTACGATTCAGCAAGCTCATTCTTCGGCTGGGCTACCGTTGCCGAAGTCAGTAAAGGCCCATTCTACCAGAAAGGTGGGCTCGTCTTGGGTGGCTGCCCGAGGGGTCTCGGCACTTCAGCTTTGCCGAGCTGCTACGTGGTCGGGTTCAAACACCTTTGCTAAGTTTTACAAGTTTGATACCCTGGCTGATGAGGACCTCATGTTTGCTCAATCGGTGCTGCAAAGTCGTCCGCCCTCTCCCGCCCATTCTGGAGCTTTGGTATAGACCCCATTGTCCTTTTGGAGTCCCCAGCATCCTCTAGGACACAGGTTCTCAAACTCGGTCCTCAGGACCCCACACAGTGCATGTTTTGCAGGTCTCCTCACAAAATCACAAGTGAAATAATTAGCTCCACCTGCGGACCTTTTAACAAGTGTCAGTGAGTAATTAATACACCTGTGCACCTGCTGGGTTACCTGCAAAACATGCACTGTGTGGGGTCCTGAGGACTGAGTTTGAGAACCCCTGCTCTAGGACGTAAGAGAAAATAGGATTTCTCTGACGTCCTAGTGGATGCTGGGGACTCCGTAAGGACCATGGGGAACAGCGGCTCCGCAGGAGACTGGGCACAAAAGTAAAGCTTTAGAACTACCTGGTGTGCACTGGCTCCTCCCCCTATGACCCTCCTCCAAGCCTCAGTTAGATTTTTGTGCCCGAACGAGAACGGTGCACACTAGGTGGCTCTCCTGAGCTGCTTAGTGAAAAGTTTAGTTTTAGGTTTTTTATTTTCAGTGAGACCTGCTGGCAACAGGCTCACTGCATCGAGGGACTAAGGGGAGAAGAAGCGAACTCACCTGCGTGCAGAGTGGATTGGGCTTCTTAGGCTACTGGACATTAGCTCCAGAGGGACCGATCACAGGCCCAGCCATGGATAGGTCCCAGAGCCGCGCCGCCGGCCCCCTTACAGAGCCAGAAGACAGAAGAGGTCCGGAAAATCGGCGGCAGAAGACGTCCTGTCTTCAACAAGGTAGCGCACAGCACTGCAGCTGTGCGCCATTGCTCTCAGCACACTTCACACTCCGGTCACTGAGGGTGCAGGGCGCTGGGGGGGGGGCGCCCTGAGACGCAATAAAAACACCTTGGATGGCAAAAAAAATGCATCACATATAGCTCCTGGGCTATATGGATAAATTTAACCCCTGCCAGAATACACAGAAAAACGGGAGATAGGCTCCGCCCCCTTCTCGGCGGCCTTATCTCCTCAGCACACTGGCGCCATTTTCCCTCACAGCTCCGTTGGAGGGAAGCTCCCTGGCTCTCCCCTGCAGTCACTACACTACAGAAAGGGTTAAAAAAGAGAGGGGGGCACTAATTACGCGCAGTATTAAAAATACAGCAGCTATAAGGGGAAAAACACTTATATAAGGTTATCCCTGTATATATATAGCGCTCTGGTGTGTGCTGGCAAACTCTCCCTCTGTCTCCCCAAAGGGCTAGTGGGGTCCTGTCCTCTATCAGAGCATTCCCTGTGTGTGTGCTGTGTGTCGGTACGTTTGTGTCGACATGTATGAGGAGAAAAATGATGTGGAGACGGAGCAGATTGCCTGTAATAGTGATGTCACCCCCTAGGGGGTCGACACCTGAGTGGATGAACTGTTGGAAGGAATTACGTGACAGTGTCAGCTCTGTATAAAAGACAGTGGTTGACATGAGACAGCCGGCTACTCAGCTTGTGCCTGTCCAGACGTCTCATAGGCCGTCAGGGGCTCTAAAGCGCCCGTTACCTCAGATGGCAGATATAGACGCCGACACGGATACTGACTCCAGTGTCGACGGTGAAGAGACAAATGTGACTTCCAGTAGGGCCACACGTTACATGATTGAGGCAATGAAAAATGTTTTACACATTTCTGATAATACGAGTACCACCAAAAAGGGGTATTATGTTCGGTGAGGAAAAACTACCTGTAGTTTTCCTGAATCTGAGAAATTAAATGAGGTGTGTGATGATGCGTGGGTTTCCCCCGATAACAACTGATAATTTCTAAAATGTTATTGGCATTATATCCTTTCCCGCCAGAGGTTAGGGTGCGTTGGGAAACACCCCCTAGGGTGGATAAAGCGCTCACACGCTTGTAAGAACAAGGGCTCTACCCTCTCCTGAGATGGCCGCCCTTAAGGATCCTGCTGATAGAAAGCAGGAGGGTATCCTAAAATGTATTTACACACATACTGGTGTTATACTGCGACCAGCAATCGCCTCAGCCTGGATGTGCAGTGCTGGGTTGGCGTGGTCGGATTCCCTGACTGAAAATATTGATACCCTAGTTAGGGACAGTATATTATTGCCTATAGAGCATTTGAAAGATGCATTTCTATATATGCGTGATGCACAGCGGAATATTTGCCGACTGGCATCAAGTCTAAGTGCGTTGTCCATTTCTGCCAGTAGAGGGTTATGGACACGACAGTGGTCAGGTGATGCGGATTCCAAACGGCATTTGGAACTATTGCCTTATTAAGGGGAGGAGTTATTTGGGGTCGGTCTTTCAGACCTGGTGGCCACGGCAACCGCTGGGAAATCCACGTTTGTACCCCAGGTCGCCTCTCAACATAAGAAGACGCCGTATTATCAGGCGCAGTCTTTTCGTGGGCAAACGGGCAAAAGGTTCCTCATTTCTGCCCCGTGACAGAGGGAGAGGAAAAAGGCTGCAGAAATCAGCCAGTTCCCAGGAACAGAAGCCCTCTCCCGCCTCTGCCAAGCCCTCAGTATGACGCTGGGGCTTTACAAGCAGAATCAGGCACGGTGGGGGCCCGTCTCAATGAATTTCAGCGCGCAGTGGGCTCACTCGCAAGTAGACCCCTGGATCCTTCAGGTGATATCTCAGGGGTACAAATTGGAATTCGAGACGTCTTCCCCTCGCCGTTTCCTAAAGTCGGCTTTACCGATGTCTCCTTCTGACAGGGAGGCAGTTTTGGAAGCCATTCACAAGCTGTATTCCCAGCAGGTGATAATCAAGGTACCCCTCCTGCAACAGGGAACGGGGTATTATTCCACACTGTTGTGGTACCGAAGCCGGACGGCTCGGTGAGACCGATTCTAAATCTAAAATCTTGAACACTTACATACGGAGATTCAAATTCAAGATCGAGTCACTCAGAGCAGTGATTGCGAACCTGGAAGAAGGGGACTACATGATGTCTCGGGATATCAAGGATGCTTACCTTCATGTCCCAATTTACCCTTCTCACCAAGTGTACCTCAGGTTTATGGTACAGAACTGTCACTATCAGTTTCAGACGCTGCCGTATGGATGGTCCACGGCACCCCGGGTCTTTACCAAGGTAATGGCCGTAATTATGATACTCCTTCGAAGGAAGGGAATTTTAGTTATCCCTTACTTGGACGATTCCCTGATAAGGGTAAGATCCAGGGAACAGTTGGAGGTCGGTGTAGCACTATCTCAGGTAGTGTTGCGGCAGCACGATTGGATTCTCGATATTCCAAAATCGCAGCTGATTCCGACGACTCGTCGTCTGTTCCTAGGGATGATCCTGGACACAGTCCAGAAAAAGGTGTTTCTCCCGGAGGAGAAAGTCAGGGAGTTATCCGAGCTAGTCGGGAACCTCCTATAACCGAGCCAAGTCTCAGTACATCAATGAAAGGGTTCTGGGAAAAATGGTGGCTTCCTACGAAGCAATCCCATTCGGCAGATTCCACGCAAGAACTTTCCAGTGGGACCTGCTGGACAAATGGTCCGGGTCGCATCTTCAGATGCATCAGCGGATAACCCTGTCACCAAGCACATGTCTCTCCTGTGGTGGTTGCAGAGTGCTCATCTTCTAGAGGGCCGCAGATTCGACATTCAGGACTGGGTCCTGGTGACCACGGATGCCAGCCTGCGAGGCTGGGGAGCAGTCACACAGGGAAGGAATTTCCAGAGCTTATGGTCAAGCCTGGCGACATCACTTCACATAAATATCCTGAAGCTAAGGGCCATTTACAATGCTCTAAGCTCAGCAAGACCTCTGCTTCAAGGTCACCCGGAGTTGATCCATTCGGACAACATCACGGCAGTCACCCATGTAAACAGACAGGGTGACACAAGAAGCAGGAGGGCAATGGCAGAAGCTGCAAGGATTCTTCGCTGGGCGGAAAATCATGTGATAGCACTGTCAGCAAGTGGGGACTTCACCCAGAAGTCTTCCACATGTTTATAAAACTCGACAAGTATTGCGCCGGGTCAAGGGACCCTCCGGCAATAGCTGTAGACGCTCTGGTAACACAGTGGGTGTACCAGTCAGTGTATGTGTTCCCTCCTCTGCCTCTCATACCCAAGGTACTGAGAATTATAAGATGGAGAGGAGTAAGCACTATATTCGGGCTCCGGATTGGCCAAGAAGGACTTGGTAACCGGAACTTCAAGAGATGCTCACGGAAGGATCCGTGGCCTCTACCTCTAAGAAGGGACCTGCTCCAGCAAGGACCCTGTCTGTTCCAAGACTTACCGCGACTGCGTATGACGGCATGGCGGTTGAACGCCGGATCCTGAAGGAGAAAGGCATTCCGGATGAAGTCATTCCTATCCTGATCAAAGCCAGGAAAGATATAACCGCAAAACATTATCACCGCATTTGGCGAAAATATGTTGCGTGGTGCGAGGCCAGTAAGGCCCGACGGAGAAAATTCAACTGGGTCGATTCCTACATTTCCTGCAAACAGGAGTGTCTATGGGCCTGAAATGGGGGTCCATTAAGGTTCAAATTTCGGCCCTGTCAATTTTCTTCCAAAAATAACTAGATTCAGTCCCTGAAGTTCAGACGTTTGTGAAAGGGGTACTGTATATACAGCCTCCTTTTGTGCCTCCAGTGGCACCTTGGGATCTAAATGTAGTTTTGGGTTCCAAAAGTCACATTGGTTTGAACCACTTAAATATGTGGAGTTAAAATATCTCACATGGAAAGTGGTCATGCTGTTGGCCCTGGCCTGGGCCAGGTGCGTGTCAGAATTGGCGGCTTTATCCTGTAAAAGCCCTCATCTGATTTTCCATTCGGACAGGGCGGAATTGAGGACTTGTCCTCAGTTTCTCCCTAAGGTGGTTTTCAGCGTTTCACCTGAATCAACCTATTGTGGTGCCTGCGGCTACTAGGGACTTGGAGGACTCCAAGTTGCTAGACGTTGTCAGGGCCCTGGAAATATAGGTTTCCAGGACGGCTGGAGTCAGAAAATCTGACTCGTTGTTTATTCTGTATGCACCCAACAAGCTGGGTGCTCCTGCTTCTAAGCAGACTATTGCTCGTTGGATTTGTAGTACAATTCAGCTTGCACATTCTGTGGCAGGCCTGCCACAGACAAAATCTGTAAAAGCCCATTCCACAAGGAAGGTGGGCTCATCTTGGGCGGCTGCCCGAGGGGTCTCGGCTTTACAACTTTGCCGAGCAGCTACTTGGTCAGGAGCAAATACGTTTGTAAAATTCTACAAATTTGATACCCTGGCTGAGGAGGACCTGGAGTTCTCTCATTTGGTGCTGCAGAGTCATCCGCACTCTCCCGCCCGTTTGGGAGCTTTGGTATAATCCCCATGGTCCTTACGGAGTCCCCAGCATCCACTAGGACGTCAGAGAAAATAAGAATTTACTTACCGATAATTCTATTTCTCGTAGTCCGTAGTGGATGCTGGGCGCCCATCCTAAGTGCGGATTGTCTGCAATACTGGTACATAGTTATTGTTACCAAAAAAAAAAAAAAAAAATCGGGTTATTAACTTATTGTTGTGAGCCATCTTTTCAGAGGCTCCTCTGTTATCATGCTGTTAACTGGGTTTAGATCACAAGTTATATGGTGTGATTGGTGTGGCTGGTATGAGTCTTACCCGGGATTCAAAATCCTTCCTTATTGTGTACGCTCGTCCGGGCACAGTATCCTAACTGAGGCTTGGAGGAGGGTCATAGGGGGAGGAGCCAGTGCACACCAGGTAGTTCTAAAGCTTTACTTTTGTGCCCAGTCTCCTGCGGAGCCGCTGTTCCCCATGGTCCTTACGGAGTCCCCAGCATCCACTACGGACTACGAGAAATAGAATTATCGGTAAGTAAATTCTTATTTCTCTGACGTCCTAAGTGGATGCTGGGGACTCCGTCAGGACCATGGGGGATAGCGGCTCCGCAGGAGACAGGGCACAAAAGTAAAAGCTTTAGGATCAGGTGGTGTGCACTGGCTCCTCCCCCTATGACCCTCCTCCAAGCCTCAGTTAGGTTTTTGTGCCCGGCCGAGAAGGGTGCAATCTAGGTGGCTCTCCTAAAGAGCTGCTTAGAGTAAAAGTTTTATTAGGTTTTTTATTTTCAGTGAGTCCTGCTGGCAACAGGCTCACTGCAACGAGGGACTTAGGGGAGAAGAAGTGAACTCACCTGCGTGCAGGATGGATTGGCTTCTTAGGCTACTGGACACTAGCTCCAGAGGGACGATCACAGGTACAGCCTGGATGGGTCACCGGAGCCGCGCCGCCGACCCCCTTGCAGATGCTGAAGAGAGAAGAGGTCCAGAAATCGGCGGCTGAAGACTTCTCAGTCTTCATGAGGTAGCGCACAGCACTGCAGCTGTGCGCCATTGCTCTCAGCACACTTCACACCAACGGTCACTGAGGGTGCAGGGCGCTGGGGGGGGGCGCCCTGGGCAGCAATGAAAATACCTATACTGGCTAAAAATACATCACATATAGCCTCTGGGGCTATATGGATGTATTTAACCCCTGCCAGGTTGTCAGAAAAACGGGAGAAGAAGCCCGCCGAAAAGGGGGCGGGGCCTATTCTCCTCGGCACACAGCGCCATTTTCCCTCACAGAACTGCTGGTGGGAAGGCTCCCAGGCTCTCCCCTGCACTGCACTACAGAAACAGGGTTAAAACAGAGAGGGGGGGCACTTATTTGGCGATATGATTATATATTAAGATGCTATAAGGGGAAAACACTTATATAAAGGTTGTCCCTGTATAATTATAGCGTTTTGGTGTGTGCTGGCAAACTCTCCCTCTGTCTCCCCAAAGGGCTAGTGGGGTCCTGTCCTCTATCAGAGCATTCCCTGTGTGTGTGCTGGGTGTCGGTACGTGTGTGTCGACATGTATGAGGACGATGTTGGTGAGGAGGCGGAGCAATTGCCTGTAATGGTGATGTCACTCTCTAGGGAGTCGACACCGGAATGGATGGCGTATTTAGGGAATTACGTGATAATGTCAACACGCTGCAAGGTCGGTTGACTAAATGAGACGGCCGGCAAACAAATGAGTACCTGTCCAGGTGTCTCAAACACCGTCAGGGGCTTTAAAACGCCCATTTACCTCAGTCGGTCGACACAGACAGGGACACTGACTCCAGTGTCGACGGTGAAGAAACAAACGTATTTTCCTTTAGGGCCACACGTTACATGTTAAGGGCAATGAAGGAGGTGTTACATATTTCTGATACTACAAGTACCACAAAAAAGGGTATTATGTGGGGTGTGAAAAAACTACCTGTAGTTTTTCCTGAATCAGATAAATTAAATGAAGTGTGTGATGATGCGTGGGTTTCCCCCGATAGAAAATTATTGGCGGTATACCCTTTCCCGCCAGAAGTTATGGCGCGTTGGGAAACATCCCTTATGGTGGATAAGGCGCTCACACGCTTATCAAAACAAGTGGCGTTACCGTCTCCAGATACGGCCGCCCTCAAAGAGCCAACTGATAGGAGGCTGGAAAATATCCTAAACAGTATATACACACACATACTGGTGTTATACTGCGACCAGCGATCACCTCAGCCTGGATGGGCAGCGCTGGGGTGGCTTGGTCGGATTCCCTGACTGAAAATATTGATACCCTTGACAGGGACAGTATTTTATTGACTATAGAGCATTTAAAGGATGCATTTCTATATATGCGAGATGCACAGAGGGATATTTGCACTCTGGCATCAAGAGTAAGTGCGATGTCCATATCTGCCAGAAGATGTTTATGGACACGACAGTGGTCAGGTGATGCAGATTCCAAACGGCACATGGAAGTATTGCCGTATAAAGGGGAGGAGTTATTTGGGGTCGGTCCATCGGACCTGGTGGCCACAGCAACAGCTGGAAAATCCACCTTTTTTACCCCAAGTCACATCTCAGCAGAAAAAGACATCGTCTTTTCAGCCTCAGTCCTTTCGTCCCCATAAGGGCAAGCGGGCAAAAGGCCAGTCATATCTGCCCAGGGATAGAGGAAAGGGAAGAAGACTGCAGCAGGCAGCCAATTCCCAGGAACAGAAGCCCTCCACCGCTTCTGCCAAGTCCTCAGCATGACGCTGGGGCCATACAAACAGGTGCGGTGGGGGGTCGTCTCAAGAGTTTCAGCACGCAGTGGGCTCACTCGCAAGTGGACCCCTGGATCCTACAAGTAGTATCCCAGGGGTACAGATTGGAAATTCGAGACGTCTCCCCCTCGCAGGTTCCTGAAGTTTGCTTTACCAACGTCTCCCTCCGACAGGGAGGCAGTATTGGAAACAATTCACAAGCTGTATTCCCAGCAGGTGATAATCAAAGTACCCCTCCTACAACAAGGAAAGGGGTATTATTCCACAATATATTGTGGTACTGAAGCCAGATGGCTCGGTGAGACCTATTCTAAATCTGAAATATTTGAACACTTACATACAAAGGTTCAAATCAAGATGGAGTCACTCAGAGCAGTGATAGCGAACCAGGAAGAAGGGGACTATATGGTGTCCCTGGACATCAGGGATGCTTACCTCCATGTCCCAATTTGCCCTTCTCACCAAGGGTACCTCAGGTTCGTGGTACAGAACTGTCACTATCAGTTTCAGACGCTGCCGTTTGGATTGTCCACGGCACCCCGGGTCTTTACCAAGGTAATGGCCGAAATGATGATTCTTCTTCAAAGAAAATGGACGATCGCCTGATAAGGGCAAGGTCCAGAGAACAGTTGGAGGTCGGAGTAGCACTATCTCAAGTAGTTCTACGACAGCACGGGTGGATTCTAAATATTCCAAAATCGCAGCTGTTTCCGACGACACGTCTACTGTTCCTAGGGATGATTCTGGACACAGTCCAGAAAAGGGTGTTTCTCCCGGAGAAGAAAGCCAAGGAGTTATCCGAGCTAGTCAGGAACCTCCTAAAACCAGGAAAAGTGTCAGTGCATCATTACACAAGGGTCCTGGGAAAAATGGTGGCTTCTTACGAAGCGATTCCATTCGGCAGATTTCACGCAAGAACTTTTCAGTGGGATCTGCTGGAAAAATGGTCCGGATCGCATCTTCAGATGCATCAGCGGATAACCCTGTCTCCAAGGACAAGGGTGTTTCTTCTGCGGTGGCTGCAGAGTGCTCATCTACTAAAGGGCCGCAGATTCGGCATTCAGGACTGGGTCCTGGTAACCACGGATGCCAGCCTGAGAGGCTGGGGAGCAGTCACACAGGGAAAAAATTTCCAGGGAGTGTGATCAAGTCTGGAGACTTCTCTCCACATAAATATACTGGAGCTAAGGACAATTTACAATGCTCTAAGCTTAGCAAGACCTCTGCTTCAAGGTCAGCCGGTATTGATCCAGTGGGACAACATCACGGCAGTCGCCCACGTAAACAGACAGGGCGGCACAAGAAGCAGGAGGGCAATGGCAGAAACTGCAAGGATTCTTCGCTGGGCGGAAAATCATGTGATAGCACTGTCAGCAGTGTTCATTCCGGGAGTGGAAAACTGGGAAGCAAACTTCCTCAGCAGGCACGACCTCCACCCGGGAAAGTGGGGACTTCATCGGGAAGTCTTCCACATGATTGTGAACCGTTGGGAAAGACCAAAGGTGGACATGATGGCGTCCCGCCTGAACAAAAAACTGGACAGGTATTGCGCCAGGTCAAGAGACCCTCAGGCAATAGCTGTGGACGTTCTGGTAACACCGTGGGTGTACCAGTCGGTGTATGTGTTCCCTCCTCTGCTTCTCATACCCAAGGTACTGAGAATTATAAGACGTAGAGGAGTAAGGACTATACTCGTGGCTCCGGATTGGCCAAGAAGGACTTGGTACCCGGAACTTCAAGAAATGCTCACAGAGGACTCATGGCCTCTGCCGCTAAGAAGGGACTTGCTTCAGCAAGTACCATGTCTGGTGCCTCCAGTGGCACTGTGGGATCTCAACGTAGTTCTGGGATTCCTCAAATCACATTGGTTTAAACCGCTCAAATCTGTGGATTTGAAATATCTCACATGGAAAGTGACCATGCTGTTGGCCCTGGCCTTGGCCAGGCGAGTGTCAGAATTGGCGGCTTTGTCTCACAAAAGCCCATATCTGATTGTCCATTCGGACAGGGCAGAGCTGCGGACTCGTCCCCAGTTTCTCCCTAAGGTGGTGTCAGCGTTTCACCTGAACCAGCTTATTGTGGTACCTGCGGCTACTAGGGACTTGGAGGACTCCAAGTTGCTAGATGTTGTCAGGGCCCTGAAAATATAGGTTTCCAGGATGGCTGGAGTCAGGAAAACTGACTTGCTGTTATCCTGTATGCACCCAACAAACTGGGTGCTCTTGCTTCTAAGCAGACGATTGCTAGTTGGATGTGTAGTACAATTCAGCTTGCACATTCTGTGGCAGGCCTGCCACAGCCAAAATATGTAAATGCCCATTCCACAAGGAAGGTGGGCTCATCTTGGGCGGCTGCCCGAGGGGTCTCGGCTTTACAACTTTGCCGAGCTGCTACTTGGTCAGGGGCAAACACGTTGAAAAATTCTACAAATTTGATACCCTGGCTGAGGAGGACCTGGAGTTCTCTCATTCGGTGCTGCAGAGTCATCCGCACTCTCCCGCCCGTTTGGGAGCTTTGGTATAATCCCCATGGTCCTGACGGAGTCCCCAGCATCCACTTAGGACGTCAGAGAAAATAAGAATTTACTTACCGATAATTCTATTTCTCGTAGTCCGTAGTGGATGCTGGGCACCCATCCCAAGTGCGGATTGTCTGCAATACTTGTACATAGTTATTGTTACAAAAATCGGGTTATTATTGTTGTGAGCCATCTTTTCAGAGGCTCCGCTGTTATCATGCTGTTAACTGGGTTCAGATCACAGGTTGTACAGTGTGATTGGTGTGGCTGGTATGAGTCTTACCCGGGATTCAAAATCCTTCCTTATTGTGTACGCTCGTCCGGGCACAGTATCCTAACTGAGGCTTGGAGGAGGGTCATAGGGGGAGGAGCCAGTGCACACCACCTGATCCTAAAGCTTTTACTTTTGTGCCCTGTCTCCTGCGGAGCCGCTATCCCCCATGGTCCTGACGGAGTCCCCAGCATCCACTACGGACTACGAGAAATAGAATTATCGGTAAGTAAATTCTTATTTTTTAGTACCTACCGGTAAATCCTTTTCTCCTAGTCCGTAGAGGATGCTGGGCGCCCGTCCCAGTGCGGACTGTTACTTGCAGTGTATTATTGCTGGTTAAATTGGTTTACACGCGGGTTGTGTATTAGTTGTATTCAGCTTGTTGCTGTTGTTAATTCATACGGTTATCTGGTTTCTGGAAACTCCGGTTGTACGGTATGTTGTGGTGTGGGCTGGTAGGTTTTCTCGCCCTTAGTTTAAACAAAAATCCTTTCCTCGAAATGTCCGTCTCTCCTGGGTACAGCTCCTATAACTGAGGTCTGGAGGAGGGGCATAGAGGGAGGAGCCAGTTCACACCCAGTCAAAGTCTTTTCAGTGTGCCCAAGCTCCTGCGGATCCCGTCTATACCCCATGGTCCTTTTGGAATCCCCAGCATCCTCTACGGACTAGGAGAAAAGGATTTACCGGTAGGTACTAAAATCCTATTTTTTATTTGTACTTATGTCTCCTAATGTGTGATGTGTTGTATTTGTTTAAATGGTTTGCTTTGGTTTATGACAAATTGTTGATTTAAATGAAGTAGTAAAAAAACTCCCTCTGTACTAGACACATTGCAAGGTACATATTTGAATGATAAAAGCTTTACCTCTGCATAGTGATGCTCGAGAGGGGTGGTCTTCAGTTTGCCAGCTGTCGGGATCCTGGCGCACAGTATACCGGCGCCGGAATCCCGACAGCCTGCATACCGACACTTTTTCTCCCTCTTGGGGGTCCACGACCCCCCTGGAGGGAGAATAGATTGGGTGGCGCGCCACCAAGCCCGCAAGGGGCTCATTTGCGCTCGCCCAGCTGTCGGTATGCCGGCGGTCGAGATTCCGGCGCCGGTATGCTGGTCGCCGGGAGCCCGGCCGCCGGCATTCCCTACTACAATTCTTTGAGAGTTCAATGCTCCGTGTTTCCTGTCTCCGTCACTGGAATCTCCCACGTTTGATAAAGCAGGTGTTTTAAGGTGGATTTATTTGGGTTAATGTTTTATCCATGAACCTGGTCTCTTATCAGAGATGGAGTGCTCAAAAGAAAAATCCCTTAAATTCACTAGTGTATTCATTAATGTATAAAATGATAAAACTAATGATATTGTGTAGATTTTGGAATGAATGCAAATAAATAATGTACTGTAGTTTGGTATGGCAGGTTGAACGACTGTTTTGATTGTAAGGGGGAAAGGGGATGTAATATACTGGCACGGATCCTGTCTGTGTCTCTTCCTGCTTAGCCTCTTTACCGAGGCGAAGCAGGAACCACTAGCGACGAGATGTAAGAACATGTTGTGTGCTGGAGTGGGGGAGTGAAAACTCTCCCCTCCAGTGATCCCGGTCAGTCTCACAATGCATCAGCCAAGTGATGATGCGCTGTCTCCCTCTCTGTCCGGCTCGACTGCGCATGTCCAGGATCGTGTTATCGCGAGATCTACTGTGCTCACCCCAGAGCCAGCAGCCGCCACAGCCAGGGGCAGCTCTGTCCCTGCTGTGGAGATAGGGCGTCGGCACCCACATCTGTCGAAATCGATAACTACAGGTGTCTGATGGTCAGTGCAACTGAGTGTCCTTACATTGCCTTGCATATTGGCGTGCCACCCATATTTTTATTCCTATGGGTGTAAATGTATTATCCTCCACTATGGGGGAGAAGTGGTATCGGTGCACATGTGTGACAGTGGTAATATGTGGCAAGTGACAGTGGCCCCTTAGATAGCATGCCGATGTGCAGGACAATCTGTTTCGACAGCTGCTGGTGTCGTTGCCCATTCATCACAGCCAGGGACAGCGCTGTCTTCGGCTGCGGCGGTTCTGGTTCCAGGCTGCATGTGAAATCTCGAGAGTAGTGAGAGCTCGCACATACGTGTACCTTGGAGCTAGCTGGGCAGGGCGTCACAGTGCTGATGCGCTGTGGGCCCCCTACTCCGCTCCGGCAGACAAGATGGTAATACATCATGTCAATATATCTTCCTGCTTCGCCTTGGTAATTAGAGGAAACAGGAATTGCTATAGAGTTACGATCCATGCTGCTATGATACATCTCCCCTATGGTCTTTTGCCATCACCTTGAGGGGGTTAAATAAAGAAGTAGTGTAAACTAGGTACTATCCATAGATAAGTCTGTGCTGTTTAGTCCTTTCCCCTGTTTTTAGCTTTGGCTCTGGATACAGACAGAATACTTAGCGTACTGATCACTGTACAGGTCTATGGTCTATGGGGAACTGTGGGATGTAAGTGATTACAATCAATGCTTTATGCACTAATAGGAAGTCATTTAGGCATTTCAATAAAATAACCTCAGGGCTCGTTGTTGGAGTAATGGAGCTGAAACGCATTATGGATTAGAAGATAGCCCATGGATCAGCTGTTTATTACAGTGAAGATGAGCAGCCCCAGGAAAGATCCGGCCATTACAGAACTCTCCTACGTTGTGTGTGTAACGGGCCCATTAAGAAACAATTTGGAATCTTCCAGTGAATAGTCAGCTATAAAATTGCATTTAGTGGGGACTATAGTTGTGTTTTTGTGTTTTATAAAATATAAAGTGGTTTATGTCTAAAGCGGAGTACACGTGCAAATTTTGTAAATAATTTTTTTTGCACTATATCACACACTGTCTGGCTAGAGTGTGACAAAATGAACTATATCGCACAGCGTGTACACACTAATGTAACACATCTACAATCCGTTTCTCAGACATACAGGGGACACCCAGCACAGGACTAGTCCGCCCCGCATGTCTGGCCCTGCCCCCCCTGCAAGGGTACAAAAGCACCACACGGCAGCGATGCTCTTGCACCCGCCGAGTAGCGCCCTACCTGCGCAGGTCCTGAGCCCTGGCAGGGAGCTACCTGCTGTGTCCTGGGTCACAGCGGCTGTGCCTGACATCACGCAGCCACCGCAACTTTTCGGACACACCTGCGTTGTCTGGACCGGGCCCTGCCAACGGCGTTTTAATGCGTTGGCACGCACCCTCCCGCCCCGCGACCGAAGGCAGAGGCGATCGCAGCCCTGAGATGCTTGTAGCATCTCACTGGGCTCCCAGGGTGCGCGTACGCACTCAACAAAGAAGTTCAGACTGCGATCGCTGCAGCGATCCAGTTTGAATTACCCCCATAGTGCGGTGTGCATTCCCGCGGGTTGATCTGATGTTCTATGTCGGATGAACATGCAGCTCCATTTTGGATAGATAGTACACTATCTAGTGCATATCGTACCGTGTGTATGCATCCGATTTGCGTCATCAGTCTCTCAGTCCTCCCTAAAGTCCTGCCCCCCCCCCCCCCCCCCCCCCTCTTAATCCCTTCCCATTATGCAAAAGAAGCCATATCTTTTGCTAAATGTATTGTGCTAAATCTTCTGCTATGTCTTAGGGTGTGTACACACGGTGAGATCCCTGCTATGTTCGATTTTGACTATGCGATTTCCCTTGAACTCCCCCAGAGCCCAGATAGCACAGATTGTACAGATTTTGTCTATGTACGATTTTGGTTAAGTGCCAATTTTGACTATACTTTGTACTAGATTGTACACTAGATAGTCAAGATTGACTTGCCTGCACAGTCTGTCTAGCCTTACGATACCGACCCCACGGGAGCGCGCATCGGGATCGAATCTGTATCGCAAGCTGCTTAGCACCATGAGATATGCACTAACTTTTCATAAGATTTTGACTATATAGTCAAAATCTCAGATTTATCTCACCGTGTGTACACACCCTTACCATGTGTTTGCACTATTTTTTGTTTGTTCTGGAGCTCAGGGAATTTCAAGATACATTTTGTGGGATAGCTTAACAAAGGCCATATCTTACCGTGTGTACCCAAACTGGGGGAGATGTATCCAGCCTGGAGAGAGAGATAATCTTCTGTCATTTTACAGGCTGAGTTTTAAAAATTGCAGGTGCTGATTGGTTGGTACTTTATCTGTCTCCAATCTTTGATACATCTCCCCTCAGCGATAAAACATCCTTGCTTTGCATGCTGCAAAGAGAAATGGTTATTTACTAGTCATGTACTTCTAGTGCCACATTGTTGCTTTACATACTGGCTATGTATTTATTGTAATACATTTTAAGATGCAAACCATTGGAATAGGCAGTCACTGGTTCATCCTTTAGGGCCTAGATTTATGAACTTTGCCAGTGACTGCCCTTCTCATTCATACACTGAACTTGATAGCAAGAAGCTTAGACTGTACGTACGATTACTTGAACTGCAAAGCCACAGAAATGTTGTTGACCACAGGAAGCAGCTGTATTCCTGAGAACTGCTATAGTGTTATCTTTTCACTGGAGAAATCTATCAAAATATTCAGTTGTCCTTAAAAAAAAAAAATAAAAAAAATAGGTGGTATCTGGATTATTCTTCTGCTAAGGTGCGAGTTACTCAAAAAATGCAGAATATAATAACCAGAGGTGGCATTAAATACACCAGTGTTAGTGGTGCCTTGCAGAGCCCTGGCACTCCTCCAGTCAGTTTGTGTGCAGAAAACTGATCATCTGGTAGCTAGAAAAAAAAGAAGTTAGCACTGGGGTGCATGTATATAGAAGCCTTACAATGAGTCCTAGGGACAGGAGCTGCAGCGTTACTCAGGATGCTGCTACCTGTTAAAGGTTGTACTGTGCTCACTTCAAGCACCACTTGTTGCTAAACTTATCTACTGCAACTCTGTAACGTGGGGGGTCCCAGTCTTACTGGTCCCCTAGGCATGTTCTTCACTTCCCTGTGATCCACCTTTTTAAAGAGGCCCAGTTTGCACTCTACAGAAAGTTGATGAATCTTTACTTTCTCCTTCTTATGCATATACATTTCCAGCAGTAGGGATCACTCCGCTCTCAGGACATGGTGGTCTACTACTCCCCTTTGCCAATACTAATCTGTACGTTTCCGCAAACAACATTCTGTTCTTTGTATCTGTTTCTACCAGAGTGCGTTTCACAAGCTGATTGCATTAATGACTGAGGGAAAACAACAATTATTTCTGTACATGCTCAGCCCATCCTATTTCAGGAAGACCTCATCAACTTCTGGCTAATGCATAATTAACAAAACCATGTCAATAGTTCCTTAACCTTTAATGACTGGAGTACTTTGTAGCACAGACACCATTTAGCATCTTTGCTGGTTAATGCCTGAGATGAGGCGCAGTCTAATGGCCGTGAGAGGAATCATGGACCTACCTGTTCTGGCCTGGTGGCAAATTAGAATGAAATAGAAAATGTTACACCCGTGAGAGGTCTTGTTGCCTTACTTATTGAATCACCCTCGTATTTTGTCATGATTATTACCATATCACAATGAATGTTCCTCTATGAAATGTTCCATTTTTCTCCTGTTTATTTTCATACCTAAATGGACACTCTCCCTGCATGGGGGGCATGATCACCAGGGGGTACCAAGATGCGCAAGTACTGGAAACTAAAGATGGAAAGTAAATGAAATTATTTAGTTGTCCCTCTGTTCATGTATATAAACATGTCCATAATTGCCTACTGTGTTTTGGGTGTGTTATTGAATTTGCATGTACTTGTATTTCTTCCTTACAGAGGCCATTAATATACCTGCTGGATCCCTCTTTCCTGGACTCTGTGTGTTGCTCTGCTTAATTATCAGCTAGATATGTTGGGAAGTACGGATACCTGGAACTGTATGGCCTGAATAGGACGCCACGCCAGATGCCAACTGTAAGTCGGACTACTGACTCATTTAATCCTTTTACAGTGACTGACTGTCCTTCATACATCTGATATATTTAATCATAGTTTCATCTACCACTGCACCTTTACAGTCTACATATAGGGCTTCAAACACCTTTTAAACATTTATTGTCCATTTGTACGGTTGAGGAATAGTTGAATATGTAAATAAAATTATTTATTATAATTATTAAGCCTACTCCAGTGTGAATGCTATTAAAACTGCATACTTACAGTGACTGTGTGCTAAGAAGCTCCAATGTGCTTATCAGGATGGTAGGTGTAATGTTCTATCTTTATAATTAGTTTAAAACATTGTAAAGATACAGTAGTTGACCATAGACTGGAACTGAATAATTGGTTGGATTTCTTGTGTGTGCGTCTTCTCTCTTGGAATGTCCTGTGTGATCTCTGAGCCTTTGTAGGGACGCCGGAATCCCAACAGCCGGTATATTAACTACATCCTCTTGTAGGCATTTGCAGTTATTCATTTAAAAGTTTGAATTGCATTCAGGCAGATATTTTATTTCAAGGAAGAGCGGTCTGCTGACAGTATGTGGACTAATACAGCTTCTACCTCTCTTATTATGATAAAAAAATACAAAGTATTAGCCTTCAAGCAGTGTAGTTTTGATGATTATTAGATGTATAATATGGGGAACATTTGCATTATTTGCATATATTACATGTAACATTCTATGTTGTGTATCATTCTGTAAGTCAGATGTTAGTGCTCACCTGGTTATTATCACTGTGAGCAGGGCCCTGAGAATCACCCACCACACAGAACGGAACCATACATTTCATAGTGGTCCTGTATACATTATATATTTCCTTCTGTCTTCCAACGGGATTGCTGTGCTGTTCTGACTGTATTGTGCATTTGCGGAAGTCTGTTTTTATTTCGGTGCATAAAATTCCAGACTTCTTTTCAGAATTAAACCTTCCTGCATGTTTAAATGCAATATACATATGTAGTGATTACACTTTCTGTAGCCCCAAAAAAAAAAAGTTTTGTACCACAAATAGCAACCATTCCTGCAAGCTGCATTTAAGTCCTCAGGACTTTTCCATAGCCTTTCCTCTGGCAACCACTAGCTAATCGTAAGTACGTGCTCTGTTAAAATGTAACGGCCTAAGGAATGTTCTTATAAATAACTGGACAGACTTACTGGAAGTGAAGCTGGAATGCTTTGAGTAGCTGGACCGTCCTGTGCCTGCTTAGGAAAAGTAAAAGACTGTAAGCCAAATTAATGCAGCTTTATTTCTCAGCGGTGGGCATAACGGTGTTTGAGAATTGTTTGTGTACCTGTTGGTCACCTCCATGGATATTTCCCCTTTTCCAGGATTGTAATACTTTTTTCTAAAGGGACTTGTAGTTTTGTACACGTGGGCCGATATGCTCTACGTTGCGTTACCTTCCTTGCTTCTTACTGTAATTTTGTTTTTCCTGTTATGTATTATTACAACTATTGTTTCGGGATACATAAAGTTGTCTGGGTTAAGTAGACTTCAGTGCAGAGAGCACTGCACAGCTTTTGTACTGAGTTGCGATAGTAATAAATACCGCTTGACTAATTTATTTAAATTCATTAAATATCCGGAGAGCAGTTACCATAATAATGCAACATATTTAATTACATTGGCATGAAGGTGCCTCAGTGATGTTTCTAGCTCTGCTGAGCTGATCGGTAGCAGGTAAAGGTGTACCATGGCTAGATAGTTGCTTTAAACCGGTTCTTATTGTGTTTTGATGAAGGGTTTTCTTTCCTAGCACAGTTACGGATTTTTAATTTTTTCATATAAAACACAAACTGTAATGACTTTCTTATATCCGCTCAGTGGTGGATGAGTCACAACTTTGTATCAGTAGTTGATTAGGAATGGTATTGAAATGCCGACGGTCTGGATCCAGACTGTCAGAATCCCGACAAATCCTGACCGCATAGCATTAATTTAAAGTGTGGTACACACTAGGCGATTTCTGGCTAAAAAATAAACGATAACGACATTTATGTCGTTATTGTTTGTTTAGCTCAAAATCGTCCAGTGTATATGAGGGTGATATTGGTGAACGATGCTCGCTTCCGCACGTCATTAGCGTTCACTAATATTGAGTTGAGATGCTGCTCAACCTGTCAATGTCAGGCTGAGCTGCATGTTAGGGAATGCCGACGGTGACGTCACTGAACGTTATCGTTTAACGATCACGTTCAGTGTGTACGCAAAATATCGTTGAACGCTGTATTATTCAATGATATAGTGGTTCACAGCTGGCATTTACACTTCTGGTAGTGTGTACCCGCCTTAACTGAGATTGCATTATCATGGGAAACAATCAGGGGCCGGTTTAGGGTGCATAACTTTCTTGGATGCCTGTAATAATAAGAAAAGTCATCCCAGTACTTCAGGGTAAGCTCTTGCACTAATAGCAGACTACATAAGGCTATATAGATATGTAAACAGCAGCTCTGATGCATAGGTGGCACTTTATCTACCGGCTGTCAGGATCCCGACGCTCAGCATACCGGCGCCGGAATCCCGACTGCCAGTATGCAGACAACTAATCACCTTCTTTGGTTGTTCATGACACCTCTGGAGGGAGAATAAATAGTGTGGCACGCGAAGCCCGCAAGGGGCTCTTTTGCGCTCGCAACGCTGCCGGCATTCCGACAGTTGGGAACCCGGCGCCGGTATACTGGGTACTACACCCCTGGTGCATGTATGCTGGACAGAAACATAGAGCACAAATGTCAGATGTAGATGATCTCCAGCTACAGTTCTGTTTTACAAGTCTAAACGCATGCCTGCAGAAGGAAGTGGTATTGCATGCTATTGATATTCGTTTTGGGTTTTCTTTTACGTCCTAGAGGATGCTGGGGACTCTGTAAGGACCATGGGGTATAGGCGGGCTCCCTGAGTGTGTGGGAGTGTCTGAAGCGGAAGGCTCATCTAAGGAGGAGGTGGAGCAGATGATTGTGGTGTTTCCGTCGGCAACGCCGACACCTGATTGGTTAGATATGTGGAATGTTTTAAATGCAAATGTGGCTTTATTACATAAGAGATTGGACAAAGCAGAGTCCAGGGACAAAACAGGGAGTCAATCAATGGCCCGTACTGTGTCACAGGGCCCTTCAGGGTCTCAAAAACGTCCCCTGTCCCAAGTAGCAGACACTGATACCGACACGGATTCTGACTCCAGTGTCGACTACAATGATGCGAGGTTACACCCAAGGGTGGTCAAAAGTATTCATTATATGATTATTGCAATAAAAGATGTTTTACATATCACATATGACCCCTCTGTCCCTGACTCGAGGGTATGCATGTTTAAGGAAAAGAAACCTGAGGTAACCTTTCCCCTATCTCATGAGCTGAACGCGTTATTTGAAAAAGCTTGGGAAACTCCAGACAAAAAATTGCAGCTTCCCAAGAGAATTATTATGGCGTATCCTTTCCCTGCACAGGACAGGGTATGGGGGGAATCCTCGCCCAGGGTGGACAAGGCTTTAACGCGCTTTTCCAAGAAGGTGGCGCTACAGACTCCAGACACGGCGGCCCTCAAGGATCCTGCTGATCGCAGACAGGAAACTACCTTAAAATCAATTTATTCACATACGGGTGCTTTGCTCAGACGGACAATAGCATCGGCTTGGTGTTTGTACTGCGGTAGCAGCTTGGACAGATACCTTGTCAGCTGACATTGATACCCTAGATAGGGATACCATTTTATTGACCTTAGGTCACATTAAAGACGCTGTCTTATATATGAGGGATGCTCAAAGAGACGTTGGGCTACTAGGTTCAAGAGCCAACGCCATGGCGATTTCTGCTAAGCGAGCCCGGTGGACCCGCCAATGGACGGGTGATGCCGACTCAAAGAGGCATATGGAAGTTTTGCCTTACAAGGGTGAGGTGGTGTTTGGGGAAGGTCTCGCAGACCTGGTTTCCACCGCGGGTAAATCTCCTTTTTTGCCTTATGTTCCCCCACAGCAAAAGAAAACACCACAATTTCAGATGCAGTCCTTTTGGTCGCATAAATCCAGAAGAGGTCTGGGCTCTTCCTTCCTCACCAGAGGTAAGGGTAAAGGGAAAAGAATGCCTGCCACGGCTAGTTCCCAGGAGCAGAAGTCCTCTCTGGCTTCTACTAAATCCACCGCATGATGCTGGGGCTCCACTGAGGGAGTCTGCGCCGGTGGGGGCACGTCTTCGACTCTTCAGCCACGTCTGGGTTCAGTAAGACGTGGATCCTTGGGCGATGGAAATTGTATCCCAGGGCTACAAGCTGGAATTCGAAGAGGTGCCTCCGCGCCGATTTTTCAAATCGGCTTTACCAGCTTCTCCCCCAGAAATGGAGATAGTTTTAGCTGCAATTCAAAAGCTGTGTCAACAGCAAGCGATTGTCAAGGTTCCCCTAGTTCAACAGGGGAAGGGGTACCATTTAACCCTGTTTGTGGTTCCGAAACCGAATGGTTCGGTCAGACCCATTCTAAATCTAAAATCCCTAAACCTCTACTTGCTAAAGTTCAAATTCAAGATGGAATCGCTCCGGGCTGTGATCTCAAGTCTGGAAGGGGGGGATTTTATGGTGTCACTGGACATAAAGGATGCATACCTTCTTGACCCCATATATCCCCCTCATCAGGCGTACCTGAGATTCGCTGTACAGGGTTGTCATTACCAGTTTCAGACGTTGCCGTTTGGGCTTTACACGGCCCCGAGGATTTTCACCAAGGTAATGGCGGAAATAATGGCGCTACTGCGCAGGCAGGGAGTCACAATTATCCCGTACTTGGACTATCTCCTGATTAAAAGCGAGATTGAAAGATCAATTGCTGAAAAGCATGTCACTCTCCCTGAGAGTGCTCCAGCAGCATGGCTGGATTCTAAATCTACCAAAGTCACAGTTGGTTCCAACGACTCGGCTATCGTTCTTAAGCATGATTCTGGACACGGAACAAAAGAGGGTTTTTCTCCCGATGGAAAAAGCCCAGGAACTCCAGAACATGGTCAGAGACCTGTTAAAACCGAACAGAGTGTCCGTTCATCAATGCACTCGAATAATGGGAAAAATTGTGGTGACCTACGAGGCGATCCCCTTTGGCAGGTTTCATGCGAGGACGTTTCAGTGCGACCTTCTGGACAAGTGGTCCGGGTCCCATCTTAAAACTCATCTGAAAATATGCTTGTCCCCCAGGGCCAGGGTGTCTCTCCTGTGGTGGCTGCAGAGTGCTCACCTTCTGGAGGGTCGCAGGTTCGGCATTCAGGACTGGGTTCTGGTGACCACGGACGCTAGCCTCCGAGGATGGGGAGCAGGCACACAAGGAAGACATTTTCAGGGACTATGGTCGAGCCAGGAGGCTTGTCTACACATCAACATTCTGGAATTAAGGGCCATATACAACGGCCTACGACAAGCGGAGAATCTTCTTCGCGACCTACCGGTTCTGATTCAAGCCAAGGCAGGACAAGGAGCAGAGTGGCAATGGCGGAAGCCACCAGGATTCTTTGCTGGGCGGAAAATCACGTAAGCGCTCTGTCAGCAGTCTTCATTCCGGGAGTGGACAACTGGGAAGCAGATTTCCTCAGCAGACACGATCTCCATCCAGGAGAGTGGGGACTTCATCAAGAAGTTTTTGCAGAGATAACAAGTCTTTGGGGACTTCCTCAAATAGACATGATGGCGTCACGCCTCAACAAGAAGATTCGGAGGTATTGTGCCAGGTCAAGGGACCCTCAGGCAGTAGCGGTAGACGCTCTGGTGACACCGTGGGTGTTTCAGTCGGTCTATGTGTTCCCTCCTCTTCCTCTCATCTCAAAAATATTGAGAATCATAAGACAAAAAAAGAGTTCGGACAATACTAATTTTTCCAGATTGGCCTCGAAGGGCATGGTGTTCAGATCTCCAGGAGATGCTCACAGAAGATCCATGGCCTCTTCCTCTCAGGGAGGACCTGTTGCAACAGGGGCCCTGCGTATTCCAAGACTTACCGCGGTTAGGTTTGACGGCATGGCGGTTGAACACCGAATCCAAGCTGGGAAAGGTATTCCGGAGGAAGTCATCCCTACTCTGATAAAGGCTAGGAAGGAGGTGACGGCGAAACATTATCACCGTATCGGGGGGAAGTATGTATCTTGGTGTGAAGCCAAGAATGCTCCTACGGAAGATTTCCACTTGGGCCGTTTTCTCCACTTTCTACAGACAGGAGTGGATAGGGGCCTGAAGTTAGGGCCGAAATCTGTACCTTAATGGAGCCTATCTATATTCTTTCAGAAGGAATTGGCTTCTCTCCCAGAAGTCCAGACTTTTGCAAAGGGAGTGCTACACATCCAGCCTCCTTGTGTGCCCCCAGTGGCACCTTGGGACCTTAACGTGGTGTTACAGTTCCTAAAATCTCACTGGTTTGAGCCTCTTCAAACAGTTGAATTAAAATTTCTCACTTGGAAGGTGGTCATGTTGGCCTTGGCATCTGCAAGGCGGGTGTCCGAATTGGCGGCTTTCTCTCACAAAAGCCCCTATCTGATTTTCCATGTGGATAGAGCAGAGTTGAGGACGCGTCCTCAATTTTTGCCTAAGTAGGTTTCATCGTTTCATATGAACCAACCTATTGTGGTGCCGGTGGCTACGGGAGACTTGGAGGATTCAAAGTCAATGGATGTAGTCAGGGCCTTTAAAATTTACGTAGCCAGGGCGGCTCGGATTAGGAAAACAGAGGCACTGTTTGTCCTGTATGTGGCCAACAAGGTTGGCGCTCCTGCTTCTAAACAGACTATTGCTCGCTGGATCTGTAACCCAATTCAGCAGGCTCTTTCTACGGCTGGATTGCCGTTACCAAATTCGGTAAAAGCCCATTCCACTAGTAAGGTGGGCTCTTCTTAGGCAGCTGCCAGAGGCGTCTCGGCGTTACAGCTTTGCCGAGTAGCTACTTGGTCGAATTCAAACACCTTTGCAAAATTCTACAAGTTTGATATCCTGGCTGATGAGGGCCTCATGTTTGCTCAATCAGTGCTGCAGAGTCATCCGCACTCTCCCGCCCGGTTTGGAGCTTTGGTATAATCCCCATGGTCCTTACGGAGTCCCCAGCATCCTCAAGGACGTAAGAGAAAATAAGATTTTAAACCTACCGGTAAATCTTTTTCTCCTAGTCCGTAGAGGATGCTTGGGCGCCCATCCCAGTGCGGACATATTTTTGCAAGGCTTGTATATAGTTGTTGCTTACATAAGGGTTATGTTACAGTTAAGATCAGTCTTTGGCTGATGCTGTTTTGTTCATACTGTTAACTGGTTGCGTATATTCCAGGTTATACGGTGTGGATGGTGGGGCTTGGTATGAATCTTACCCTTAGATTAACAAAAATCCTTTCCTCGTACTGTCAGTCTCCTCTGGGCACAGTTTCTCTAACTGAGGTCTGGAGGAGGGGCATAGAGAGAGGAGCCAGTGCACACCCATTCTAAAGTCTTTACAGTGCCCATGTCTCCTGCGGAGCCCGTCTATACCCCATGGTCCTTACGGAGTCCCCAGCATCCTCTACGGACTAGGAGAAAAAGATTTCCAGAAGGTGTAAAATCTTATTTTTTTCTGTAAATTTTTCCAAGTTATCTAGTTCTCTTTCCAGTTGCATGTCATGTTTGAATAGATTGCATACAATATTTCCTATAATATATTTTATTTTGCTAACAAAAAAAAAAATAACTCAATGGGGGAGATTCAAATGTTTGAAAAGTCAGTTGGGAGTCTGTTTTTCCCCTTTCTGTTAGATAAGGAAAGAAAACAGACACCCAACCGACTTTTCAAACATTTGAATTCCACCCAATGAGTTTCCTCACTATGCTGCAAGCTTTAATCACTGGTCGAAATAGGCATAGTGGTACGTGGGCCAGTGGAGGCATTATAGAGTGTCCTGGGCCAACGGAGGCATAATAGTGCAATAATGTGTGAAAGAGGAGGTATAGTGCCATATTGGGCAAAACAGACTTTATTGTACGATACAGGCTGAAGGAGGCATTATATGGAGCGTTTTTTATACTGGTCTGTTGGGCCAAAAGTGGGACAACAGGCTGGAAGAAGCATTCTAGTGAGGGTAATATGTATTATATTATATATATATATATATATATATATATATATATATATATATATATATATATATATATATATATATATATATATATATATATATATAATATATACTAATCAAAACCTTAATGTGCTCTAAAATTAGAACTCCTGTTATTTTTAATGTAAAATAGTCACTTTAAACCTAAATTATGGAAGTCAATAATTTTTCTCTGACGTCCTAGTGGATGCTGGGAACTCCGTAAGGACCATGGAGAATAGACGGGCTCCGCAGGAGACTGGGCACTCTAAAAGAAAGATTAGGTACTATCTGGTGTGCACTGGCTTCTCCCTCTATGCCCCTCCTCCAGACCTCAGAGTTAGATTTCTGTGCCCGGCCGAGCTGGATGCACACTAGGGGCTCTCCTGAGCTCCTAGAAAGAAAGTATATGTTAGGTTTTTTATTTTACAGTGAGACCTGCTGGCAACAGGCTCACTGCAACGAGGGACTAAGGGGAGAAGAAGCGAACCTACCTGCTTGCAGCTAGCTTGGGCTTCTTAGGCTACTGGACACCATTAGCTCCAGAGGGATCGACCACAGGACCCGTCCTTGGTGTTCGTTCCCGGAGCCGCGCCGCCGTCCCCCTTACAGAGCCAGAAGCATGAAGATGGTCCGGAAAATCGGCGGCAGAAGACTTCAGTCTTCACCAAGGTAGCGCACAGCACTGCAGCTGTGCGAAATTGCTCCTCATACACACTTCACACTCCGGTCACTGAGGGTGCAGGGCGCTGGGGGGGGGGCGCCCTGAGCAGCAATAAAAACACCTTGGCTGGCAAAATAATCACAATATATAGCCCCAGAGGCTATATATGTGATAATTACCCCTGCCAGAATCCATAAAAAAGCGGGAGAAAAGTCTGCGAAAAAGGGGCGGAGCTATCTCCCTCGGCACACTGGCGCCATTTTCTCTTCACAGTGTAGCTGGAAGACAGCTCCCCAGGCTCTCCCCTGTAGTTTTCAGGCTCAAAGGGTTAAAAAGAGAGGGGGGGCACTAAATTTAGGCGCAATATTGTTTATACAAGCAGCTATTGGGGAAAATTCACTCAGTGATAGTGTTTATCCCTACATTATATAGCGTTCTGGTGTGTGCTGGCATACTCTCTGTCTCCCCAAAGGGCTGTGTGGGGTCCTGTCCTCAGTCAGAGCATTCCCTGTGTGTGTGCGGTGTGTCGGTACGGCTGTGTCGACATGTTTGATGAGGAGGCTTATGTGGAGGCGGAGCAGATGCCGATAAATGGGATGTCGCCCCCTGGGGGCCGACACCAGAGTGGATGGATAGGTGGAAGGTATTAACCGACAGTGTCAACTCCTTACATAAAAGGCTGGATGACGTAACAGCTATGGGACAGCCGGCTTCTCAGCCCGCGCCTGCCCAGGCGTCTCAGAGGCCATCAGGGGCTCAAAAACGCCCGCTCCCTCAGATGGCAGACACAGATGTCGACACGGAGTCTGACTCCAGTGCCGACGAGGTTGAGACATATACACAATCCACTAGGAACATCCGTTACATGATCCCGGCAATAAAAAATGGGTTTTATGTTTGGGGAGAAAAAGCAGGCAGTGTTTTGTTCCCCCATCAAATGAGTGAATGAAGTGTGAAAAAGCGTGGGTTCCCCCGATAAGAAACTGGTAATTTCTAAAAAGTTACCGATGGCGTACCCTTTCCCGCCAGAGGATAAGTTACGCTGGGAGATATCCCCTAGGGTGGATAAGGCGCTCACACGTTTGTCAAAAAGAGGTGGCACTGCCGTCTTAGGATACGGCCACTTTGAAGGTACCTGCTGATAAAAAGCAGGAGGCTATCCTGAAGTCTGTATTTACACACTCAGGTACTAGACTGAGACCTGCAGATAGTGCTGCTGCAGCGTGGTCTGTAACCCTGTCAAACAGGGATACTATTTTGCGAACATAAGTCGTCGTCTTATATATGAGGGATGTACAGAGGGATATTTTGCCGGCTGGCATCCAGAATTAATGCAATGGCCATTCTGTCTGGAGGGTATTAGAGACCCGACACTGGACAGGTGATGCTGACTTTAAAAGGCACATAGAGCCTTATGAGGGTGAGGAATTGTTTGGGGATGGTCTCTGGGACCTCGTATCCACAGCAACAGCTGGGAAGAAAATTTTTTACCTCTGGTTTCCTCACAGCCTAAGAAAGCACTGTATTATCAGGTACAGTCCTTTCGGCTTCAGAAAAGCAAGCGGGTCAAAGGCGCTTCCTTTCTGCACAGAGACGAGGGAAGAGGGAAAAAGCTGCACCAGTCAGCCAGTTCCCAGAATCAAAATTCTTCCCCCGCTTCCTCTGAGTCCACCGCATGACGCGGGGGCTCCACAGGCGTAGCCAGGTACGGTAAGGGGCCGCCGCAAAAATTTCAGCGATCAGTGGGCTCGCTCACAGGTGGATCCCTGGATCCTTCAAGTAGTATCTCAGGGGTACAGGCTGGAATTCGAGGCGTCTCCCCCCCGCCGTTTCCTCAAATCTGCCTTGCCGACAACTCCCTCAGGCAGGGAGGCTGTGCTAGAGGCAATTCACAAGCTGTATTCCCAGCAGGTGATAGTCAAGGTGCCCCTACTTCAACAAGGACGGGGTTACTATTCCACACTGTTTGTGGTACCGAAACCGGACGGTTCGGTGAGACCCATTTTAAATTTGAAGTCCTTGAACACATACATAAAAAAATTCAAGTTCAAGATGGAATCGCTCAGGGCGGTTATTGCAAGCCTGGAGGAGGGGGATTACATGGTATCCCTGGACATCAAGGATGCTTACCTACATGTCCCCATTTACCATCCTCACCAGGAGTACCTCAGATTTGTGGTACAGGATTGCCATTACCAATTCCAAACACTGCCGTTTGGACTGTCCACGGCACCGAGGGTCTTTACCAAGGTAATGGCAGAAATGATGATACTCCTTCGAAAAAAGGGAGTTTTTAATTATCCCGTACTTGGACGATCTCCTTATAAAGGCGAGGTCCATGGAGCAGTTGTTGGTCGGAGTAGCACTATCTCGGGAAGTGCTACAACAGCACGGATGGATTCTATACATTCCAAAGTCACAGCTGGTTCCTACCACACGCCTGCTGTTCCTGGGGATGGTTCTGGACACAGAACAGAAAAAAAGTGTTTCTCCCGCAGGAGAAAGCCAAGGAGCTGTCATCTCTAGTCAGAGACCTCCTGAAACCAAAACAGGTATCGGTGCATCACTGCACACGAGTCCTGGGAAACATGGTAGCTTCTTACGAAGCAAAATTCCATTCGGCAGGTTCCATGCAAGAACCTTTCAGTGGGACCTCTTGGACAAGTGGTCGGAATCGCATCTTCAAATGCATCGGCTGATAACCCTGTCTCCAAGGACCAGGGTATCTGTACTGTGGTGGCTGCAGAGTGCTCATCTTCAAGAGGGCCGCAGATTCGGCATACAGGACTGGGTCCTGGTAACCACGGATGCCAGCCTTCGAGGCTGGGGGGCAGTCACACAGGAAAGAAATTTCCAAGGACTTTGGTCAAGTCAGGAGTCGTCCCTGCACATAAATATTCTGGAACTGAGGGCCATTTACAATGCCCTAAGTCTGGCAAGGCCTCTGCTTCAAAACCAGCCGGTACTGATCCAATCAGACAACATCACGGCAGTCGCCCATGTAAACCGACAGGGCGGCACAAGAAGCAGGATGGCGATGGCAGAAGCCACAAGGATTCTCCGATGGGCGGAAAATCACGTCTTAACACTGTCAGCAGTGTTCATTCCGGGAGTGGACAACTGGGAAGCAGACTTCCTCAGCAGACACGACCGACACCCGGGAGAGTGGGGACTTCATCCAGAAGTCTTCCAACTGTTGGTAAACCGTTGGGAAAGGCCACAGGTGGACATGATGGCGTCCCGCCTAAACAAAAAACTAGATATTGCGCCAGGTCAAGGGACCCTCAGGCAATAGCTGTGGACGCTCTAGTGACACTGTGTGTGTACCAGTCGGTTTATGTATTCCCTCCTCTGCCTCTCATACCAAAGGTACTAAGAATAATAAGAATACGAGGAGTAAGAACGATACTCGTGGTTCCGTATGGGCCAAGAAGAGCTTGGTACCCAGAACTTCAAGAAATAATATCAGAGGACCCATGGCCTCTACCGCTCAGACAGGATCTGCTACAGCAGGTGCCCTGTCTGTTCCAAGACTTACCGCGGCTGCGTTGGACGGCATGGCGGTTGAATTCCGGATCCTAAAGCAAAAGGGCATTCCGGAGGAAGTCATTCCTACGCTGATAAAAGCCAGGAAAGAAGTAACCGCAAACCATTATCACCGTATTTGGCGAAAATATGTTGCGTGGTGTGAGGCCAGGAAGGCCCCAACAGAGGAATTTCAGCTGGGTCGTTTTCTGCACTTCCTACAGTCAGGAGTGACTATGGGCCTAAAATTGGGTTCCATTAAGGTCCAGATTTCGGCTCTGTCGATTTTCTTCCAGAAAGAACTGGCTTCACTGCCTGGAGTTCAGACATTTGTAAAGGGAGTGCTACATATTCAGCCCCTTTTTTGTGCCTTCTGTGGCACCTTGGGATCTCAACGTGGTGTTGAGTTTCTTAAAATCACATTGGTTTGAGCCACTTAAAACTGTGTGGATTTGAAATATCTCACGTGGAAAGTGGTCATGTTATTAGCCTTGGCTTCGGCCAGGCGTGTGTCAGAATTGGCGGCTTTGTCATGTAAAAGCCCTTATCTGATTTTCCATATGGATAGGGCAGAATTGAGGACTCGTCCCCAGTTTCTCCCTAAGGTGGTATCAGCTTTTCACTTGAACCAACCTATTGTAGTGCCTGCGGCTACTAGGGACTTGGAAGATTCCAAGTTACTGGACGTAGTCAGGGCCTTAAAAATTTATATTTCCAGGACGGCTAGAGTCAGGAAAACTGACTCGTTTTTTATCCTGTATGCACCCAACAAAATAGGTGCTCCTGCTTCTAAGCAGACTATTGCTCGCTGAATTTGTAGCACAATTCAGCTGGAGCATTCTGCGGCTGGATTGCCGCATCCTAAATCAGTAACAGCCCATTCCACCAGGAAAGTGGGCTCATCTTGGGCGGCTGCCCGAGGGGTCTCGGCTTTACAACTTTGCCGAGCTGCAACTTGGTCAGGGGCAAACACGTTTGCTAAATTCTACAAATTTGATACCCTGGCTGAGGAGGACCTTGAGTTCTCTCATTCGGTGCTGCAGAGTCATCCGCACTCTCCTGCCCGTTTGGGAGCTTTGGTATAATCCCCATGGTCCTTACGGAGTTCCCAGCATCCACTAGGACGTCAGAGAAAATAAGATTTTACTCACCGGTAAATCTATTTCTCTATCGTCCTAGTGGATGCTGGGGTTCCTGAAAGGACCATGGGGAATAGCGGCTCCGCAGGAGACAGGGCACAAAAAGTAAAGCTTTAGGATCAGGTGGTGTGCACTGGCTCCTCCCCCTATGACCCTCCTCCAAGCCAGTTAGATTTTGTGCCCGGCCGAGAAGGGTGCAATTCTAGGTGGCTCTCATAAAGAGCTGCTTAGAGAGTTTAGCTTAGGTTTTTTATTTTACAGTGATTCCTGCTGGCAACAGGATCACTGCAACGAGGGACAGAGGGGAGAAGAAGTGAACTCACCTGCGTGCAGGATGGATTGGCTTCTTGGCTACTGGACATGAAGCTCCAGAGGGACGATCACAGGTACAGCCTGGATGGTCACCGGAGCCACGCCGCCGGCCCCCTCACAGATGCTGAAGCAAGAAGAGGTCCAGAATCGGCGGCTGAAGACTCCTGCAGTCTTCTTAAGGTAGCGCACAGCACTGCAGCTGTGCGCCATTTTCCTCTCAGCACACTTCACACGGCAGTCACTGAGGGTGCAGGGCGCTGGGGGGGGGCGCCCTGGGAGGCAAATGAAAACCTTTAAAAAGGCTAAAAATACCTCACATATAGCCCCAGAGGCTATATGGAGATATTTACCCCTGCCTAAATGTACTAAATAGCGGGAGACGAGCCTGCCGGAAAAGGGGCGGGGCCTATCTCCTCAGCACACGGCGCCATTTTCTGTCACAGCTCCGCTGGTCAGGAAGGCTCCCAGGTCTCTCCCCTGCACTGCACTACAGAAACAGGGTATAACAGAGAGGGGGGGCAAAATAAATGGCTATATATATATTAATATAAAAGCAGCTATAAGGGAGCACTTAATCATAAGGCTATCCCTGTCATATATAGCGCTTTTTGGTGTGTGCTGGCAGACTCTCCCTCTGTCTCCCCAAAGGGCTAGTGGGTCCTGTCTTCGTATAGAGCATTCCCTGTGTGTCTGCTGTGTGTCGGTACGTGTGTGTCGACATGTATGAGGACGATATTGGCGTGGAGGCGGAGCAATTGCCTGTAATGGTGATGTCACTCTCTAGGGAGTCGACACCGGAATGGATGGCTTATTTAGGAAATTACGTGATAATGTCAACACGCTGCAAAGTCGGTTGACGACATGAGACGGCCGACAAACAATTAGTACGGTCCAGACGTCTCAAAAACACCGTCAAGGGTTTTTTAAAACGCCCGTTTACTTTAGTCGGTCGACACAGACACAGACAGGGACACTGAATCCAGTGTCGACGGTGAATAAACAAACGTATTCCTTATTAGGGCCACACGTTAAAGGCAATGATGGAGGTGTTACGTATTTCTGATACTACAAGTACCACAAAAGAGGGTATTATGTGGGATGTGAAAAAACTACCATAGTTTTTCCTGAATCAGATAAATTAAATAAAGTGTGTGATGATGCGTGGGTTCCCCCCGATAGAAAATTATGGGCGGTATACCCTTTCCCGCCAGAAGTTAGGGCGCGTTGGGAAACACCCCTTAAGGTGGATAAGGCGCTCACACGCTTATCAAAACAAGTGGCGGTACCGTCTATAGATAGGGCCGTCCTCAAGGACCAGCTGACAAGGCTGGAAAATATAATAAAAAGTATATACACACATACTGGTGTTATACTGCGGCCAGCGATCGCCTCAGCCTGGATGTGCAGAGCTAGGGTGGCTTGGTCGGATTCCCTGACTAAAAATATTGATACCCTTGACAGGGACAGTATTTTATTGACTATAGAGCATTTCTATATATGCGAGATGCACAGAGGGATATTTGCACTCTGGCATCATGAATAAACGCGATGTCCATAACTGCCAGAAGATGTTATGGACACGACAGTGGTCAGGTGATGCAGATTCCAAACGGCACAGTATGGCCGTATAAAGGAAGAGGACTTGTTTGGGGTCGGTCCATCGGACCTGGTGGTCACGGCAACTGCTGGAAAATCCACCGTTTTTTACCCTAAGTCACATCTCTGCAGAAAAAGACACCGTCTTTTCAGCCTCAGTCCTCTCGTCCCTATAAGATCATATCTGCCCAGGGATAGAGGAAAGGGAAGAAGACTGCAGCAGGCAGCCCATTCCCAGGAACAGAAGCGTTCCACCGCGTCTGACAAGTTCTCAGCATGGCGCTGAGACCGTACAGGACCCCTGGATCCTACAAGTAGTATCCCGGGGGTACAGATGGGAATGTCGAGACGTTTCCCCTTCGCAGGCTCCTGAAGTCTGCTTTACCAAGTCTCCCTCCGACAAGGAGGTAGTATGGGAAAAAATTCACAAGCTGTATTCCCAGCAGGTGATAATTAAATTACCCCTCCTACTACAGAAAAGGGGTATTATTCCACACTATATTGTGGTACTGAAGCCAGAAGGCTAGGTGAGACTTATTCTAAAAATTTTTTTTTGAACACTTACAAAGGTTCAAATTAAGATGAAGTCACTCAGAGCAGTGATAACGAACCAGGAAGAAGGGGACTATATAGTGTCCCGGGACATCAGGGATGCTTACCTCTATGTCCCAAATTTGCCCTTCTCACTAAGGGTACCTCAGGTTCGTGGTGCAGAACTGTCACTATCAGTTTCAGACGCTGCCGTTTGGATTGTCCACGGCACCCCGGGGTCTTTACCAAGGTAATGGCCGAAATGATGATTCTTCTTCGAAGAAAAGGCGTCTTAATTATCCCTTACTTGGACGATCTCCTGATAGGGGCATAGTCCAGGGAACAGTTGGAGGTCGGAGTAGCACTATCTCGGATACTGCTACAATCAGCACGGGTGGATTCTAAATATTCCAAAATCGCAGCTGATCCCGACGACACGTCTGCTGTGCCTAGGGATGATTCTGGACACAGTCCAGAAAAAGGTGTTTCTCCCGGAAGAGAAAGCCAGGGAGTTATCCGAGCAAGTCAGGAACCTCCTAAAAACAGTGCATCATTGCACAAGGGTCCTGGTAAAAATGGTGGCTTCCTACGAAGCAATTCCATTCGGCAGATTTCACGTAAGAACTTTTCAGTGGGATCTGCTGGACAAATGGTCCGGATCGCATCTTCAGATGCATCAGCGGATAACCCAATATCCAAGGACAAGGGTGTCTCTCCTGTGGTGGTTATAGAGTGCTCATCTTCTAGAGGGCCGCAGATTCGGCATTCAGGATTGGATGCTGGTAACCACGGAGCCCAGCCTGAGAGGCTGGGGAGCAGTCACACAAGGGAAAAATTTCCAGGGAGTGTGATCAAGTATGGAGACTTTTCTCCACATAAATATACTGGAGCTAAGGGTAAATTTATAATGCTCTAAGCTTAGCAAGACCTCTGCTTCAAGGTCAGCCGGTATTGATCCAGTGGGAAAAACATCACGGCAGTCGCCCACGTAAACAGACAGGGCGACACAAGAAGCAGGAGGGCAATGGCAGAAACTGCAAGGACTTTTCGCTGGGCGGAAAATCATGTGATAACACTGTCAGCAGTTTTTCATCCCGGGAATGGAAACTGGGAAGCAGACTTCCTCAGCACGACCTCCACCCGGGAGAGTGGAAACTTCATTGAGAAGTTTTTTCCACATGATTGTAAACCGTTGGGAAATACCAAAGGTGGACATGATGGCGTCCCGTCTGAACAAAAAACGGGACAGGTATTGCGCCAGGTCAAGAGACTCTCAGGCAATAGATGTGGACGTTCTGGTAACACCGTGGGTGTACCAGTCGGTGTATGTGTTCCCTCCTCTGCTTCTCATACCTAAGGTGCTGAGAATTATAAGACGTAGAGGAGTAAGAACTATACTCATGGCTCCGGATTGGCCAAGAAGGACTTGGTACCCGGAACTTCAAGAGATGCTTACAGAGGTCTTATGGCCTCTGCCGCTAAGAAGGGACTTGCTTCAGCAAGTACCATGTCTGTTCCAAGACTTACCGCAGCTGCGTTTGTCGGCATGGCGATGGAAAGCCGGATCCTAAGGGAAAAAAGGCATTCCGGAAGAGGTCATTCCTACCCTGGTCAAAGCCAGAAAGGAGGTGACCGCACAACATTATCACCACGTGTGGCGAAAATATGTTGCGTGGTGTGAGGCCAGGAAGGCCCCACAAAGAAATTTCAACTCGGTCGTTTCCTGCATTTCCTGCAAACAGGAGTGTCTATGGGCCTCAAATTGGGGTCCATTAAGGTTCAAATTCGGCCCTGTAAATTTTCTTCCAGAAAGAATTGGCTTCAGTTCCTGAAGTCCAGAAGTTTGTCAAGGGAGTATTGCATATACAAACCCCTTTTTTGTGCCTCCAGTGGCACTGTGGGATCTCAACGTTGTTCTGGGATTCCTCAAATCACATGGGTTTAAAACCAGTCAAATATGTGGATTTGAAGCATCTCACATAAAAAGTGACCATGCTCTTGGCCCTGGCTTGGACCAGGCGAGTGTCAAATTGGTGGTTTTTTCTCAAAAAAGCCCATATCTGTTTGTCCATTCGGACAGGGCAGAGCTGCGGACTCGTCCCCAGTTCTCTCCCTAAGGTGGTGTCAGTGTTTCACCTGAACCAGCTTATTGTGGTGCCTTGCACCTACTAGGGACTTGGAGGACTCCAAGTTGCTAGAAGTTGTCAGGGCCCTGAAAATATGTTCCAGGACAGCTGGAGTCAGAAAATCTGACTCGCTGTTTATACTGTATGCACCCAACAAGTTGGGTGCGCCTGCTTCTAAGCAGTCGATTGCTCGTTGGTTTTGTAACACAATTCAACTTGCACATTCTGAGGCAGGCCTGCCACAGTCTAAATCGGTTAAGGCCCATTCCACAAGGAAGGTGGGCTCATCTTGGGCGGCTGCCCGAGAGGTCTCGGCATTACAACTCTGCCGAGCAGATACGTGGTCAGGGGAGAACACGTTTGTAAAATTCTACAAATTTGATATCCTGGCAAAAGAGGACCTGGAGTTCTCTCATTCGGTGCTGCAGAGTCATCCGCACTCTCCCGCCCGTTTGGGAGCTTTGGTATAATCCCCATGGTCCTTTCAGGAACCCCAGCATCCACTAGGACGATAGAGAAAATAAGAATTTACTTACCGATAATTCTATTTCTCGGAGTCCGTAGTGGATGCTGGGCGCCCATCCCAAGTGCGGATTATCTGCAATACTTGTACATAGTTACAAAAATCGGGTTATTATTGTTGTGAGCCATCTTTTCAGAGGCTCCGCTGTTATCATACTGTTAACTGGGTTTAGATCACAAGTTGTACGGTGTGATTGGTGTGGCTGGTATGAGTCTTACCCGGGATTCAAAATTCCTCCCTTATTGTGTACGCTCGTCCGGGCACAGTACCTAACTGGCTTGGAGGAGGGTCATAGGGGGAGGAGCCAGTGCACACCACCTGATCCTAAAGCTTTACTTTTTGTGCCCTGTCTCCTGCGGAGCCGCTATTCCCCATGGTCCTTTCAGGAACCCCAGCATCCACTACGGACTCCGAGAAATAGAATTATCGGTAAGTAAATTCTTATTTTCTCGTAGTCCGTAGTGGATGCTGGGCGCCCATCCCAAGTGCGGATTGTCTGCAATGCTTGTATATAGTTATTGCCTAACTAAAGGGTTATTGTTGAGCCATCTGTTGAGAGGCTCAGTTATATTTCATACTGTTAACTGGGTATAGTATCACGAGTTATACAGTGTGATTGGTGTGGCTGGTATGAGTCTTACACGGGATTCAAAATCCTTCCTTATTGTGTAAGCTCTTCCGGGCACAGTATCCTAACTGAGGTCTGGAGGAGGGGCATAGAGGGAGGAGCCAGTGCACACCAGATAGTACCTAATCTTTCTTTTAGAGTGCCCAGTCTCCTGCGGAGCCCGTCTATTCCCCATGGTCCTTACGGAGTTCCCAGCATCCACTACGGACTACGAGAAATAGATTTACCGGTGAGTAAAATCTTATTTTTTATATGATTCTCAGCAAAATGTGGACCATATCTTTATGAAAATACAGCCGTTTCAAATTAAATAATTATCTGTTATTCATAAACACCCCTGAAGAAGTCGCTATAAGACGAAACGCGTTGGATGAATATACATTTTGTTTGGAAAAGTTGAAATTCAATATTGTGTCTGTAATGAACAATAATACATTGTAAAAATGTTTATCAACTTCTTTTAATGGAAATGAGAATTTAAAATTGTTTTTAGCAATAAAAAGAAACAAGTGTTTTAAAGCAAAAGGGTGTTTCTATAAAGTCATCCTCTCTTCATTAGTAACCAAATATAATTATACCAAATTGCATTTAATTCTTAACCAGATATAAAAATATTAAACTATAGATCAATAAGTGCGCTCCGGAGAGATACACTATATATATATATATATATATATATATATATATATATATATATATATATATATATATATATATATATATATATATCTCAATCAGCATCCGCAAGTGCCCTCTGGAACTTATTCAAATGTTGCTGCCGACGGGAGCGAGAATTTAATTTATGCTCGCTACCCCGGGAATGGCGTGATGACATGCACATAAAGAGACCCGTTTGGGCGCCCAAACAGATCTCTTCACGCTCGCGTTTAGTCGTGTTTAGGTGCTTTGCACACCTAAACCCGACTCTAATGGGTGCAATAAGTGGGGACAATTAAATATCGCCCCGTGATCTCCCATCACTTTAGATTGGAGATCTGGCGCAAATAAACCAATTGAATCCCCCCCCTTTGTGTATATAGCTTATAGATATATTACTGACATTGCCTGCACATCAGATTGCTTTGGTGAGACTGTATGATATTTAAGTATGGATATTAGGTAGAATAAGGTATGTTGTCACTAATGTATTATATACTGCAGAGTCTGAAGTCTATTCCTTGAAGATATTATGTACTAGACACCGTTTGTTCGTCTTCCTCATAGTATGTAGTTCTTGTACAGTAGAACTAGGTGTGGTTAGCTCCTCTGTGTCATCTGGTTCTTACACTTTCTCCACTGGCCTATTCTCTCTTTATGATCCAGCAGCTGTTCAGTGAGAGAGAATATGTACACAGGGAGTCTCCCATAGATTGCTATCCTGCTATACCAGATATTCTCTATGTCACTAGGGGCCTTGTTTGCTTAGCATATTCCTTTTATTCATTTTTTGTCTCTAATATTGTAAAATGTCTTAAAAAGTGGTATAATTCTTACTAATATAAAAGGCTAGGCATACATTGAGAACAGTGAGTACTGGAGACTGCACATCACACAGGGTATTGGGTCTAGGGCAGGCAATAATGACTGTAATGCATAGAACACACAGTCGTCATTAATTTATTCAGGTTTATGAGCGGAAAATACACGGTTCATGGTTGCACATGGTAGCGTGGCTCCTTCTAATTACTACGGAACTTTGTTCAATTTGATGAACAGTATACAGTGGGGAGCCCCATCTGAAGTACACAGAGCAGCGTCACATTTATAAAACTACATATGTAGACTACAATAAAGTTACTAAAATAACATTTTGTTATTCAATAAAAGATTATCTTTGGACCGTAATGCTGACTGTATATCCCCTAAATAGATGTAGCTAACAACCCATGATATGGAAATCAAATCACAAGTAATAGGTGGATTAAAAAAAGACATTCAAAGCAAAAAATATTTCTCTAGCATCCATAAAGTATATTGTGGACAGATTAGTACGATGGGGTATAGACTGGTCCAAAGGAGCCAGTGCACTTTAAAAATTTTTTCACTGGGTGTGCTGGCTCCTCTCCTCTATGCCGCCTCCTACAGGTCAGTTTAGAAAAAAGTGCCCTCAGGAGAGGAGAGTTTTTTTTTTTTCTTCTTCTTCTTCAATTCTTTGTAACTTTTGGTATGCTGTTTGGGCAACAGCATACCTGTGCCATGGGAGTTAGGGGGCGGCGGTCACCGGCCTCTTGAGGTGCAGAGCCGCTTCCCCGCTGCAGGACCACCGTCGTGAGGGGCTGTTTGTTTAGCGGGGCATGGTGCCTTGGCTGTTGCAGCCACAGCATGCTGCACACCCCTAACGCTGCCTGAAGGTGATCATCGGTATTGAGTACACACCGGGGACCCCGCTAGGGGGGTGCCTCGGTTCACTGTACGGCAGAAGCACGGGTGAGGTGTACGGGTTCCTACTGGGGGGGACCCGCTGTAACACCTGCGTGAAACTGGCTAACTACTCTTGTACCTAGCATTTATGTGAGGCTACAAACACATAGGTAGATATGGCCAGTATAAATATTACACAGTGGCTACGGAGCGCGGAGCTACATCAGAACGGGCTCAGCTGAATTTTGGCACCTTCCTCGGCATAAGCAACAGCAGCCTCATTCCGCTCCTCCATAACGGTCACACGCTGGATCACTGGTACCGGGTGCAGAGGGGGAGAGCTGCTATATTGTGCACAAATACCATTCCCCTGTGGGAATTTTCATAAGACAGTCTCACTGTTGGTTATGTATATGTAAAACGCTGACAGCCTCCCTGGGGCTGTGCAGCGTTGGGTGCGCTGGTGTCCTCTCTCCTGTGATTCCTCCTCTCACATGCAATAGGGCAGGCTTTTATTGTTTTTCAGGCTGTGTTGTATGTGTATTGTACCTGTTTTTCTTCTTCACAATGGTCAAACAGATGTTTTGCAGTGTATGTAATGCTAGAATCTCCCCTATCTCATTTGGCTCCACATCATGTGAGCAGTGTAGTCAGTCATCACAAAATGCTGATAACGATCTGGGGGAGAGTCAAGAGCCCTCCTGGCTGGGGACTATTAAAACTATAGATGAGCGGGTTCGGTTTTAGTCTGATTTACCCGGGTATTTCGGGTTTTGCTTATTGGCTATCCAAAACGCGTGGCATCCGTGATCCAATAAGATGCCGTTTCGAGCCCCAAGTAAATCGGAGTAAAACTGAACTTGCACATCTCTAATTATACTATGATGTCTGATATGTCATTTCAACTCACTGCAAATGCCAATAAAACTCAGGAACTGCAACAAGCAGTGTCATATCTAGATGCTAAACATCCCCCCTGACTACTGCAGGTGCACAAAAACGTGCTTTACCTGCACTACTGTCAGATACTGATGATATACAGGGATGATGTGGAGCCCATAAGTGGGAACGCCACACCTACACAGGGTATTGAACCCCTCATATTGACTATTTGTGATGTGTTAAAGCTCCCCCTGGAGGATGCTAATAATCTGCATTCATTTTTCCTCCCACAAGATAAACTGACGGTCACATTTCCTGGCTCCAAGTAATTGGATGATTTATTTAAAATAGCCTGGAAAAATCCATATAAAAAATATCAGGTGTCCAAGCGGTTTTTGCGTTCCTTCCCCTTTGCCCCTGAAGGCAGGAAATTCTGGGAAGAATCTCCAGCAGTGGACGTCTGTGTCTCACCTTTCTAAAAAGGTGGTACTTCCTGCTCCGGGCTCCTTTACGGTAAAGGACCCGACAGATAAGAAAATTGAGACCACTCTGAAATCTATCTACACTGCTGCAGGTGTAGCTCAAATACCTGTCATTGCAGGTTGCTGGTTGACGCATGCAATTAATTCCTGGGCTACTCAAATTCAGGAAGGTCTCTCGGGTGATATGACCTTAGTTACTACTGTAACTTTCCTAAAACACATTCAGGATATGGCTAGAGTCCTCTGTGACTCCCTTAAAGAGATTGGCAATATTAATGCTAGGACCTGCTATGGCTGTGTCTGCACGCAGAGCCATATAGTTGTGTCAGTGAATTGCTGATTCTGACTCCAAGCATAATGTGGAATATCTTCCCTTCACAGGTGAATGGCATTTTGGAGGTTAATTGGACGCATGGATTTCCAAAGCTACTGCTGGGAAATCCACGTTTATCCCTTCTGGGGCTCTGCCTGCTAGACGTACCTACCCCGGACCATCTACTCAGTCTTTTCGGTCCTCCATAATTCGATCTAGGGCCAGGGGGCCTTCAACGCAGCTAGAGGCTCCAGAGGAAAACCTAAGAAACCAGCCGTTGCCGGATCTCGGGACCATAGCACCAGTTCTGCTTCCGCACAGACTTCAGCATGACGATGCCCACCCACCCCGAGGGGATCTTGTGGTGGAAGCTCAGTTACGTCACTACAGCCACATCTGGGACGGTTCCTGCAAAGATACTTAGGTAAGGGACCTTATCTCTCAGGGTTACAAGCTGGTGTTCGACGTTTCTCCTCCCCAACGATTTTTCAAATCAGGCTAACAATCTTTGGAAAATATGCATGGTAAACTACTACTGGCCATAAACAAGTTGGTCCAGTCCCAGGCCATTGTTCCAGTACCCCTACAACAACTAGGACAGGGTTACTACTCCAGTCTGGTTTTGGTACTACGGACAGACTGGTCTGTGAGACCCATTCTGAATCTGAAGTCCTTGAATCCTTACCTGAAGGTTTTCAAATTCAAGATGGAATCTTTGAGAGCAGTGATTGCAGGCCTGGACCAACAGGAATTTCTAATGTCCCTGGATATCTTGCCTCCATATCCCAATTTGGTCTCCCTATCAGCGGTTCGTCCTACTGAACGATCACTACCAGTTTCAGGCGTTACCCTTCACCCTGTCTACAGCTCCGAGGGTGTTCACGAAGGTGATGGCGGAAATGATGTTTCAGCTCAGGGTCCAGGGGGTCAACGTAATTTCATACCTGGACGATCTCCTGATAAAAGCTCCTGGGAGCTTCTATTGCTCCATATAGATCGCACTATCCAACTTCTGTCTCACCACGGGTGGATCCTCAATCTGCAGAAGTCCCACCTAGAACCATCTCAGCGGCTCCTGTTTCTGGGGATGCTCCTGGATATGGTAGCACAGAAAGTGTTCCTCCCAGAGGAAAAAGTGAGAACACTTCAAGAAATGGTTCGCATTGTGCTCCGACCTGCTCGAGTATCCATTCATCTTTGCATAAAATTGTTGGGAAAGATGGTGGCCTCGTACAAGGCAATACAGTACGGTAGGATTCATGCCAGACCGTTCCAATTGAATATCCTGAACAAGTGGTTCCTATCTTCAGATGCAGCGGATGATTCGGCTGTCACCCCAGGCCAGGATTTCACTCCTGTGGTGGCTACAGTCTTCCAACCTGCAGGAAAGTTGATGCTTTGGGATTCAGTATTGGATCCTCCTCACGACGGATGCGAGTCTGAGAGGATGGGGAGCTGTCACCCATGGGGCGCAGGTCCAGGGCAGTTGGTCTGCCCAACAGGCCCTACTTCCAATCAACATCTTGTAACTTCGGGCCATATACATTGCTCTGATTCAGGCCTCCCCTCTACTCAGGGATTGGGCAATCCAGGTGCAGTCTGACAACGCCACGGCTGGGCATACATCAATCGACAAGGAGGGACAAAAAGCAGAGCCTGCATGTGAGAATTCTCTTCTGGACAGAAAGAAATGCAAGAGCACTGGCCGCAATCTCCACCCAGGGGAGTGGGGACTACACCCTCAGGTGTTTCAACAGATCGACGGGTGGGGCTGCCCACATATCGACATGATGGCCTCTCACCTCAACAAGAAGCTTCATTGCTATTGCTCGCAAACCAGAAACCCTCAGGCGAGTGCAGTGGATGTGCTGACAACGCTGTGGCCTTACCAGCTGGTCTACCTATTTCCTCCGATTCCGTTGATCCCCAGGGTACTCGAGAATCAGGCATCAAGGAGTGCAGGCAATCTTGATTGGCCCTGAAGAGAGTGGTATGCGGCTGTACTGCACATGTCCTTGGTCTCTGCCTCTAAGAAGAGATGATCTTCTCCAAGGACCGTTAGTCTACCCGGACGTATGGCGGCTTCGTTTGACTGCATGAAATTTGAGCGGAACATCCTATCTCACAAAGGGCTTTCCTAAAAGGTCATTGCCACTATGGTGCAAGCCAGAAAACCTGTGACGTAAAAACACTATCATCATATCTGGCGTAGATATGTCTTGGTGCGAGGAACACACATATCCATCTGCAGAATTCCTCTTGGGGAGATTCCTTTGTTTCCTGCAGTCGAGAGTGGATAAAGGTTTACGTCTTGCATCCATTAAGGTCCAGATTTCAGCTCTTTCAGTCTTCTTCCAGAAGAAGTTGGCTCTCCTGCAAGAATTTCAGACCTTCTTGCAAGGGGTGCTTCACATACAACCTCCATTTGTGCCGCCTACGGCACCTTGGGTTTCGGATGTGGTGTTACGCTTTCTACAGTCCTCCTGGTCTGAACCTCTGATGACAGTAGAAGACCCGTACCTCATGTGGAAGACTGTGATGTTACTGGCCCTGGCTTCTGCTAGACGTGTCTCAGAATTAGGGGCCCTATCCTGTAAAAGTCCCTACTTGGTCTTTTTTACGTGAACAGAGTGGAGCACAGGACTAGACAGCAGTTCCTGTCGAAGGTAGTCTCTGCGTTTCACTTGAATCAACCTATTGTGATTCTGTCCAGTTCTGGCACTTCTGCCCCTCCGGAGGCATTGGATGCAGTGTGAGCCTTAAAAATCTATGTCAGGAGGACGGCTGCGGATCAGAAAGATGGATTCCTTGTTCGTGCTGTATGATGCGCAGAAGAAGGGTTGCCCTGCTTCAAAGCAGTCTATTGCTCATTGGATTTGGCTTACTATCCAACAGGCCTATGAGTCGGCAGCCTTATCTGTTCCACAGTCTCTGAAGGCCCACTCTACGAGATCGGTGGGGTCTTCCTGGGCGGCTGCACGTGGAGTCTCGGCCTAGCGGCTACCTTGTCGGGGAAGAACACCTTTGTGAAGTTCTACAAATTTGATACCCTGGCCAAAGAGGATACCCAGTTTGGGCCTGCGGTACTGCAGCAGTCTCTAAATGTTCCCGTCCGTTCTGGAAGCTTTGGGACATCCCTATCGTACTGATCTGTCCCCAGTATCCCTTATGGATGCTAGAGAAAATAGGATTTCAAATACCTACCGGCAAATCCTTTTCTCGTAGTCCGTAAGGGATATTGGGCGCCCACCTCTGTGTGGTGACTTTCTGCAGGTTCTCTGTTCTTACCTGTTCAGCTGTTGCTGTTTCTGTTGCCAGCTATTGCTGGCCCGGTTATGTTTTGGTGTACTGGTGTGTAAATCTCACCACACTCATTGTTGTTATGTTCTTTCTCTCAAGTATGTCATTCTCCTTCGGACACTTTTTTTTACCTATAACTGACCTTTAGGAGGAGTCATAGAGGGGAGGAGCCAGCACACCCAGTTGAAGAAATTTAAAGTGCACTGGCTCCTTTGGACCCATCTATACCTCATCGTACTAATCTGTCACCAATATCCCTTATGGACTATGAGAAAAGGATTTACCGGTAGGTATTTAAAATCCAATTTTTAGGATGTATAAAGAGGTATTTTGTTCATGGCATTACGCAACAACATAAACACATCAACAAGCTTATGGCTATATTTAATGGAACTAGGTACAAATCATTTATTCTTTTGAGGGAAAGAGGGGATTGGGAGAAACCAAGTACAGGTAATGATTATTCTCTACACAGGGTAGGAATTCTGTGAAATATCTCAAGTAGAGGTGCACCGCGAAGCAATGGCAAGCTTAGCGAAGTGTTATTATATATTGCTAAATATTATGCGGGGTACAGATACCATATACTAATCAGATTAATAATCAGATACCATGATTAATATAATCATGGTATCTGATTAATATAATCATGGTATCTGATTATATTAATCAGATACCATGAGTATCTGTACCCCGCATAATATTTAGCAATATGTAGTAACACGTCACTAAGCTTGCCATTTTGAGAACCATCTCATTGCTCAAACCTATCTGCATATGAGCAATTATGTTTTTTACCTATATGTAATGTCTGTGTTTTTCAGTCTTTGTCTCCTGATATACTCACCCCCCTTTTTTTTTAATCGATCTAATAAAAGTTAAATCTAACATACAACATAAGAGTGCCCCAAAACCAGAGGTTTTTTTTTTCTTTCCTTTGTAACAAATCAATTATTACCAGTTATTTATATAGCGCACACGTATTCCGCAGCACTTTTCAGAGTCTTGGCCATTCGCATCAGCTGCGGTCCCGGTGGAGCTTACACACACGCACACACTAGGATTTTTATTTTTTTTGTTGGGAGCCAATTTGCCTACAAGTTTATTTTTGGATTGTGGGTGGTAACCGGCGTACCTTGAGGAAACCAACAAGCACAGGGAGAATATTCCAACTCCACACAGTCGGGGCAGTTGTGGGAATGGAACCCATTACTCCAACCGTTCTGCCCAGTTCACAAGTACATATGTGACTGTTTATTGGTAAATGCAACATTCAGTGTACATTATTATGTCTTGGGAAGTTTACAATTTAAAATAGTTTAAATATGGTGCAAAATGGAAAGCAATGAGCTTTTGTGAGAACTGAAAATGATTTTCTATAGTTCTACACCTTTTAACCTGCTGATACTTACGCAATGGCCTGTACACTTCTTATTCTTCCTCTCCTCAATATTCTCCTTTATATACTCTGAAAGTGTACACCTGCATTGCCACAAGGGATCTGCAGTGTCCTACGAACTCCAGTATTGGGCAAAAATAAAAATAGGCTTATGTAGCCCATACTTTTGTGAGATATGGCATACAATCCTTCGATTTCGAACGCATCTGAGAGAGAAATCGAAGGATTGTATGCACATTTAAGGTACTATGCAATGCGCGCGCGGGCACGCTGCTCGAATATCGCGTTCCATGATAGTATGTGCTTCACTTAATATTTATCGCATCGCAGTGTGATCGCATGTGTTTTTAAAAACACATGCGATATATCGCAATGTGCGATAGGCACCTGCCGGGAGCGGCCTCTGCTGTGACGAGGCCATCACGTGATTACCATGCGATTTATCGTATGGTTATCACTTTGGCAGTTCAGGCGCGATTTCATCGCACCTTAACTGCCGGTGCGATGCCCTGCGATGTTGCGTCGTGGGGCATCGCACAAGTGTATGGTCTCCATACAAAACATTGGATTGTAAACATTGCTGCATCCGCAGTCATAATGCACAAATAAGCAGCGTCGGCTGAACCCAAAGGTTTGGTGCAGGCAATGGGGAGGAGAGGATATTGGTGAGGGAAGGGAAAGCACATAAGTGAAGAGGGCCCTGCTCATGAGTGCTTCCAATCTAAAGGGGAGTGAGAGACGTGTGACAAAGAGGGTATAGACAGTGAGCGAGGAATATGGAGCAGTGGTTAGGAAATGTAGTATTTCCCACACATCTCTATATTTAGTCCAATGCTTTTGCGATGGGTTATTTTCCGGAGAACCGAGGGGTGGAAACAGCAGAGCATTCCAGACACTTATTGCCGGTATCTGCTACCAGTGGTGAGCTGAAATACTGCTGGTCGGGACGCCGGCAGTAACATGACTGTCACAGGCATCCCGAAGTCGGAAGGGGTATTCTTACCCCAGTACCCTAACCCTCCAGGGGTGGTGACTGTGGCTAAATCTTGGGGGATGGCGGTTCAGGCTAACCCCACTCTAGTGGCTAACACCCTGGGCCTAAACCCTAACACAGTGATTTTCAACCTTTTTTTTACTCGCGGCACACCGAAGAATATTTTAAAACTGCTAAGGCAGGAGGTCTCTGGTGGCCAGCAGGGGAAGAGGACGTGTCCTGGAAGAGCTTTGCACGGCATCCACTATTGTAAAGTTTCCCACTGCTGCTGGCCCTTGTATTTCCCCCTCTGTGGCATCCTGCAAGCCTGCTCTGATTTCTATTCACATTGCATCTCACTGGATTCACTGAACTCACTCTGCTGGAGGAATAATATGTTGCGGCTCATATCATTATATATATTAAGTGGTCTATTGTCACAACCGTTGTTGTGTCCATCTTTCTACTCTGATTATGAACAAATTTGTGGCCAAATCGTCACGGGGCACCCATAGCAATCAGTCGGGCCGAGGTCGAGATAATTCTTCTGTTGATGGCCCTCCTTCGCCTCCATCGGGTTCACGTCCTAGCCCCCGCGGCCAGCCTGCGTACGTGCCTGCAATGGATTCTGCAAAATCCTGCACGACAAATGAGATAACGGATATCCTGTCTGCGTTACTAGACCGGAAATTGGCTCCTCTAAAGGACTCGATTGACTCCGCTCTCACTCAACTGAACCAACATGCTCAGCGACTCTCCGAGGCTGAACAGAGAATATCTGATCTGGAAGACGATCTCACGACGGCTAAGACGGCTCTTTCTGACCAAGAAAAATTTGTTGCGTCTATTCAGGATAAGCTTGAGGACCTTGAAAACCGAAATAGGAGAAACAATGTATGCCTTATCGGCCTGCCGGAGTCTGTGAAACCTTGTGACCTCATGACACTCGTTTCTCAGTGGCTGCCCAGGAAACTGGGCTGCGTTTCGGATTCGGGATCTATTGTAGTGGAACGTGTACACCGTATAGGCCCTGAGCGGCAATCCACAAGAGACGGGCCTCGGCCTGTCATCATGATAGTCCTCAACTACGCTGACCAGGTCATGTTATTAGATGCCTACAGAAAATGTGTCGACTTGAGATATCAGGACGCTAAATTGCTACTTTTCCAGGACTTCTTTTATATGGTTGCTTCCAAACGGAGGGAATTCTCTCCTATCTGCAGGAGTCTTTTTGAACTAGGCCACCGTTTTGCACTTCTCTATCCGGCTAAATTGAGAGTCTCACATGTGGGGAAGACCTACTTCTTTGAAAATCCGAAAACGGCCAAGAACTTTGTCGACTCACTATCCTCACAATCCTCTACCGGGATGGACGAAGAGGACTGATATCCAATGGCCATATTAATTTTTGTCTTCCTGAAGGGTTCCCATTCAGGTTCTTAGTAATTATTATAAGTGGATCGTACCACTGGTTGATATGTTTTTTTTGTTTATCTTTCTACATGTTGCTACGTTATCAAATGTACCCAATTGTGTCTCCCAAAATATTCTGTCTCTTTGTGACCGCTTACTCTATTGTTTTAATTTTTTCTTGAAATACTCCCTTCTTTCTATTCCTTTTCTTCTCCAGCTTTACTTTACCCCTCCCTTTCCCTTCTCTTATCTGTTATTTTTATGCTTGATTATTGTACGGTCTCTTGGTTCGATTCACCACGTTACCCATGTTCTAGGTTGGAATTTATTACGTTTATCGGTGGACCGCTCCATGGACCTCAACTCTTTGGTTCATATAATACTTAAAATAAATTTGAGTTGGGATCTTGATCTAGTTGATGCTCAAACTGTATGTCATTGTTACCGTTGTTATGTTTATTATTATACTGCTTTGGTATGGATATTTTACTCGTTAGCCTGCTTGCTGGGATGGGCTTGACGGGTCTGCTCTTACAAGTCAAATGAGGTTTTTGGCCTAGAGTTGGTGTATAGGTTAGATGTCAACGACTGCTGCCACCTCCCCTAGCGTACAGTCACATATTAAGTTTGTAACTTGGACTGTTGAGGGTTTAAACACCCCAATCAAAAGAAGAAAGATTCTCTCCTATCTTAAACGTCTAAAGCCTGATATAGATCTCTTACAGGAAACCCATTGGAAAAATGCAGATCCCAATGTAGTGAGAGATTCCTGGGTGGGGGAATTTAAAGCGGCCTCTTATTCAACCAAACTAAGGGGTGTACTAATTATTTTTAGTAAACGTCTGACATATCAAATAAATGATAGTCTGGGTGACCCCGAAGGCCGGTTTTTATTTATAAAGATGGTTATTTTTGGAGTTCCTTATGCCATAGCTACTATTTATGCACCTAATGGCCCTAACTTGCTCTTTTTTTCTAATCTTTACAATAAGTTACAAGAATGGGCAGAGGGAGAGATTATTTTAGGCGGGGACTTCAATACTGTCCAGTCTCCTGGTTTGGATAGATCCACCTCTGCCAGATCGCATATTTCCACACCACCCCAGTCTCTATCTTTATTGACTGACTCACTACGGCTCTGCGATCCCTGGAGATGCCAACATCCTGACTCCTGCGAGTTCACATTCTACTCCCAACCACATCATTCCTCCTTTCGCCTTGACTATTGGCTGATCACAGACACTCTTTTACAACGTGTAGCCAAAACTAAAATAGAACCCATAGTATTATCTGACCATGCCCCAGTTTGGTTTATCCTTAACTTACACTCCCCTGTTTCTCAGTCATATAATTGGAGATTTCCAGCTTATTTTATGAAATCCTCTGACTTTTGTACGCATCTAGAACACTCGTTTCGTAACTATGTAGAAGACAATATTACACATGTAGAAGATATCAATCTGTTTTGGTCAGCTTCAAAACCGGTGATTCAAGGCCATATCATGGAGTATGTTTCCAGAAGACGCAAGCTACTCGCTACCCAATTACATGACCTTGCTTGTAATCTGACCAAGACTTAAGACGCACACTTATTGCAGGATTAACTAGACAACCGGCAGGCCTATCTTGCTGCTAAACAGCTGTACGACTCACTGTATACTGAGCGGGCGAACTTTTCATATGATTGCCAACGGAATAGATTTTTTCGAGGGGGAAATAAGTCCTGAAAATTATTGGCGAATCTGGTTCGGTCGTACTCCGCTCCTTCTCGTATCCCTCATCTAATTACTGATTCATCTGCAGTTATTTTTGATACACCCTCAATTTCTGAGGCCTTCTTACAATATTATAAAACTCTTTATTAAGCTCCCTTGGATCATCCGACTTTAGGCATGCAATTCCTTGAGAGAGCAAACTTGCCCGTCTTAACGGAAGAGGAAAGAAAATCCTTAACGGAACCGGCCACGGAATTGGAATTGTTGTCCTTGATTAAATCACTACAAAACGGCAAGTCTCCTGGCCAGGACAGATTTGGAGCGGAGTATTATCGAATTCTTGTCCCCCATCTACTACCCCATTTGTTATCTCTTTTTAATGCATTGTTGGAGGGTAAACCTCCTCCTATCGGATTTAGCGAAGCCAGAATTGTGTTTCCAAAACCGGGAAAAGATCCCCGATATACTCAGTCTTATCGACCTATTTCATTATTGAATCAGGATTTGAAGCTTTTTACAAAACTGATTGCAACACGACTTCAGCCTGTATTGAACAGGGTCTTACATCCTGCCCAAACAGGGTTTGTCAAAGGTAGAACCTCAGTTCATAATATTCGTACGTTGATTGCAGCAATGTCTAGTGCACAACAATCTTCCTGCCCAAAAGCTCTCATTGTAAGTTGCGACGCCAATAAGGCGTTTGACCGCATCTCCTGGTCTCATTTACTTCGTATTCTACATGTTCAGCAATTTGGTGTGGAATTCATACATCTATTTAGAATGTTGTATACACTACCCCAGGCACATTTAACTATAAATGGACTAAACTCATCTGCCTTTACGTTAGGTAGAGGAACGCGCCAGGGCTGCCCTCTCTCCCCCCTGCTATTCAATCTGGCCCTTGATCCGTTGATACATAATTTTATACAAGATCCCACTTGGCAAGGTATTATGGTAGGTCACAATGATGTCAAGGTTTCTGCTTTTGCTGATGACCTTTTATTATATTTTTCTGACCCCAGACAGGCATTTCCATCATTACTAACCACACTACATGAGTTTAATTTAATTTCAGGATTCATCATTAATTTTGATAAGACAGAGGCGCTAGCATTGGGAGAAGAGGCTACTCTGGATTGGGGTACCACGTTCCCCTTTAAATGGGCTTGCCAATAATTAAAATATTTAGGCCTACGCATCCCGCCAATCCTCACTGACCTATACACTGTAAATTTCTCTCACCACATCACTCAAATGATGGATGATTTTTTGAAATGGCAACACCTTCCTATCTCTTACTTAGGCAGGTGCCATCTATATAAGATGGTCTCTTTCCCTCGACTACTTTATTCAATCCAGATGCTCCCATTTCTATTGTCCAAACGAGATGTCCATACTATTAACAAAGCCCTTACTAAATTTATTTGGGCAAACAAACGTCTCCGCATAGCACTTTTCAAATTAAAACAACCCCTGTCACTTGGTGGTGTCAATCTCCCTTGTCCTGAGGACTACTCTCTAGCCTCCAATTATAGATATGCTCTGGATTGGATAGGGAATGGTGACAACTTTGTTAATCGAGCTTTGGAACAAGCTTTCTCACCTCAGCATACTTTGGTACATATATTGCATTTCGCCAATGACCCTCCTCAACATGACCGACTCCACAATCCATTGTTATATGCCCCTTGTACGGCTTGGTGTATACTTAGGAAACGCTTAGGCCTTCCCCTGACTGATTCCTTATTTCAGCCTCTGTTGTGTAACCCACAATTTCAGGGTGGAAAGGATAATGAGATTGTTCGTGGTTGGCATCTCCAGGGCCTTACTTTATTTTATCAATTTTTGAATGTGGAATGCTCAGCGATCTTGACTTTATTTCAACTAAAAGAAAAATACCCCACTCTTCATTTTCCTCTTTTTGCCTATTTTCAAGTCCGCAGCTTTACTACTAGCAAATTATCGCGACTACGCTCCCCTGATCTCACTTTTCCCCTAGATGCAGGGCCGGCTCCAGGCATGTTCGACTAGAGCGGCCGCGCGGGGCGCCACTCTTACAGGGCGCCGCACGCTGCGGCCGCCATTTTCCTGCCTGGAGCCAGCCTCTGTGTGTCCGACTCCGACTCCCGGCCGCTTGTGTGCGCGCTATGCAGCGCGCTGTGCGGCGCCGGCGTCTGACGTTGGACGCCGGCGCCGCGCAGCGTGCATAGCGCGCACACAGTTTTGTTCCTCCGTCCGCGGCCCGCCCACAGCAGTATTCCCGGCTCCCAGCAGCACCGCAGTGTCAGTGACAGACAGGTAAGTTAAAATCTGTCTGGCACTGTGTGGGGCCGTTTATTTTTCTGGCACTGTGGGGGCATTATTTTTCTGGCACTGTGGGGGCATATCTGCACTGTGGGGGCATTATTTTTCTGGCACTGTGGGGGCATTGTTTTTCTGGCACTGTGGGGGCATTATTTTTCTGGCACTGTGGGGGCATTGTTTTTCTGGCACTGTGGGGGCATATCTGCACTGTGGGGGCATTATTTTTCTGGCACGGGGGCATATCTGCACTGTGGGGGCATTATTTTTCTGGCACTGTGGGGGCATATCTGCACTGTGGGGGCATTATGTTTCTGGCACTGTGGGGGCATTATTTTTCTGGCACTGTGGGGGCATATCTGCACTGTGGGGGCATTATTTTTCTGGCACTGTGGGGGCATTATTTTTCTGGCACTGTGGGGGCATATCTGCACTGTGGGCATTATTTTTCTGGCACTGTGGGGGCATATCTGCACTGTGGGGGCATTATTTTTCTGGCACTGTGGGGGCATATCTGCACTGTGGGGGCATTATTTTTCTGGCACTGTGGGGGCATATCTGCACTGTGGGGGCATTATTTTTCTGGCACTGTGGGGGCATATCTGCACTGTGGGGGCATTAATTTTCTGGCACTGTGGGGGCATATCTGCACTGTGGGGGCATTTATGTTTCTGGCACTGGGGGCATTTATGTATCTGGCACTGTGGGGGCATATCTGCACTGTGGGGGCTTTTATGTTTTGTGGCACGGCGGGCATTTATTTATCTGGCACTGTGGGGGCATTTATGTTTTGTGGCACTGGGGGCATTTATGTATCTGGCAGTTATGTATCTGGCACTGTGGGGTCATTGATGCATCTGGCACTGTGGGGGCACTTATGTATCTGGCATTGTGTGGTCATTTATGTATCTGGCATTGTGGGGGCATTTATGTATCTGGCACTGGGGGCATATCTGCACTGTGTGGCCATTTATGTATCTGGCACTGCTGGGGGGCATGTCACGTGTAGCTGGCACTGCTGGGGGGTATGTCACGTGTAGCTGGCATTGCTGGGGGGCATGTCACGTGTAGCTGGCACTGCTGGGGGGCATATCATGTAGTGTATCTACTAGGCATCTGTGGCTAGGCAATGTGTCTATCGTGCGCTGCCTGGCGCAAAGTGTCTATCGTGCGCTGCCTGGCGCAAAGTGTCTATCGTGCTCTGCCTGGCGCAAAGTGTCTAACGTGCTCTGCCTGGCGCAAAGTGTGTAGGAGGTTCTACCTGGTGCAATGTGTATTAGCTGCACTACTATGTGGTGTAATGCGAATTGCCACTACTCTGTGGTCATGCACCTTCCCCACGAAGCAACGGCCCTAAATTTTTGCTGCGCGCCTTCGGCGCGCACTGTCCCTGCTTCAGCATGTGGGTGGAGGAGCACCAAGTATTACAGTATGTACATCATTTTGCCCTCCTTACTTAAAAATGTGCCCTCCTTGTGATCAGCACCCTGCCCTAAAACGTGAACACTATCATGTGTAGCTGGCACTGCTGGGGGTCTATTGTGTGTAGCTGGCACTGTTGAGGGGCATGTCATGTGTAGCTGGCACTGCTGCGGGGCATGTCATGTGTAGCTGGCACTACACTGGAGACATTGTGTGTAAGGAACACTACTGTGGCTGTTCTGCATAAGGCTGCTAATTGTGTGCATAGAGGGGGTGTGAAAAAATATATTTATTTATAGTTTAATAATATGAAGTTACGAGGCCACACCCACTTTCCCAGGAGGCCACGCCCACTTTTCACGAAGCGCGCGCGCCTTCGGCGCGCGCATAGGGGTTAGGGGGCGCTTTTACATTTTCTCGCACAGGGTGCTAGTAGGCCTGGAGCCGGCCCTGCCTAGATGGCCTGGTGCGGCGGTGCCCATGAGCCCCATATAACACTTTAATTTATTCTCATACTAGGCGGAGGTTGGATCTATCTAAGCTCACAACTGGGATGGCTAAATGGACAGACACCCTCACTGACACTGATCTTCTAACAGTGATTCGGTGGTGTAGTGTACTAAATAAACAATTAGTTTCATCTTCCTATGCAGAGATGCATTTCAAAATACTACACAGAGCGTATTACACCCCCAGACTCCGATTCCTTACTGGAGTATCTGATAATTCTCTGTTTTAAATGCAATTCCCCTGAAGCCGATATTATCCATTGTCTCTGGGTGTGGTACAAACATTCTGGACTGCAGTCCAAACATACATTAATGTGGAACTTCATATTTCTTTTAATATTACTATGGTTTGGGCTTTTTGGAACTGTATAAATGCTCAGGATCCCCTATATTCCAAAGGGACAAAATTATTGTTGGCCCGTGTGGCCGCTGCCGCTAAGAAAACAATCTTATCCCAGTGGATACACTCGGAACCGATACCCCTTTCCCTCATGTTACCACGTTTAACCTACCTGTATCAAATGGATTGGGTAGATTGTTCCGTAGACGTAGAGTCCCGTTCCCCGAAATTCTTTGCCATTTGGTTGCCCTACCTGCTCAGGCTGCCCACTACCACCAAGGACTATGTGCGCAAAGTAGTTAGATTAACAACATGGTATAATACGGATTCTCTCACCCTAGGCTCACCACCCTTTTAAATTGTCTGTCTGATATTACATCTTAATAATTGAACTGTATGGTAGATGGCCCTCATAACCCTGTTTATGAAATTTCAAACTTTTGTTTTGCTCTTCTTTTGACGATTTCTGTACATTGCAGTGGTTAATGTTCTTTTAAGCATTATGACTTACGACTTGTACTCTTATTGTGTATTCCTTCTCAATAAATACATATTAACAAAAAAAAAAAAACCTGCTAAGGCACACCATCAGTTCCCCATAGTAAAAAAAATAAATAAAAATCTGCACATACATTGGCCTGCACAGAAAAAACAATCACTTTGCTCCCTACATAAATCCTATTGCTCCCCACATGAATTATTCACATTGTTCCCCCCATAAATCCTTATTTTCCCCACATAAATCCTATTGTTCCCCACAGGAGAAAAAAAATAACAACCAATATTAGCCCATACCGGTCAGCTGTCTTCCTCCCTGACCCTCAGTGGCTGGGATTGTTCATAGTGGAGTGCTGCGAATACTGAGTAGTGGTCGGTCGGGCAGGTGTGGATGTGGGTGGGCAAGGGTAGCTTTGGATGCAGGCAGGAACTGGAAGATGTGTGTGGGCTGGCTGGGTGGTGAGAAGCGGCGGCCGTGACCTATATCACACCAACGCGTCTTCAAGGCATACGTCGCGGCGGAGCACGACTGATCCTCTAAGAAGAGCCCGGGCCAACAGTTCACTCTGAAGGTGCAGGAAGCTGCTGTGGGTCCGCGGCACACCTTGCAACTGGTCGCGGCACACTAGTGTGCAACGGCACACTGGTTGAAAAAGCCTGCACTAACAGGTACCCCGATACTTACCTTCAAGATGTCGGCTGTCTGTGTGTCAGGATTCCGGCGTCTGTCACATATATCACTGGTTGTGTGTCTGCTTAAAGCTGTGAATCAGGTCTGTACTTGATGGGAACCATGAATCTCCCAAGTGTACGCTGTCCTTTACATAATTTGCTGACTCATGCAAATTGAAATATGTTTATAGGTATGTTTGTGAAATCTGGCACAAGTGTCTTCATATTTATGGGAGAGTGGTTCAGCGGAGTCACAAGAGGCTCCTGGCTGTATAAATAAATCATTCTGATTGAGAGCTATTAACATGCACTTCCTAGAAGAGAAACAAAGCTTTCAGCAAAACCCTTTTCTGGTCATACAAATGAGTTCTGTGTCAGACTAGATAATTGTATTGTTAGCTGCTACCAAAACAAATTTCATGAAACATGAATGCCTCCCTGTTACCCATCTTCACAAGTGCTTTTCCTCTATTAGTTTACACTCAGTGACCATCTGGTAATATCTCGTCCATGTTTGTGTACTTAACAAATCCCTTGGAGGGGCTGGATTGGTTTGTTTGTGCTATTTTGATCAAATCCACCCCCCCCCCCCTTTTCCCCCAACCGGGCCAGGTCCCCAGCTCACACTGAGCAGTGTCTGTTCAGCCTTTGTGTTATAAGGGAATTGCATTGCTTCTAGTGTGTTTGCCTTAACCTTTTGACTGCCTTCTGACCCCTTCTCAGTGAGAGGAACATACTTGTGAGTTACACAGTACTTTTTAAATAGCTATTTAGTTCTGTAGAATTTACTTAGCACACAGTTTCTCTTTGTTACTACGTGGCACTCTAAAAAAAAAAAAAAAAAAAAAGATGTACAAATGGCCCTAAATATGTCCTCCATCTCTCTATGGGTCTAGTACGTTATGCCGGCGCTTGGGATCCTGGCGCCAGGATCCCGACCACCGGCATGCAGGCAGCGAGGTGAGTGCAGAAGAGCCCCTTGCGGGCTCGCCACACTGCGGGCATGGTGGTGCGCCTCGCTATTTATTCTCCTTCCCAGGGGTGTCGTGGACACCCCAAGAGGTAGAGTAGTTGTCGGTATGGTGAGGGCCGGGATCCCTTGGATGTCCTGTTACTGTATTTGCAGCTGGGATATTTGTTTTAAGACCGTGCTCTTAAATGGAATCTAGATGATTACCACCTATTCCATGCTGAGAGAACTATCATTTTCATATGATACTAAAAAGTATGTGACTTTTCCAATTATAGTGGGGAATAAACACTACTGTAGGATGGCAGTAAGCTCAGCCGTCATTTCTTGTGGTTACCACGGAGATCCGAAGTCATTGTGCCAGTGGTATCCCAGGCAAGAGATGAGGTATTGATCTTTTGAAGTCATTTTCCCAGTGTTTGTAGATTACATTCATTCATATGATGCTGATGTGCGCTGTGTAATAAACACGTGGCTGGTAAGTGTATTTATTTGAACATTCCTTCTTAATTTTTCAGTGTAGGTTCCCTCAATATTTTATCTATAATTTTGATCTGTTAGTGTCATCATCTGTTTTGTCAGGTAAGCTATGAAAGCTAGTGAGGGAGAGTGGACGCTGACCCCCTTTGCGGCCGACTCAGGCAGTCAGGGTTGGACTGGCCCACAGGGGTACAGGGGAAACCACCTGTGGGCCCTAATGCCTGGACCCCCACCCGCTCCTCTAGGGATCAGGTTCCAGACTGTGCTGTTACTAATTTAGTACATTATCTTGCATGTATTACAGTATTTACTGTATATATTTATCTAGGGGACCTACACTTGCAAAAGGGTTAGGCAAACCAATGTGGTGGCTGGGCACACCCCCTCTATAGACTGGACACACCTCTAAACATGGGCCCCTACCACTGCATTCCCCCGGTGGGCCATACATGCCCCAGTCCAACATTGCAGGCAGTTCTTCAACAGACAATGTACAAGAGACTAAGGTTAGGCTGCAACAAGTTCTGCATTCTAGAAACTAGTCTGTGACTAAAAAAAAATTGATGCAGACTAAAGTTTCATTGTTACACCATGATGTACAATCTGTTAAGGTATATTTACTAAAGTTTGATTTTACAAAAGTGGAGATGTTACCCATAGCAACCAATCAGATTGTACTTTGTGCGGGTTTAAGGATAATCAGATTCTAGCTATTATATTCTGGAAAGTGCTAGATAAAAACAAAGTCAAGCGACTATTCTTGATTTACAAATTTCTATTTGTAAGAAACCTCTATATGAGTTGGAAGGACGCCTCCAACATTATATTGTGCATTTTGTTGGTTTGCTGGGAAAGGCTTAGGATGGTATCCAGTTAGCGTCAGTAATTTACTGTGGCTAATTGACTCACCTGGGGCTATCCTATTAGCCCAGATGCTGGCACTTTTCTGGGAGATTGTTTCACATGTCTTGGGTATACCAGTTATGGGGTCTATTCAGTCCTGCATGCAGCAGCCGCATCCAGGGGTCTGCACGTGCGCAGTGTCTATAGTGCGCAACCATTCAAAGGGGGGAATTCAACTGTTTAATCTCACCCAATCTCCCGTCTAAATTGACGGGAGATTGCAGGGCAATATCCAATTGTCCCCACCCATTAGATTCTTGTTTAGGTGCACAAAGCACCTAAACCCAACTAAATAATAATAGTAATACAGGTTGAGTATCCCTTATCCAAATATTCCGAAATACGAAATATTCCGAAATACGGACTTTTTTGAGTGAGAGTGAGATAGTGAAACCTTTGTTTTCTGATGGCTCAATGTGCACAAACTTTGTTTAATACACAAAGTTATTAAAAATATTGTATTATAAGACCTTCAGGCTGTGTGTATAAGGTGCATATGAAACATAAATGAATTGTGTGAATGTACACACATTGTTTAATGCACAAAGTTATAAAAAATATTGGCTAAAATTACCTTCAGGCTGTGTGAATAAGGCGTATATGAAACATAAATGCATTCTGTGCTTAGATTTAGGTCCCATCACCATATCATCTCATTATGGTATGCAATTATTCCAAAATACGGAAAAATCCGATATCCAAAATACCTCTGATCCCAAGCATTTTGGATAGGGATACTCAACCTGTAATAATAATAATAATAATAATAAAAAATTAATTTATTTTTAACTAGCACTTTTCTCCTAATAGGACTCAAAAGTGCTTTACAATTGTCTTTACAGCTCAAAATACAAACTAAGCTTAACAGTAGATATTGGTGAAATGCTTGAGTAAAGTGGGGAAGTCTTTTTAGTCTATTTTTGAAGGATGCTATAGTGGAGGGGATCCGGTCTGAAGATCGACAGTATCTAGGTCGACAATGTTTAGGTCGACCACTATAGGTCGACAGTCACTAGGTCGACATGGATGGAAGGTCGACAGGGTTTCTAGGTCGACATGTGCTAGGTCGACAGGTCTAAAGGTCGACATGAGTTTTTCATTTTTTTTTAATTTTTTCATACTTAACGATCCACGTGGACTACGATTGGAACGGTAAAGTGTGCCGAGCGAAGCGGTAGCGGAGCGAAGGCACCATGCCCGAAGCATGGAGAGCGAAGCGAGCCATGCGAGGGGACGCGGTGCACTAATTTGGGATCCCGGTCACTCTACGAAGAAAACGAAAAAAAAAAAATCCTCATGTCGACCTTTAGACCTGTCGACCTAGCACATGTCGGCATAGAAACCCTGTCAACCTTCCATCCATGTCGACCTAGTGACTGTCGACCTATAGTAGTCGACCTAAACATTGTCGACCTAGACACTGTCGATTTGATGAACCACACCCATAGTGGAGGCCTCTCGCACTGTTCTGGGAAGAGCGTTCCATAGAGTCTGAACCACAAAGTTGAAAGCTCGACCACTACATAAATTCCGGGAGATTCTAGGTACTGTTAGTAGTCCTTCATCTACAAATCGTAATAATAGAGTGGGACAGTAAGGATTCAGAAGCTGCTTCAAGTACCTTTGGCCCTGGTCATGTAGGGCTTTGAAATCTTGAAAACAATTCGCCGTTTTACAGGTAGCCAGTGAAGGGAGTAGAGAATGGGTGTTATGTTGCTGGAACGGGGCTGGTTGGTTAATAGTCTGGCAGCTACATTTTGTACCATCTGCAAGCGGTGCAATTCTTTTGCTGGGAGACCAAGGTAGAGGGCATTGCAGTAGTCTAGGCGTGATGACACAAATGCATGTATGACTTGAGGTAGGTCTTCTGAGGGAATTTAAGTGTTTGATTCTGGCTAAGTTTCTCAGATGAATGAGGATTTGATTGTGGCTGACACCTGATGTTTAAGTGTCAGGCCACTATCCAGGACAAAACCAAGATTCCGCACATGTTTAGTGTTTTGTAGTTATGAACCCCCAAGCGTAGGTCCTGTCAGCTGGCTACGCTGCAGTCTTGTCCTGTGACCTATCATCAGGACTTAAGTATTATCAGGGTTCAGTCTCAGCCAACTGGCACTCATCCACTACTGGAGCTCAGCTAGGCAGTCCTTTAGGGTTCTTATTGGGTTATCAGTACCTGGACAAGGCAAAGGCCACTAGCGTAAAAAAATCAGTTTGAGCGCTCAAATGGGTCTCTCTACACGAATTTCAGCTCGCTGCCGTCGGGGGTAGTGAGCTGAAATGAACTTGCGCCTGTTGGCAGCAACATTTGAAGAGCTGCCGGCGGGTGCCGGGACCCGTGACAACATTTTAAGTCGTCCCTGAGTGATCGATTGTCTTTCCTCTATGTATTTGTATTGAGGATAGAACGGGTTGTGTGATATGCTGTATGTTAAGAATTTCTATAAAAATAAACTTGACAAAACCTGCTTTGGTCTACTAGGTGGTTGAAAGGAAAGAAAACTGTTTTTTTCATAGTTCCTGTTAAAGCTGTTTGTTGTTTTTGTGTGACTGACACATTTTGCCATGACAAATGTCTGCATTGCAGCATGTACTCGTTTTCCAAAGCTCGGCATGGAAGCATGGGTATAAAAACAAATCCGTTCGCGAACACTGGAGATCAACAGTGGTGCTGAGAAGTTTATCTGAATGCACTCCACATTGTACATTGTCACAGATGTGACTTCAGCAGCCAGAGCCCAAGTTCCTGTTTACAAAAATCAAGAGGGCGCTGTAATGAGGGCAAATATTGGAAACAAGGATTATTTGAGAAACTGCACCCGCATAAATTATGGAACATGATAGATTATATATTTTGCAGCATTTAATTCAGTAGCACACAAAATATTACTCTTGTACAATTTTTTTTTTTTTTTTTTAATCTAATGGTTAAAAAGACCTGAAATCAAGAAGGGAGCTAGTATATTTCCTGTGATATATGCTATAGTCACCTGGAGAGATAAGAAATGCTCTGCTCAAGTTGATTACAGACTCCTATCTGTGGATGTAGCCTTGACATCCAAGAGCCTTAAGAATCCAGGATATTCTCTCTGTTAGCAAATACTTTTCAGCCATATTCAAGGTTATCCAGTCTAGCACCAATACAAACATATCTGCCTGCTATCTACAAGGAAGTGATAGCTATTTTAACCCTTTCAGTTTATCGCATGACGTGTCCTTTGTAATGATTAATCTTTGCTCATGAATTTACTGATACCGCTTTCAGATCGCAATGCCGAGCCCCATCCGGGAATTGGAAATAGGTCCTTTCCAGGTGGGATTCGGCATTTGACCCTTACACACTTTATTCCAGACCTGGAAATATTCCTATGTTAAATTACCGGGTCAGGAGACCCGGGAATTCGGCAGTGACCCCTTTCACACTGCACAGCGACCCACATCGACTCGTCAATAGACCGGGTCGATACTGGGTTATGTGTGCGCTTTGAAAGGGGGGTATAAGTAAGTAAGAAGGAAGACTAGTTTAACCAAATACCACAAATCTCTGATAGAGCTGTAATGTGATTAATGGATATATGGGACATTCTGTACGATGACATAAGGTATGCGCCTTTAACATACAATTTATGTTCTTGAAATCCTGTTATACATGGGCATGTCACTTTTACACTAAAACCCCAGGTCCGTCCTGGGTTGGACCAGTCTTCAGACCTTATTTACACTGCACTCCTGGGTTATTCCCGCGTTGGCACCATTTACACTGAACCGGAGTCGGCCCTGCAAAACCCTATGGATGTAATTTTTAAATTAACTATTTTTAGGCTGACATGGATGAGGTCACAAAAGGGAGGGCTGCAGATCGGGCTGTGGTTGAAGCAGTGGATATGCTACTTTTTATGCTTGCTGTGGGTGGATTAGGCTGTTAGTGCTCCGTCAGCATCAGCGACCAGAGGCTGCTGTGATGCTGCATGTACGGGCACTGGCATGACATCTGCCAGTGCCCCAGAATCTCCAATCAGTCTTTCAGCATTACCAGGGTAGCGTCTGTTTCGACTGCTACGTTACCGGGGTTCTAGTTGTAGTCAACACTGCTTGTTTCCCGGGTTGCATTGCCGGGTCACTGAACCTGGGTTATTTTTGTTGGAGCCATTTCTACTAAGGGTCAACCCAGCAATAGCCTGACTATTTCGGATAGTGTAACAGGGGTATTACTGATACTTACCAAGCCTTGGAGAGAGATAAAGTAGACTAATTGGCCAAAGCAACCAATCTGCATCTAGCTGTCTTTTCAAAGATAACTAGATAACGGGTCGAAGCTGATTTGTTTCTTTGGGCAACTTTATTTCCAAGGCTTAATACATCTCACCTATAGTATGTACTAGCAGATTTAGGGGGGTATCCAATTAGAGGTGAAGCAACATTTTCTGATGTTTTGCTGATATTTTTTTTTACAGGCTATCCTATTAAATCGCCTGTAAAAAAAAATGAGAGAAAAATGTAAGTACAAAATGATCTCCCAAAAACACACAGGTTCAGTGAAACTCGTGTGTTTCTAGTAGAATCAGCTGTGGACTGGGTGTGATAGACCTGTGCTAACCCAATGAGAGCTCCTAGCCACGCACAGCGTTATACACACAGTCACTCTGGGCTGTTATATAGGAGATACCTCAGTGTCTGGCATATTGTATACTGTGTCCACTGTATGAACCTCAATATAAGTTATCAAGAGCTCCCTGATAATTTAGCCCGAGGTCATTGACTACTTTCAGGTGCAGCATTAGAGAGGAATGGGTTGGTTATGGGTAGCAGTAGTAACTGAGGGAGTGGATAAGACAGCGGCCCAGAGGGGCCGGAGTGCTTAGAGTGTATTGCAGGCACATAATGATGATCAAAAGATAAATTATCATAATGATCAAAGATGTATAGAGGACATTTTATGTGGGTAGAGATTTATAGAGGTCAGTGCTACAATTGCATCAGTATTTGTGTGGAAAAGTAGTGTGCAATGTGATTGGGGGTAGATGGAGTTCTGTAGGGAAGATATCAGTGGAGGTGCACAGCGGCAATCTCTGCTGGTTGCATTGTGCAGTAACTGTGCCTCCTGGTGAGTGCTTCATTATGCAACATGGAGTGCTGTAGTGGAATTATGGGTTCCTTGTGCGGTGGTAGACAAACTGTATGGACCGGTGACCTTTAATCTCACCAAGCCATGGTGGTTGTCCAGTTTAGGGTTAATAGCCTGCGTTATGCCAGAGTGATTTTCTAGACTGCACATACTGTATATTAGCGTGATTTCCATTACAGGGTGAAGAGTCAGGCTCCTTAGGGTAAGGAGTACACTATCTATTTCCTATTATTGTGCTGAGCACAGACTGGAAGTGCCTACGAAGATAAATGCCACCACAAGCATCTCTCATCAGCTAAATATCTTGGCAGTTGTGGACTTAACTCCTTATCATAAAGCTGTGCACCAACAGCAGAGTGCTATTCAGAGGCGCAGGGCAGTGTAACGGTCAGGTCTAGAACTCAAGCCTTGATACAAGCTTTCTGATGACTTCGGGCTTCCTCTCTTCCAGTGACTCACTTTCACAACAGGGACTCGTGACTGCCCTCATTCTATATTAAGGGTTGAGATTTGTAATGGTAATTGTGTGACTAGACAATGTGTTATTTGCTTTCTCACTCAATGTTTCTGCTTCCAAAAATACATCCCAATGAGTCAAGTCTATTTTTGGTTACTGGAAATCTTGTTCAGCAATGTTCTGCCCCCGCAAAATCAAACGAAAGGTTACAAGGGTCTCTCTCTGTGCACCTCCAGCCCTTGGCGATAGAGGTGCATGTTAATATTAAAGTGTGGGGCACAGCATCATAGGCAGAGGCATGTGTGCTGGATGTAGCTTCCAAAGAGATTTCTATGCCACTCAGCTGCCTGGAATCATCACTAGCTTTACGTTTTTTAATCTAATGTTCATGTCATATAATCAGCCAGTGCTATAATTAGAGGATTTACTGAAGTAGTTAATGTAAAGGAGTGTTATACTGAGATGGTGGTGTTTGCTGAATGTGTGACAGATGTTTTCTTCAGAAGTTGCTGCACGACAAGTAGCTAAAGTGTTTTTCCATTTCTACAAATTGGCAGCGACTGGCACTGAATCTTGAAGTATGCTTTATTTTCCTCCAATAATCAATATGACTGTTTCCACAAATGGTAATGCAGCATATCCAAATAAAATGGAAAATAAAAATGTTCCATGCCTAATGATATAGGGGTTGGTTAAATTAGCTGTGAGTCAACTCGACCAAAGAGTAAGTGCGTGCATATGGGGCACTTACGGTTGGGCTGCATACAAATATCTGCAAATCTGGGGTGACATGGGGTTAAGTTGATGTGCCGTTGTCTGCCTTTCCACAGCGTTGCAACTGCACATTGCCTCACTCACGACTATTTTGCTCCATCCCTTAAAATGGTCCAAAATGGTCAGCAGATGTCTTAAGGTAGTTATGCATTATACTATGATCTATGCATTCTACTAAATCATGCAGTGTATGGTCAGCTTTATCCTGTGCATCGTGGTCTGGATTTCCTGCTGAAGAAGAGCTATCATTGGTGTGCTGTAGACGTAAAAAGCGATAGCCATGCTTAATGAGAGACGCCAATTTTTTGTGTAAAAGTGTTGACACATCTGTGTTACATGCATCAACAAATTGGATAAAGAAAACACTGGGGGTGAGTCAGACATGATCACTGGGCTGCCAACTTTGCTGTCCTGCGTTCAGATAGTCGCCGCCTCCAGGGGGAGTGTAAATTCGCCGTGCAAGTGTGCAATCGCATGTGTATGCCGAGCTGCAAAAATCCACTGTGTGCATTCTCTGCGCAGCCCAGGACTTACTCCTACAGTGCGATGAGAACAGGCTGAACGGTGCCAGAGCTGACGTCACACACCCTCCCTATAAACGCTTGGGCACACCTGAGTTTTTCCGGACACTTCTAATAAACGCTCAGTTACCACCCACAAATATCCGCCTCCTGTCAATCAACCTTGCGAACGCACGTGCAATCGGATTTTTTGCACCATCCCGTCATTGACCGGCGATGCCCTTTGTTGTTGGCATACACGAATGTGCATTGCGTGTATGCGCAGTTAGTACCTGATTGCCCGCTGTGCGAAACGCACAGCAGCGATCTGGAATGAATCAGGCCCACAGTCCTCTTTGTCACCTTCACACTGGTGAGAGTGGAACTGGGGTAGGAAGGGGCATTCTCACCGTGACAGTGTTCAGTAAGGGCACATTCAAACCTGTACAAATCATCCAGACCAGCAATTATACGCTCATTAACTTAATAGGAGGAGTGTCCACCTACTTCAGGGCATGTTGACGACTTGCCATAGACCGAGGCGGACTCCTGTCTTGCCATGTATATGGTTCTGCACATGCACAGCAAAGCAATATTTCTCTAACGTCCTTGAGGATGCTGGGACTCCGTAAGGACCATGGGGAATAGACAGGCTCCGCAGGAGATAGGGCACTTTAAGAAAGCTTTGGATTCTGGGTGTGCACTGGCTCCTCCCTCAATGCCCCTCCTCCAGACCTCAGTTTTACACTGTGCCCAGAGCAAGATGGGTGCACTGCAGAGAGCTCTCCAGAGTTCTCTGCTTGAAAGCATTTTTGTTTGGATTTTTCTTCTACTTTTTACTACTTTTTAACGGGGAGCACTGCTGGCAACAGGCTCCCTGCATTGAGGGACTGAGGAGAGAGGAGCAGACCTTCTTGCCAAAGATAGGCTCTGCTTCCTCGGCTACTGGACACCATTAGCTCCAGAGGGGGTGAACGCAGGTTCTTACTGGGCGTCCATCCCCGGAGCCGCGCCGCCATTCTCCTCACAGAGCCAGAAGCACAGAAGTCAGAAGACGTCTCAGGCGGCTGAAGCTTTCAGCTTCACTGAGGTAACGCACAGCACTGCAGCTGTGCGTCATTGCTCCCATACACCTCACACACTCCAGTCACTGTAAGGGTGCAGGGGGGGGGGGGGGGGGGCGCGCGCCCTGGGCAGCAATATAAACCTCTGCATGGCAAAAGGACTATATAAATGTACAGGTGGGCTCTGTACATGTATATAAAAGAGCCCCCGCCATATTTTCCTAAGTTTGAGCGGGACAGAAGCCCGCCGCCGAGGGGGCGGGGTTTCTCCCTCAGCACTCGCCAGCGCCATTTTCTCTCCACAGCACTGCTGAGAGGAAGCTCCCCGGACTCTCCCCTGCTTACACTGTGAAAGAGTGCTTAAAAGAGAGGGGGGGGGGGGCACATAATTGGCGGTTTACATATTACACAGCGCTGCTGGGGGAAAACATTTTGTGTTGGTCTCCAGGGTTATTGCGCTGGGGTGTGTGCTGGCATATTCTCTCTCTGTCTCTCCAAAGGGCCTTGACGGGGATACTGTCTTCAGGAAAGGGGTTCCCTGTGTGTGTGAAGTGTCGGTACGCGTGTGTCGACATGTTTGACGAGGAAGGCTCGCTTAATGTGGAGAGGGAGTGCTTGAATGTCAGGTCGCCGTCGGCAATGCCGACACCGGAATGGGTGGATATGCTGAATGTCTTGAATGCAAATGTAAATCTATTACATAAGAGGTTGGACAAGGCAGAAGCTAGGGATCAGTCAGGTAGCCGGTCCATGCCTGTCCCTGTAGCGCCAGGCCCGTCGGGGTCTCAGAAGCGCACCATATCCCAGATCGATGACACAGATTATGACTCTAGTGTCGACTATGAAGATGCAAAATTACAGCCGAAGGTGGCTAAGGGTATACGGTACATGATTATGGCCATTAAAGAGGTTTTGCATATTACTGAGGAACCCCCTGACCCTGACACGAGGGTACACATGTATAAAGAGAAAAGGCCTGAAGTCACTTTTCTATCATCATTTGAGTTAAGTGAATTGTGCGAAAAGGCTTGGGAATCTCCAGATAGGAGACCACAAGTTCCCAAAAGGATTCTTATGGCGTATCCTTTTCCACAAACTGAGAGGATACGCTGGGAATCTTCACCAAAAGTGGACAAGGCGCTGATACGCTTGTCCAAAAAGGTGGCACTGCCTTCTCAGGATACGGCTTCCCTCAAGGAATCGGCTGATCGCAGACAGGAAATTACCTTGAAGCACATTTACACTCACTCCGGTACTATTGCTAGACCGGCTATGGCGTCGGCCTGGGTTTGTAGTGCAGTTGTGGCATGGGCAGATTCCTTATCTGCGGAGATTGACACCTTAGATAGGGATGCCATTCAAATGACCATAGAGCATATCAGAGATGCTGCCTTGTATATGAGAGATGCTCAGAGAGACATTTGTTTATTAAGCTCCAGAATAAATGCTATGTCTATTTCTGCTAGGCGACTCCTGTGGACCCGACAGTGGACGGGCGATGCCGATTCTAAGCGGCACATGGAGTCCTTGCCGTACAAGGGGGAGGAGTTGTTTGGAGACGGCCTCTCGGACCTAGTCTCTACGGCTACGGTTGGTAAGTCGAATTTCTTGCCTTATGTCCCCCCGCAGCATACTAAGAAGGCACCTCATTATCAAATGCAGTCCTTTCGTTCCAATAAAAACAAGAAGGTGCAGGGATCGTCTTTTGTTACCAGAGGAAAAGGCAGGGGAAAGAAGCTGCACACAGCTAGTTCCCAAGAGCAGAAGTCCTCCCCTGCGTCTGCAAAATCCACCGCATGACGCTGGGGCTTCCCGGGGGGGAGGCAGGTCTGGTGGGGGCTCGTCTTCGGTTTTTCAGCCACGTCTGGGTTCAATCGCAGGTGGATCCCTGGGCAATAGAGATTGTTGCTCAGGGATACAGGCTGGAATTCGAAGACTTGCCTCCTCGCCGGTTTTTCAAATCGGCTCTACCGACTTCCCCGTCAGAGAGGGAGTCAGTGTTGACAGCAATCCAAAAATTGTATGTTCAGCAGGTGATTGTCACAGTTCCTCATCTCCAGCAGGGAGATGGATGTTGTTCAACCCTGTTTGTGGTCCCGAAACCGGACGGTTCGGTCAGGCCCATTTTAAACCTGAAATCTCTGAACTTGTACTTGAAAAGGTTCAAGTTCAAAATGGAATCACTCCGGGCGGTCATCGCCAGCCTGGAGGGGGGGGGGAGATTGGATGGTGTCCCTGGACATAAAGGGTGCATACCTTCATGTTCCAATATTCCCCCCTCATCAGGCATTCCTGAGGTTTGCAGTGCAGGACTGTCACTACCAATTTCAGACGTTGCCGTTTGGGCTTTCCACGGCCCCGAGGATTTTCACCAAGGTAATGGCGGAAATGATGGTGCTACTGCGCAGGCAGGGGGTCACGATTATCCCATACTTGGACGATCTCCTAATAAAGGCGAGATCTCGGGAGAAGTTGCTGGACAGCGTGTCTCTGTCCATGAAGACGTTGCAGCTACACGGCTGGATTCTCAATATACCGAAGTCCCAGCTAGTTCCTACAACGCGTCTGACCTTTCTGGGCCTGATCCTAGACACAGACCAGAAAAAGGGTTTTCTTCCGATCGAAAAGGTTCAGGAACTCATGACCATGGTCAGGGACCTACTGAAACCAAAGAAGGTTTCAGTGCATCAGTGCACGCGGGTCCTGGGGAAGATGGTGGCTTCATACGAGGCCATCCCTTTTGGCAGATTCCATGCGAGGACTTTTCAATGGGACCTCTTGGACAAGTGATCCGGTTCCCAATTACAAATGCATCAAAGGATCACCCTGTCTCCCAGGACCAGGGTATCTCTCCTGTGGTGGCTGAACAGTGCTCACCTTCTAGAGGGTCGCAGGTTCGGCATTCATGACTGGGTCCTGGTAACCACGGACGCAAGCCTCCGAGGCTGTGGAGCAGTGGTACTGGGAGGAAATTTCCAAGGTCTCTGGTCAAGCCTGGAGACTTGTCTCCACATCAACATCCTGGAGTTGAGGGCCATATACAACGCCCTGCGCCAAGCGGAGAACTTACTTCAGGGAAGACCGGTTCTGATTCAGTCAGACAATGTCATGGCAGTGGCTCATATAAACCGCCAAGGCGGAACAAGGAGCAGAGTGGCCATGGCTGAAGCGACCAGGATTCTACGCTGGGCGGAAAGCCATGTAAGCGCGCTGTCCGCGGTGTTCATCCCGGGGGTGGACAACTGGGAGGCGGATTTCCTCAGCAGGCACGACCTGCATCCGTGGGAGTGGGGACTTCATCAAGAAGTCTTTGCACAGATCGCGAATCGGTGGGGCCTGCCTCAAATAGACATGATGGCGTCCCATCTCAACAGAAAGCTAAAGCGGTATTGCGCCAGGTCAAGGGACCCTCAGGCGGTAGCGGTAGACGCTCTGGTGACACCTTGGGTGTTCAGATCGGTCTATGTGTTTCCTCCTCTTCCTCTCATACCCAACGTGTTGAGAATTATAAGAAGAAGCAAGGTCAGAACAATCCTCATTGTTCCAGATTGGCCACGGAGGACTTGGTATCCGGAACTACAAGAGTTGCTCACAGAAGATCCGTGGCCTCTTTCTCTGAGGCAGGACCTGCTGCAGCAGGGGCCCTGTCTGTTCCAAGACTTACTGCGGCTGCGTTTGACGGCATGGCGGTTGAACGCAGAATCCTAGCGGAAAAAGGAATTCCGGAGACAGTCATTCCAAACCTGATCAAGGCTAGGAAAGACGTGGCGTTAAAACATTATCACCGTATATGGCGGAAATATGTTTCTTGGTGTGAGGCCAGAGCTGCTCCTATGGAGGAGTTCCATTTGGGCCGTCTACTTCACTTCCTTCAAACAGGAGTGACCTTGGGCCTAAAATTAGGGTCCATAAAGGTCCAGATTTCGGCCTTATCCATTTTCTTTCAAAGAGAATTAGCCTCTCTTCCTGAGGTACAGACTTTTGTGAAGGGGTTGCTGCATATTCAGCCTCCCTTTGTGCCTCTGGTGGCGCCTTGGGATCTTAACGTGGTGTTACGTTTCCTCAAGTCACCTTGGTTTGAACCACTTAAAACTGTGGAGTTGAAATACCTCACATGGAAAGTGGTCATGTTGTTGGCGTTGGCTTCGGCGAGACGTGTTTCAGAATTGGCGGCTTTATCGCATAAAAGCCCATACCTGGTTTTTCACGTGGATAGGGCAGAGTTGAGGACTCGTCCTCACTTTCTGCCAAAAGTGGTCTCATCTTTTCATGTGAACCAACCTATTGCCGTGCCTGTGGCTACATGGGACTTGGAGGATTCTGAGTTCCTGGATGTAGTCAGGGCTTTGAAGATTTATGTGACCAGAACGGCTCGGATCAGAAAGACTGAAGCTTTGTTTGTTCTGTATGCGGCTAACAAGGTTGGCGCCCCTGCTTCAAAGCAGACTATTGCTCGCTGGATCTGTAACACGATTCAGCAGGCGCATTCGACGGCAGGATTGCCGTTACCGAAATCGGTTAAGGCCCACTCCACTAGGAAAGTGGGCTCTTCTTGGGCGGCTGCCCGAGGGGTCTCGGCATTACAGTTGTGCCGAGCAGCTACTTGGTCGGGGACAAACACCTTTGCAAAGTTCTATAAGTTTGATACCCTGGCTGAGGAGGACCTCCTGTTTGCTCAATCGGTGCTGCAGAGTCATCCGCACTCTCCCGCCCGTTTGGGAGCTTTGGTATAATCCCCATGGTCCTTACGGAGTCCCAGCATCCTCAAGGACATTAGAGAAAATAAGATTTTACTTACCGGTAAATCTATTTCTCGTAGTCCGTAGAGGATGCTGTGCGCCCGTCCCAAGGGCGGACTTCTTTTGCAAGACTTGTATATAGTTATTGCTTACATAAGGGTTATGTTATAGTTTTCGGTTATACCGTGGCTATATTGTTGTTCATACTGTTAACTGGGTAAGTTTATCACAAGTTATACGGTGTGGCTGGTATGAATCTCGCCCTTAGATTTACAAAAAATCCTTCCTCGTACTGTCCATCTCCTCTGGGCACAGTTTCCTAGAGGGAGGAGCCAGTGCACACCCGGAATCCAAAGCTTTCTTAAAGTGCCCTATCTCCTGCGGAGCCCGTCTATTCCCCATGGTTCTTACGGAGTCCCAGCATCCTCTACGGACTACGAAAAATAGATTAACCGGTAAGTAAAATCTTATTTTTTATGTTTGAATTATTTGTTTGTGTTCATTTCTTCTACTAACTTGGCTTCAGCCCCTATCTACTATATAAAAGTGAAAATGTGTCCTTCTGTCTGTATTTCTATACAAATCCACAGTTTACAAGCGAAGATCGTGAAATTTGACATACAAGTGTATTCAAACACGGCGGAGGCAACTAAAAAAAATTAGAAATCCCTAGCACCTTTGGGGGGGAGACAGCAGCACAGAGTATATCAGGAGACAGCATAACTCTGGAATTGCTGGAGCAATGTACTCAGAATTTGGTACACACATGCCTTACAATCTGGGAACAAACACTGTGGGGGGAAGTCACCGCTAGCACTCCTAGGGGTGAGGCAGCAGCACTGAGTATTTCAGCAGACAGCATAACTTTGGAATGCCTGCAGCAATTTCCAACAAACTTGGTACACATATGACTTACACTCTGGGAACAAACACTGTGGGGGTCAGACACCCCTAGCACCCATAGAGGTGGGGCAGCAGCACAAAGGATGTCAGCAGACAGCATAACTGTGGAAGGGCTGGAGCAATTTACACCAAACTTGCTACACAAATGACTTGCCCCCACAGTGTTTGTTCCCAGAGTGTAACACACCTAGCTCCCCTAGGGGAGGGACAGCAGCACAGAGTATTTCAGAAGACAGCATAACTCCCAAATGCCTGGACCGATTTACAACAAACTTGGTACACATATGACTTACAGGCTGGGAACAAACACTCTGGCGGTAAGACACCCCTAGCACCCCTCGGGGTGAGGCAGCAGCACAGAGTTTTGCAGCAGACAGCATAACTCTTTAATGCCTGGAGTAATTTACACCAAACTTGCTACACAAATGACTTACACTCTGGGGGTAACACACCACTAGCACCGCTAGCGGTGGTCCAGCAGCACAGACTATATCAGGACATGCATGATATGTCAGGCAGGACAGGGCTGCATGTGACAGGGGCAGTGACATGATGTGAGGAGGGGAATGCAGGTAGCACAAACCCACACACTGAGCATTATATAGTGGAAGTAGCATGGTCCCCCAGCAGCACAGAGTATATCAGGAGATACATAATGTGCTGCGCTATATAATAAACTGTGAAAAAATAGATTATTTCACAGGGCACTGACATGATGTGAAGAGAGGAATAGAGGCAGCACGAAACCACAGACTGAGAGTTGTATAGTGGGAAGAGCAGGGTCCCTTGGGGGACCAAAAATGGGTCCGGCCACTACACAAAGTGAGTCAGGGAAGCAAGATATGCCTATATGCTTGATCTCCAATCAACGTAAATTAGCGAACAACTATCATTGTAATTTACCATCCTAATCCCATAGCTAAGCACTGTATTCAGCTATCTACAATGTTATTTATACTGTGTGTTTAATATTTACATTTATTTTTGTAAACAGACATTCTTAAAATCCCGGGCAACGCCGGGTACTCCAGCTAGTGTGTACAGTATATTGATGACCTGACTTTGCTGTTATACTCGCTGATGGACAGCTGCTGTCACTGGTTTCCTGCTTTGTAATCTCCATGAAGGAAGTCATCCAGGAGTGCTCATCCTGCACCATGGCATCTGGAGAGGTTGAGCAGCCCAGTTAGTGGCGTTATCCACTAATGTTCATTTATGGATGACTGAAGCAAAGGGGGACAGTGATGCACCACACCCCAATGTAGTGGTTACTTTTACATTTGTACCTTTTCTAATCAAAACTAGGATAGCTTGTCTTTGTGCTCATTTTGTGGAGCATTTTTAGAAAAAATGACTAAAAAAAAACCCATACCTACAAAAAAAAAGTATATTTTCCTTCTAGGAGTATTGCGTAAAGTAATGGGTATTTTCTTACCTTAAGCTGGGTACACTAGAAGATCTATCATTCAATAACCACATTATGCAGACCGAAACAACCATCTTATAGTGTATACACCCAATGTGTCGTTTACACCCGTCATTCATTGTATCGTCCCATCTGATGTGCTGCACATCTGATGGGACGATCTGATGTAAGATGTGGTACACATTGTGTAGTGTGTATGTAGGGTGGTCTTCAGTATGCCGACTGTCGGGATCCCGGCGCACAGTATACTGGCGCCGGCATACCGACACTTTTTCTCCCTCGTGGGGGTCCACGACCCCCCTGGAGGGAGAATAAAATAGCGTGGCATGCCCGCAAGGGGCTCATTTGCGCTCGCCACACTGTCTGTATGCCGGCGGTCGGGCTCCCGGCGCCGGTATGCTGGTCGCCGGGAGCCCCGGCCGCCGGCGTACCATACTACACCCTAATGTATAGTCGCACTTAGTTTACAGGAGCAACGATTAATTGGATACAGTCATCTGAACTATATATCGTGCAGTCGTTATAAAGATTGCACAGTGAGCCTGCTTCAGATGTAGTTGGAGGAGGCATGGCAGCGATGCACTAGTATGGTAATGCAGCAGGAGGTGTCTGATATAAGCAGATGCCTCCTGCTTGCATTAGTGATCCGATGCTGGGTCCTAGGATGCAGCATCAGATCACCTGTGATACCATCTGCTGGCTGCATGAACCATGGGGTTGGACAAGCTGACTGTCACAGTTCCTACAATGAGGCCACGAAATCTCCTTTTTTGGAAACTGCGGATGGCAGCAGACTGTTATTCATTTGGCTGTGATCTATACATCTGTTTCCGAAAGTCCGGGAATGTTATGAGTTGACTACTCATTTCTGTCCCGAGTTGTCGGCTCTCTCCACAGCGTCCCGGCCGTTGCGTGCAGCCGGCTGCACGCATTTTATTACTTAGCAGGAGATGTGTACGTGCAGTGTTCAGCTGCACTGGATGTTTAATTTAGGAGGCTGGCTGCATGAGAGGGTTTCCATTGGTTATGGTTCCTTTTATATTCTCAGCATGCCGGTCACTCTTTGGTAGTCATAGCATCTGGTTGCAGCGGGAGACCTTGTCGCTTGGTATCTCTGTCTCTGGATTTCTTCTACTGTTGTCAGTTCGCATCTCTAGACGGTGTTCCTGTGTCCAGCTGTTATTCAGCACCGTAGTCTGCTGAGCAATACTTTGTATCTTACATTTCCTCTAGTTTTTTATTTCCTTGGTACACTTGAGCACTAGTGTTTAGTAGACATTATTGCTACTCCCTGTCTGGAAGCAGCTTCCCTGTTAGGGATTCTTTTGTTATTTCTTCAGCCCCTTTCTCCCCTCTGTCTGGTAACTCCCCCCTTTACTCGTACTTCCATTCCAGTCTCATCTCCATTGATTGCCTTCTCCTACCCTGTTCTCCTCTGCTAGTTCAGTAGTGTTTGTCCGATACTCCTATCCCCCAGCATTGATCTTGGTCACTCAGGGTTGAGCCCTTACTACTGCCAGCGGCGTAAGACCTGGCAGCATCCCGGTAGGCACGTTCCACCTTATGGTAAAAGCAGCTGTTATAGGCGAGAAGACCCGCTGATGAGTTCTAAGAGTCTCAACCTTGGGTGTACACAGGTTACTGTCAGAAGACCTTTAGGAGACGCGGATCCCACAAGAAGAAGATCCTCCAGTTATAACAGGGAATTGGCCAATAAAGGATTTGTTCAGGCTCCATTATGTATCATATTTGCCATGTGCATAAATTAGTGCTTTGTGGTATCAGTGTTTGGCCATCTGAAATATTTATATGTAAGGCAAAGTAAAGTTTACCAACTCGTGATAGACGTGCCCAGTTTTTCTAAAATGTGTAAAATATGAATGGATTTTTTTTGAAGTTTTAGTAATTGCGCTTGAAAAGATTCCAATGGTATTATTGTATTGTGGTTCTTTTTTTGTTTTTTTTTAGGAACAATAGTATATTCTACACCTGAGGTAGTGAATTGCCCTAATGCTTTCCATAAGAGGTTTATACTGCTTTTTCCGACTACTTTGTTTTAACCCATTAATCCTGACCATGTTGCTGCAGTTTAGTTCTGCAGTTATGTGAAACCTGAGGTTCTGTCACAAAGTATTCAAGGAGCCTCATCAGTGATGGACGGCCTGAGGTGCCAATTTATCAATGTTGTCTCTTAAGAATTCGCAGATTTTCCCGCTTTTGTAGAATGATTTATCAAGTTTTGTATATTTTATTGTATATCTGCTTGGTATGTTTTTGTATTCCCCATGTTTGGCTTACGGCACAAGAGTATTATTGGTATGTATTCCTTCAAAGGGGGTTAAGAGTGGGGTGTGTGTGTGTGTGTGTGTGTGTGTGTGTGTGTGTCACATTCTATGCTGTGATGTATTGTTACAGCACACTGACAAGCGGTCAGTTACAGCCGACTTTAGTGTGCCAGTGCCTGGTGACGAGGATGCAGGGGTCTCTAACCGTGTGTACACACCATAAGTCTGTGACATTTGATTCTGCCTTGTGCTTTGCCACAACTTCTAACAAGCAAATATTTGGTTTGTGGTTTGCTTGTTTAACCACTTAACTGATTTATTTTCCTCTTCAAAACCATTCATAATCTTTTATTTTAATATAGTTTTAAAACTATTTTTTTTTCAATATTATATCATGCACATCTGCAGAACAGATCTCCACGTCATAAACTGGGGGGTACAGTGGGGCGGCGCGGTCGCATGTGATCTGACCATACCAGTTAAGTGGTTAAAGAGGAATAAAGGATTGTGCCTTGGTCCTATTATGAATGATGTGCAGCATAGAACTCAAGTGTATCGTACACCTCCTTCCCACCGTTGGTAATTGTGCAGTGACTGGGAGAAATATTTCCAATTCAAATTTCTTGTTTCCTGGATCTTTACATTGCCACAGTCCCAGATCCTCAGCACTTCTATTAATGGCAGAAGAGAAATAAAATAATGTGCAGTTCCACCATTTGCCATTGTTCTGTCACTTATTGTGGGCATTACACTGTTGATTGAGCTTACACGCAGCAAGCTGCTGTTTTGTGCCTCTTACATCCTCAGTGACGCTAGTTAAAATAGAACTAATAGGCTGAACACTGGTTTTACCCACAGCGTGGTGGCCTTCACTTTATGGGCTTTAGTTTAGTTTACGTTTCTTTGAACAACTGTGAGAAAATAGAGATATGTGGTGTGTTTTACATATTATGATATTGGCTTTTTTTCTATTTTTTGGAGCCTGTTGCACATCCTTGAGTCATGTTCTTGTACATTGAGAACATTACTTTTTCCATAATCCACCTATGACCCTTGCAGTAAAATGACCCACAGGGCTTGATTCAGAGGTGGCCACTCGGAGCTGTGCCAGTCTGCGACTTGATGTAAATGCCAACACAAAGTCCTTCCCTGATGTACACCTGTGCGCCTGAATATGTAAGGACTGAGATGCCCATGATCAGCGTCCTTATGCGCAGAATAAGTTTGCGTTCTTCAACGCCGCCATCGGTCGCTCCATTGAAACGTGCATCATCCCTATGTCAAGTACAGTTTCTCAGTATCTGTTTGGCCTCCTATGTGAGTGTGTATGCCACCACTTTCACTGACATGCCCACTACACCCCCATAAGACCATCTCTGTGCATGTGCAAAGACACTTTCCTGTCACCGCCCACTACATTTTCATTAGACTTCTCCCTGTATGTGCCTGAAGGCAGCTGGCCCTTTGTACGGACACAGTCTGGATTTATATGCAGTAGCTGTGTCAGACATTGGCAGTGCATACAGCTCGCCACCAGGCCCACATAGTGCAAGTTGTGGACAAGAACGAACAGCATTATTTTACTTAGGCGATATCTCTGTATCAAGCTCACTAACTGGAGTCCACAAATGTGTCTTGCCCCATACTAATTTACTTCAGTCTCCAGGGAAAGATATGAAACTTGCTTTTGACAGAAAGTGTTGTGGTGATATCATCACTAAAGAATCTTGTTTACATTTCATAAAGAATTTGTCCTTTTTAATTGATAGAAAATCGCCCAATTAAATCTCCGTCAGGCATTTTAGCATGCTAGTCACCCAACCTTGCATGCTACTGTAAACTGCCCAGTCTGCGGAATGCAGCTGCTGCCAGCCCTCTGTTCAGGTCACACCAGTGAGATTGCTATTTGTTAAGATATTACTGTGAGTGTGTGAAGTAGGTAAATGCAGGGCCGGCTCTTCCATTAGGCAGCTTTAGGCGGCTGCCTAGGGGCGCCGGCACTTGGAGGGCGCCACTGAATTCATCAAGCAATAAAGTGAAGGATGTCTCTGTGCGAGACATCCTCCTTTTACACTGCACTGGCAGCGGCTGCAGGTCTAATCAGGTACAGCTGCTGCTATCAGGCTGTGCTGCATAGTGTCTCAGCACTTCCTCCGTTCCAAGACGTGTATCATCAAGTCATGTGGAGGCACATAGGAGGCAGATGTAACTATGGCTCCTGAGGTGCGCCCCTCCTCATAGCCCTGATTCACGTCCTCCAGGGCCCTGGATCTCTGCTCTCCAGCAGCAAGCAGCACTTGACTACATGTCTGTACCATACTTGCCTACTCTCCCGGAAACTGCGGGAGGCTCCCGTTTTTTTTAAGCGTAGCCCCCCGCACCCCTAGAAGAGTAGGCAGATCTCCTGCATCCTGCTCGCACCCTAGTGATGCAGGCAGGAGGGAGACATACTCTTCCGTATTCGTGGTTCCGTGGGGGGGGGAAGGGTTCAAATTACGTGAATCGTGTCATTTTAGCCCTGCCCCCTTCCCACGAATCGCAGCATTTTTCCGATCTGGGGACAGGGCTTGATGATGTCACAGCCCGGCCCCGCTCCCCGTAGTTTCCTGCATTGTCTCCTCTCCGGGCTTCTCCTGGAGAGGAGAAACTGAAAGTAGGTAAGTATGATCTGTACCCAGCAGCATCACTGTAATGCTGCTTCCGACTGTAATGGGCCCTACACACTTACCGATCCGCCGCCGAGCTGCCCGACTGCCCCCTTGTCACCAGGCTCCATAGCACTGCATGCTAATATGGACAATCTTGTCCATATTGGCCTGCATGCATAAGCGACGGGCCACCAACGATTAACGAGCGTGGGTCCGCCAACGATTAACGAGCACATTAGAGAAACTGTCCTCCGTGTCCTATTTGATTCCAAACATGCCACCTAACATTTATACATATTACAAACAATATATCTTTTCATTTTAAAAGTCCTTGAGTGTCATCTTTTTTTCTCTGTCTATGTATAATGATACCTTCGGGAGATGGGGGGCGTTGCAGATTAGGGGGAGTTAGGCTGAACCTTTGCCTAGGGTGCAGAGATACCTTACACCGGCCCTTGGTAAATGTATTACAATATATAAAATGTAAGGATACTCATCAGAGTGCAACAGGGTTCGAAGTCTCCCATCTTCTCCGAATGGGCTCTAAGGTACCCTGAAAGGAGTATTGTGTGTAGCAGGGCCGGGAGTCTGGCATTAGCACCAGAAGCTATTGTAGTAACCCTTGGCTATTGCTGATAAACCTACAAGACACTTTGTCTCTGGGAGTATCAAGAATTTTAACAGGCTGAAGTGAGTTTGGACCACCAGCAATCTAATTTTTTGCCCTGGGAATCTGATGCTAAATCTTTTAGTTCCAAATTCATCTTAGGGGTGCTGCTGGCTTTAAGGAACAATGCCCTGAATATAAATCTGGCCTGGAGAACTAGAGATACGACCACACTACCTTTTCAAATGCTATTTTCTTCAGCGGGGTACACTGTGTTCCACAGGGAATACATCTGGTTGTAGAGCGGGATCTTGGATCCAGAGGCACCTGCATTGGGTCCTCCTCTATAACGCCGCCTCCAGGCACTGAGAGCTCAGTTTTGAATGGTGCCTGCAGGCAGCAGGTCACCTAACAAGTGGGCTGCACTGGGCAGCCCTGAAAAAGCTTTAGAAGACTTCAAGCGACGCAGCACTGTTATGTCAGGGTGACATTCAGTACTGCATCTCCGTCAACTCCGAAGCGGCGTCACATACTCCTGTCGCAGTCTAGGGAGATGGACTGCGATGCTGGCGTGGACACAGTTACCGAGCAGGGATCCCACTATATCCGCCAGGTCATAGGAGTACAGGTTGGGTGTACTAACGCCCCTATTGGTAAGGCTCCATAGTACCGGCGGTGAGGCCCAGCATAGGGGAGTCGGAGCTTGACCTGTAGCCCCTCCCCCGGCCAAGTGTGCCATTTCCTTGCAGATGTCCCGCCCTGGAGCTGCCTCACACTCTCCCTCAGTTCCTGACGGAGACGCTGGGTGCCATCTTCTGAGCATAGCTGCTACTGGTCTCTGCGATTGCAGGGCAAGGTCTCCCCTGAAGAGCCGCCTGTCCACAGTACTGAGACTTTACAGACACTTCAGTATTCTACATGTTTTATTACAGGCAGCGTTGGTTAAGAAAGAGTGTACCTATTACAGAATATATTGTTAATCTTTGCATTGCCTGTGACTGTGTGTGCCTGTATCTGCTGTATGGGTTCACTCTCGTGTATCCCATCTAAGGTAGCTATCACTATATTCTATACAGGGACTAGGTGCGTCATGGTCCTCTGATAGTGTACTCGGTACTTATCGCTATGTGGATATTTTACTGTGTTAGTCATGTACACAGGGATTAAGTTCACAAGTGTGTCGATTCTGACGCTGGTTCTGTACTTTGTCCGCAAGTTGTGTACTCTGACTGGCTTCATCATGCTAACAGCCTAATTGTTGCTTTATTACAATGTCTAGCAATAAGGACAGTAAAACTCCGGAAGCTCCTGTAAGGTATGCTCCAGAGGTTTACCTGAGGGGGAAGTATTGTGTGATGGTCTGTGTTCTAAATGTCATACACCCTCCCAGTCCGCCTGCAGCTCCTGTGACTACAATGGAACCACCCTGGGCTATGTTCACCACCCTCCTGGGGACTCTGGTGGACCGTTTAGCCCCCCCTATGGGACCTCCGGTGTAACTACCACCACACACATGTTGTGGCTATTGTATATCCGCCCTGGGCGGAAACTTTATCTACCCAGCTGCAACAGTTAAATCAGTCTTTGGTTAGACACAATAATCTACTCCAGGTGACTCCCATGTCTCTGGGTCCGCTAAGTGGGCTGCTTCCTCCTCACAATACACTAACCTTTCTGATGTGTTATCTGACGAGGAGGGGGATCATATGGTCCTGTCAGACTCTGAATAATGTGTTACTGATGAGGATTCTACTTTACATGTTGATGGCCCTGCCCTGGTGGATGCTATTAAGCAGATCCTTCAAATCACTGAGGATGAGGATTCCACTACAGTGGCCAAGAAAACTGATATGTTTAAACAACAGAAGGTGGTTAAAACTGTATTACCCAATTCTGATCATCTTGTGGACATCAGGAGGGAACCCTGGTCTGCCCTAGGTAAGAAATTCCCAGTCCCCAAACAGGCTTTGGCTCGCTATCCTCTCCCTGAAGAGTTATGTGGTAAATGGGAAAACCCACCGCCGGTGGATTCTCACGTCACCTGTCTCATGGTGTTGTCTACTCTGCCTGTCACCACTGTCACCTCCCTGAAGGAACCGACAGATAAGCATGTGGAGGAATGCCTGAAGTCTATATATGCCCTCGCAGGGGCCATTCATAGGCCCACCATAGCTGCATCATGGGTCGCAAAGGGTACTAAGGCGTGGGTTCAGGCGTTAGAGGATGAGCTGCCCGAGGATATTTCTGACAAGGCTAGACAATACCGGTCTCACATATGCACCGCCGCCTATTACATTCAGGAGGCGTCCTCTAAGGCGGGGGTACTGGCAGCCAAAGCATCATGCATGTCTTTCTTGGCTCGCCGCATACTGTGGTTAAGGTCGTGGAAAGTGGATCTGGACTCCAAGAAGACCTTGGAGGTACTCCCCTTTACTGGGGACATTTTATTTGGAGAGGACTTGAATGAATTAGCAGCTGCTAAGACTGCTTTTCTTCCTCCTAATCTTTCTGCTCAGAAGGCGAAGACTACCACTTTTCGTTCCTTTCGACCTCAAGGCAAAGCCAAGGGTCAGTCTTACCCCAGACAGTCTCGTGCTCCCAAGACCACCAAGCCGAAGACTAAACAGTCCTGGGCAGCCAGTCAGCCTGCTTCAAAACAAGACCAGCATGCTGCATGATGGGGCGGGCCCCCCATGGGGGATCACAGGGTGGGAGGCCAACTTCTACAGGTCTGGTTAAAGACCACTTCAGACACTTGGGTACTAGAAGTTGTGTCTCATGGGTATGCTGTCTCTTTCAAGAGATGTCCCTCTCACCAGTTCTGCACTATGGTACTCCCTTCGGATCCGTTGAAGGCGCAGGCTGTACAAACTGTGGTTAGTTCTCCTGAGTACAGGAGTGGTTGTGCTGGCACCTCAGTCCCAGCGTGGCAGAGGCTATTATTCGACCCTGTTTCTTGTGCATAAACCCAATGGGTCGTTTCGGCCTATACTCAACGTCAAGTCACTGAACAAATTTGTGAGGGTCGCTAAGTTTCGTATGGAAACATTGCGGTCTGTTGTGCTGGAGATGGAACTCTGAGATTACATGGAGTACCTGGATATACAGGATGCTTATCTGATGCCATATGGCATCAGCAGTTCCTGCGGTTTGCTATTGGCGACAGTCACTACCAATTCCAGGCTTTGCTATTCGGACTGGCCATGGCTCCTCGGATCTTCACCAAGGTTATGGCCGTGATGACAGCACATCCCCATCGCCAGGGAGTCAGAATCCTGCTCTACTTGGATGACCTGCTGATTCTGGCGAGTTTCCACGATGTCCTCCTCAGTCATCTACAATTGACGGTGAGTTGCTTACAAGCCCACGGATGACTGATCATTTATAAGAAGTCCTTGCTGGTCCCAGCTTAGAGCATGGTGCACCTAGGGGCGCTTCTGGACACACACAGTCAGAGACTGTTCCTGTCTCCAGACAAGGTCCTGAAAATCCAGGACAGGATAATACACTTCATCCGTCACCCCAGAGTGTCAATTTACTCGGCATGATGGTGTCGACGTTCGACATTGTTGAGTACGCTCCATTTCATTCCACGATTAATTCTTGCCAAGTGGGACGGCCTGCCTCATCTGATCCCAAAGGATCTTGTTGACTTCGGAGGTTTGTTTGTCGCTGACCTGGTGGATCCAGGACCAGCAATTGAGCAGGGGCCGTCCCTTCTGGATCCCCGACTGGGTCCTCCTGACGACGGATGCCAGTCTGAGGGGATGGGTGCGTTGTTGGAGCAGCACTCTTTTCAGGGTCGGTGGACCATGGAAGTATCACTCCTCCCAATAAACATTCTAGAGTTGAGGGCGGTGTTCAATGCATTATCACTTGCCCTGCCTCTGGTATGGAACAGACGGGTTCAAGTACAGTCCGACAACGCCACGACAGTGGCATACTTAACCCATCAAGGTGGCACTCAAAGCTGCATGGCTATGAAGGAGGTGTCAAAAATCCTTTGTTGGGCAGAACGCCATCTGCCAAGTATATCGGCAGTGTTCATTCCGGGTGTCCTAAACTGGTAAGCGGACTACCTCAGTCGCCAGGACGTACACATGTAGAGTGGAGTCTTCTTCCAGAAGTCTTTCAACTCCTAGTGGACAGGAGAGGTCTACCGGACATAGACCTCATGGCGTCTCGACACAATCACAAGGTTCTGGTCTTCGGATTAAGGACAAGGGATCCTCAAGCAGTGTTCGTGGACACACTGCAGTTCCTTGGAACTTTCGGCTGCCGTACGTGTTCCCTCCAGTGTCATCCTCCTGCCCAGGGTTCTACCGAAGTTCAAACAGGAAGGAGGAATGCTGCTTCTAGTCGCTCCAGCATGGCCCAGACAGCATTGGTTTTCAGACCTGCAGGGTCTATGGATGGGGCATCCCGTTTTACTTCCTCAATGACCAGACCTCCTCGTACAGGGCCCTTGTTTCTACCCAGACCTGGCTAGACTGGCTTTGGCGGCGTGGCTCTTGAAGCATCATTCCTGGTAGCCAAAGGATTTTCAGAGGCGGTTATTCAAACGATGTTGAAGGCCTGTAAACCGGCATCTGCCGGATTTATAATAGGGTTTGGAATTCTTACTTCACTTGGTGTGCTGAGAAGAATTACGATGTCCATAGTTTTAGAACTTCCAGGATACTGGCTTTTCTGCAAAGAGGCCTGGACTTAGGTCTTCGTCTGGACTCCCTCAAGGTTCATATATCTGCTTTGTTGGTTTGGTTTCAGAGAAAAATTGCCTCTATACCTGATGTTCATTCAGGGCGTTATTTGGATTCAGCCTCCCTATGTCCCTCCTGTGGCTCCATTGGATTTCTGTTGTGCTGAATGCTCTGCAAGTGTCTCCTTTTGAACCTCTTGAATCGGTGGACCTTAAATGGCTCACTGCCAAGGTCCTGTTCTTGCTGGCTATTGCCTCTGCAAGGAGGGTGTTGGACTTAGGCGCTTTGTCCTGTCGTCCACCCTTTCTCATAGTCCACTGGGACCAGACAGTTCTACGAACTCGCCCAGGTTATCTGCCTACGGTGGTGTTATCTTTTCACTTTAACCAAGAGATTGCAGTTCCGGCCTTTGTTTTTTTTGGGGATTTGTCCCCCTAAGAACTTTTTTGGATGTAGTTAGGGCTCTTGTATCTATATGGAGAGAACTGTCTCTATCAGGAGGTCAGATTCTCTTTTTGATTTGCTTTTGTTTTCACAAACGTGGCTGGCCTGCAAATAAGCAAACCTTGGCCAGATGGTTTAGAATGGTGATTGCACAAGCCTACGCGCAGGCTGGACTCCCAGCTCCTGCTGCAGGACCTTCTTGGGCGGCCCGTCGTGGCACGCCCCCAGAACATTTGTGCAAGGCGGCTACGTGGTCCTCTGTGAACACGTTCATTAGGTTCTATGTCTTTGATACTTCCGCCTCCCAGGATGTTTCCTTTGGACGCCGGGTTCTCTTATCTGCTAAGGCGCGTCCCCTCCCTTGAGAATCTGCTTTAAGACATCTCCGATGTATTCCCTGTGGAATACAGTGTACCCTGCTGCAGAAAAGGAGAGTTTTATGGTAGACTTACCGTGGTTAAGGCTTTCTGAGAGGTACACTGGGTTCCACAGGGCGCCCACCCTGATGCACCTAGCTTCTTTGGGTTGTATGGCATTAGCCGCTGGTACCCTCCTGTCGTGAGATTGTGGTTCTATGTGACTAGCGTCTGCCTTCTCTTTTACCTGCTCCTGCATTGGACTGGTTAATGAAACTGAGCTCTGTGCCTGGAGGTGGTGTTATAGAGGAGGCCCCAATGCATCCTGGGACAGTCGAAGCTTTGCCTGATGGTGCCTCTGGATCCAAGATCCCGCTCTAAACCCCAGTGTATTCCCTGTGGAACCCAGTGTACCTCGCAGAAAGAGAATTAACCATGGTAAGTCTACCATAACTTTCCTTTTAGTGTTTGTAAAATCTCACCAATTGGTTAAATGACAGCTTGTTCTTGGTGACCCATAAAGAATGTGCCGGTCTGCATATTTTGTGTGCAGCCTTTACGGCAGCTGTCTCTTTCTTGAAAACTGTTTTGGGTTTTGTCTTCTATTTTGTTCAATGGTTGCTTTGAAAACGCTGTCTGTATAATGAACACCACTAATGGACGATATCTCCTCTTGTCACATCTGAGTCTTTGTCTCTGATCGACGTTATTGATTTGCAGGGCTCCAAAGTGCTGCACAGCACCAGACAGTGAGGAATACAGCACAGATAGAGCAGGGACATGAAAAGCTAGACAAAATAAAATCAGATGAGAAGACACAGGAGAGGGAGGGTTCTGCTCATGAGAGAATTTACATCCTAATGGAGAAATGGTAGACTCAAGACAACAGGAGCAGGTATGGCAATTGGGACAGTATTGAAGGGGTACATGTGTGTGTGTGTGTGGTAAAGGCTATGACAGAGGTGGGGTTTCACATCGGAAGGTTGGTTAAGAGTCTGTTGCTTAGAATCCTAGAAGTGGTCAACACCACAAAGACTTAAAGTGCGAGATGATTATCAGAGATGAGGCACATCAGGTGTAGAAAGAAGGCGCGAGAGTGTTTGGAGGTGAGACTTTAGCTGTATGAAGGTGTGATAAGGGCTTTCTAGAGAAGTCATTTGAATTGGATTCTGTAATGGAGAGACAGAGTACGGATCTGAAGAGTGTTTTTGTGAAAGTGGAGTTACTGGGAGGAATGTAATAGGGTCAAAGTTAGTTTGCATAGGGAAATAACATATTGTAAAGGAAAAACTTCTGAATAATAATTTTTAAACATAGACTTTAGTGCATTTCTGCCTTAGAGTCTTGCTGCAGCATTTGGAAAGGATTAAGATGGAAACAAGTGGTTTATGAAAATACTATGAGTAGTTTTCAGAAGTTGAGGCAGGAGATGGTCAGAGAATGGCTATTAGTTTTTTTGCATTTTGTGTAACACGTACCATTGTACAAATATTTCAAAAGTACAGATGACAGAATGAGATGTAAGAAGTAAAGTGCAGGGCAGTGTGAAGGATGACACCAAGGCCATAGCGTTGGTAAACTGAGAAGTTGTGACTGTGGGAGGAGGGAACATCTACTCTATTTTGTTAAGTGTAAAGGGACCCACACACAGTGCGATATGCACCCACGATTTAAACCAAATTGTTTAAATTGCATCGAATGTGGTGCTTATCGCACTGTGTGTACAGGGCTTGCGATGCCAATGCTCAGTCCCGCTGCGTCGGTATTGCAAGCCCACATCTCATGTGCATGCATGCCAGATAAGATCGTAGGCAAACATGCACTGTGTGTACAGAAAAGCCTTGCGATCCCGATTTGCGTCACCCAAGCCTGTGTCCTCCTCTTTTTACACTGCGAGGAGGAAGGAATGGAAACAAGCAGCAGCCGGAGCCTTGAGTTTTGGTAAGTATTAAAAACCACTGACCACCAATGTTTTTACTTATAGTGGGCGCTGCTATTTATCCCCTGTAAAAAGGTGCCACCCACACCCCTGTAATACCAACCCACTACAGTATTTAAATTTAGCTTTTTAGCATGGTACAAATCGTACATAATTCGAATTACACATGGTTCAAATCGCAGTGTGTGTATATGCAATATCGAAGGGAAAACACATGGTACAAATCTCGCATGGTACAAATCTTATCATGTGTAGGATACCATTAGGACTAGTGGATAAAGCAGTTTGAGCATTGGCAGAACTTGTTCATTCAAGAAAGTAGAGAAGGGAAGAGGTAGATTTAGGTGTAATCATCATAGAGCTGGTATTGGAAAGTTGCATGGTTTAATTAGTTCACTAAGGGGGTTATTCAGGTTTGTTAGCAAACCAAAAAAGCACACTAATAGGCAAACCCATGTTGCACTGCAGGGGGGGCAGATGTAACGTGCAGAGAAGTTTTAGATTTGGGTGGGTTATATTGTTTTTGTGCAGGGTAAATACTGGCTGCTTTATTTTTACACTGCAATTTAGATTTCAGTTTGAACACACCACACCCAAATCTAACTCTCTCTGCACATGTTACATCTGCTCCACCTGCAGTGCTACTTTGTTTTACCCATTAGCATGCTTTTTTGGTTTGCTGACAAACCTGAATAAGGTCCTAAGTCAGGCATGTCCAAACTGCGGCCCTCCAGCTGTTGAGAAACTGCACATCCAAGCATGGCCTGACACAGCATTAGCATTCTCTGACAGCAAAACTGTATCAGGGCATGCTGGGATATGTAGTTTCACAACAGCTGGAGGGCCGCAGTTTGGACATGCCTGCCCTAAGTGAAGAGTTTGTAGTGTCAAAAGCAGAAAGTGGAGGACCGTACCAGGGATGATGTACCAGATGTAGAAACACAAAGTGTGGTTGGTTAAGTATGAAGTGAGCCAGGAAAACACTGCAGGTGAGATGTACTAAGCCTTGGAGAGGTGGAGAGAGAGAAAGAAAGTATCAGGCTATCAGTACTGTCATTTTTCAAACACAGCCTGTAACATGGCAGTTAGGTGCTGATTGGTTGCTAGTTTATCTTTCTCCACTTTATCACTCTCCAAGACTTTGTATATCTCCCCTGTGTCACAAAGGCCAATGGAGTGAAATGTGTAGGAGTTCAGTGGTAATAAAAGTGATAGAGGTCTCGGCTGTATGTGGACAATCTCTTTTGTGAGCTCTGTCTCTGTGGGATGTTGAGGGGGCAGAAGCCTTTTTGCCGTGAGTTGTGATGGGAGTGAAAGAAAGAAGGTGAGAGATGGTTATACACAAACCGCTCAAGTCGTTTTGGTGCAAAGGAGAGGAGAAATGTGGTAATAGTTGGAGAGAGAGACTGAGTTCAGAAGTGGCACCTTTAGGATTGGTAAGAGAAGTAGACTTTTAAAGGAAGATGATTCAGTGTCATTGGAAGCCAGATGAAGAGGTGAGCTAGAGGTGTGATGGGAAATGTGGAAGATGGAAGGTATTAAAGTAAGGTGGTGAAGTGAAATGTGATTGGTGCAGTGTGGGATTTGGCACTTCTAGTATTTCCCTACCAATTAAAAAATATAAAAATCCCCAGACAAAATCTAGACTATAGCTAGTGCCACAGCAGCTACGAATAGGCACGATATGTCAGCTGGAAGGTAGGGAAGTCCTCTTTAAAAATGCAGCATTTCTACAATAAATAATACACACACACACACATACATACATACATACATACATACATACATACATATACACATACATACATACACACACACACACACACACACACACACACACACACACACACACACACACTAAAATATACACTCCATTGTATGTGAAGAAGTGTCTGGAGCTTTGAAGGACTCCAGTTGAATATAATGTATATCTGCTCAGGATGTCCTGCTATAGACAGCAGCAGCGTTGTCATTATAAAGACGTCAGCAGTTGCTAAGCAGCTGCACTGTCACAATCCGTTTTGCCACAGCAAGCAGGGAGACCTCACTAGGGAAACGCTGCTTATGTGTCATATTGTCCTGGCACTGGCACCCTGCTCCGGAGCTCAGCCTGGCAGTCTCGGCAAGTCGTCCTTTGCTGGTATATGAATATTTGTGCATGTCAGAGGACGCATTGCTAGATAGCATACACATGTTTTACATTTAGTTTCAGCCATTTCTGCCATCTATTTCTGTTACATAAGAGCTTTTTAATGTTGTGCTGTTATGCGCTAATACATTCAGCAATCCACAGAAGTCTGAGTGTCTCACATTTATCATTCCGTTCATGCTGACCCTGTGGCCCAAGTTAGCTCATCATACAGTACTAATGTGTTACTAATTAGTTCATCCCTTTCTCATCAAACTATTTCCAATTATTTTTGTTCAATTAGCAATTCAAGTCTGTGGTTGCTGCTGACTTTAATGTATCTGCTAATTATTTAAGACCTATTCCCAGAATTCCCTATCCATATGTTTTCATTTACCTGTAAATATTTGTAGCCATCTGCATTCCTTTTCCCTGAACGATAGGCCGCCCGTGATGCTATCAGAATAGACAACTGCGTAGTAAGCAAGCCACAGATTACTCATCTTTCCTCTTATGCTTGTCTCTTCTATTTCTGAATGGGTTGCTGCTGGTTTGTATCCTGAGAACTATTTAATGGTGGTAACCCCTACAGTATTGTCTCCTGTGTTTCTCACCTGTTGCAGGTAAGCGTGGGCATGTTTGTACCAGTCTTATGTAATAACGGTGCATAATCCCATCCTTAAATGTGGGAGATCTCAGATGCAGATTACACAAGAGGCGATCGTCCCTAATATATAGAGAGGGCAGTTGAGTTTCTTGGTTTTAAAACGCTGCTTCTCCAAAGTCGAACTGCTCTCCAAAATAAATGTATAGTTGTGTAACTGTTATAAAAATACATGTAATGACGCACTCGACTCCATTAGATGTATTGTATTTATTCCTTTTCTGCTTTATTTTTCAGTGGTGATACACAAATGCAGAGCGCATTTTCCCTGTATTTTCTTATAACATTATTATTATTTAATTATTATTATTATTATTTATTTCTCTAACGTCCTAGTGGATGCTGGGGACTCCGTAAGGACCATGGGGAATAGACGGGCTCCGCAGGAGACTGGGCACTCTAAGAAAGATTTAGTACTACTGGTGTGCACTGGCTCCTCCCTCTATGCCCCTCCTCCAGACCTCAGTTAGAATCTGTGCCCGGACAGAGCTGGGTGCATTTTAGTGAGCTCTCCTGAGCTTGCTAATAAGAAAGTATTTTAGTTAGGTTTTTTTTATTTTCAGAGAGCTTTGCTGGCAACAGACTCTCTGCTATGTGGGACTGAGGGGAGAGAAGCAAACCTACTAACTGCGGCTAGGTTGCGCTTCTTAGGCTACTGGACACCATTAGCTCCAGAGGGATCGAACACAGGATCTGACCTTGTCGTCCGTTCCCGGAGCCGCGCCGCCGCCCCCCTCGCAGAGCCAGAAGACAGAAGCCGGCGGGTTGAAGCAAGAAGACGTCAAAATCGGCGGCAGAAGACTCCTGTCTTCATATGAGGTCGCGCACAGCACTGCAGCTGTACGCCATTGCGCCCACACTAACCCACACACTCCGGTCACTGTAGGGTGCAGGGCGCAGGGGGGGGCGCCCTGGGCAGCAATTGATTGCCTCCTGGCAAAAAGCAGCATATATACAGTTGGACACTATTATATGCATGAGCCCCCGCCATTAATTTTACACAAAATCGCGGGAGAAGCCCGCCGCTGAGGGGGCGGGGTCTTCTTCCTCAGCACTCACCAGCGCCATTTTCTCTCCACAGCTCCGCTGAGAGGAAGCTCCCCAGGCTCTCCCCTGCAGAAGCACGATAGAGAGGGTGAAAAAGAGGGGGGGCACATAAATTTGGCGTAAAAACAATATATACAGCAGCTACTGGGTTAACACTAAGTTACTGTGTGATTCCTGGGTCATATAGCGCTGGGGTGTGTGCTGGCATACTCTCTCTCTGTCTCTCCAAAGGGCCTTGTGGGGGAACTGTCTTCAAATAGAGCATCCCCTGTGTGTGTGGTGTGTCGGTACGTGTGTGTCGACATGTCTGTGGTAAAAGGCTCCCCTAAGGAGGAGATAGAGCAAATATGTGTGTGAGAGGGTGTCTCCGTCGACAACGCCGACACCTGTGCTGAGGTGAATTTATTGCACAAAAGATTAGAGAACAGACAGGAAATCTACCCATGTCTGTCCCTATGTCACATAGACCTTCAGAGTCTCACAATGCTCACTATCCAAAATAATAAACACTGATATCGACACGAAGTTTGACTCCAGTGTCGACTACGATAATGCAAAGTTACAGCCAAAATGGCTGAAAGGTATTCAATATATGATTATTGTAATAAAAGATGATTTGCATATCACTGATGACTCATTTGTCCCTGACACAAGGGTACACATGTTAAGGGGAAGAAAGCTGAGGTAAATTTCCCTCCTCTCATGAGGAAAAAGAGCGGGAATCTCCAGACAAGAGACTGCAGCTTCCCACAAAAAATTCTCAGGCAGTATCATTTCCCCACTAGGGCCAGGATGTGATGGGAATCTTCCCCTAGGTTGTCAGCACAGAAGGTAGCACTAGCTATTCTCAGGGATCCTGCAGATAGCGTGCACATTCTAGTACACTACTCAGACCGGCGATTGTGTCGGCATGGGTTTATAGCGCTATGGCAGGGTGGACAGGTACCTTATCAGCAGAGATTGAGACCCTAGTATGCATATAGATATATATGTATATATAGAGATATATATATATATTAAAGATGCTGTCTTAAGAGATAGGTATATATATATATATATATATATATATATATATATATATATATATATATATATATAAAACATGCCCAAAGAGACATGAGTATACTGGGTCCTAGAGTCAAAGCTATGTCGATTTCTGCTTGACGTGTCCTGTAGAATATGCAATGGACAGATGATGCCAACTTAAGAGGCATATGGAAGGCTGAGGATTGTGTTGAGAAGGGTTCTCGGACCTGGTCTCCACAGCTATAGCTGGTAATTCTGATATTTTGCCTTATATTCCTGCACAGCCTAGGAAAGCACGACATTATTAAATGCAGCCTTTCGAATAAAGAAACAAAGTCCGAGGTGCGTCCTTTCTTGCCAGAGGCGGGGGCAGAGGGAAGAAGCTGCACAACACAGCTAGTTCCCAGGAACAGAAGTCCTCCCCGGCCTCTACAAAAATCCACCGCATGTCGAGGCGGTGCTAGGCCCGGTGGAGCCACGCCTTCGTAAGTTCAGCCACAAGTTGGTTTACTCCCTGTTAGATCCCTGGGCAATAGATATTGTGTCTCAGGGATACAAACTGGACTTTGAGAAGATGCCCCCTCACTGACGGCCCGGCCGGCTTCCCCCAACGAGAGTGTTAACTGCAATTCACAAATTGTATCTTCAACAGGTGGTGGTCAAGGTTCCCCTCCTTCAACAAGGAAGGGGTTATTATTCGACCATGTTGTAGTCCCGAAACCAGACGGTTCGGTCGGACCCATATTGAATTTAAAATCCCTGAACGTATACCTGAAAGGGTTCAAGTTCAAGATGGAATCGCTAAGAGCGGTTATTGCAAGCCTGAAAGGGGGAGATTTTATGGTGACTCGGGACATAAAGGATGCATACATTCATGTCCCCATTTATCCACCTCATCAGGCGTATCTCAGAATTGCGGTACGGGATTGTCATTACCAATTTCAGACGTTGCCGTTTGGTCTCTCCACGGCCTTGAGAATATTCACCAAGGTAATGGCGGAAATGATGGTGCTCCTGCGGAAGCAAGGTGTCACTATTATCACGTACTTGGACGATCTCATCATAAAAGCGAGATCAAGAGAGCAGTTGCTGAACAGCGTATCACTTTCTCTGGGAGTGTAACGGCAACACGGCTGGATTCTATATATTCCAAAGTCGCAGTTGGTTCTTACAGCTCATCTGCCTCTCTTAGGCATGATCCTAGACACAGACCAGAAAAGGGTTTATCTCCCGATAGAGAGAGCTCAGGAGCTCGTGACACTGGTCAGGAATCTATTAAAACCAAAACAGGTGTCAGTGCATCACTGCAATCGAGTCCTGGGAAGGAGGGTGGCATCATACGAGGCCATTCCCTTCGGCAGGTTCCATACGAGGACCTTCCAATGGGACTTACTGGACAAGTGGTCCGGATCACATCTTCAGATGCATCGGTTAATCACCCTATCCCCCAGAGCCAGGGTGTCTCTCCTGTGGTGACTGCAGAGTGCTCACCTTCTCGAAGGTCGCAGATTCGGCATTCAGGACTGGGTCCTGGTGACCACGGATGCAAGCCTCCGAGGGTGGGGGGCGGTCACACAGGGAAGAAATTTCCAAGGGCTGTGGTCAAGGCAGGAGACTTGCCTTCACATCAATATCCTGGAACTAAGGGCCATATACAACGCCCTAAGTCAAGCGGAGACCCTGCTTCGCGACCAACCGGTTCTGATTCAGTCACAATATCACCGCAGTGGCTCATGTAAACCGCCAAGGCGGCACAAGGAGCAGGGTGTCGATGGTAGAAGCCACCAGAATTCTTCGCTGGGCGGAGAATCACGTAAGCGCACTGTCAGTAGTGTTCATTCCGGGAGTGGACAACTGGGAAGCAGACTTCCTCAGCGGGCACGACCTGCACCTGGGAGAGTGGGGACTTCATCAAGAAGTCTTCGCGCAGATTGTAGGTCGGTGGGAACTGCCACAGGTGGACATGATGGCATCCCGCCTCAACAAAAAGCTACAGAGGTATTGCGCCAGGTCAAGAGACTCTCAGGCGATAGCTGTAGACGCACTGGTGACACCGTGGATGTTCCAGTCGGTTTATGTGTTTCCTCCTTTTCCTCTCTTACCCAAGGTGCTGAGAATCATAAGGAAAAGAGGAGTGAGAACAATACTCATTGTTCCGGGTTGGCCAAGAAGGACTTGGTATCCAGAGCTGCAAGAAATGCTCACAGAGGACCCATGGCCTCTGCCTCTAGGGCAGGATCTGTTGCAGCAGGGACCTTGTATGTTCCAAGACTTACCGCAGCTGCGTTTGACGGCATGGCAGTTGGACGCCGGAACCTAGTAGAAAAGAGGGATTCCGGATGAGGTTATTCCTACGCTGGTAAGGGCTAGGAAGGACGTGACGGCTAAACATTATCACCATATACGGCGAAAATATGTTGCTGGGTGTGAGGCCAGGAATGCCTTTACAGAGGAAGTCCAGCTGGGCCGTTTCCTTCACTTCCTACAGTCGGGAGTGACTTTGGGCCTAGAATTGGGGTCCATTAAGGTCCAGATTTCGGCCCGATCCATTTTCTTTCATACAAAACCTAGCTTCTCTACCTGAAGTTCAGACGTTTGTAAAGGGAGTGCTGCATATTCAGCCCCTTTTTTGTGCCACCAGTGGCACCTTGGGATCTTAACGTGGTGTTGAGTTTCCTGAAATATCACTGGTTTTAGCCGCTTAAGACCGTGGAGTTAAAATATCTCACGTGGAAAGTGGTCAAAAATTGGCGGCTTTGTCATGTAAAGCCTCTATCTGGTTTTCCATATGGACAGGGCAGAATTACGGACTCGTCCGCAATTTCTGCCAAAGGTGGTGTCATCTTTTCATGTGAACCAACCTATTGTGGTGCCTGCGGCTACTCGTGACTTGGAGGATTCCAAGTTACTAGATGTAGTCAGGGCTTTGAAGATTTATGTAGCCAGATCGGCTGGAGTCAGGAAACCTGACTCGCTGTTTTATCTTGAATGCATCCATCAAGCTGGGTGCTCCTGCTTCAAAGCAAACTATTGCTCGCTGGATCTGTAACACGATTCAGCAGGCTCATTCTGCGGCTGGCTTGCCGCCTCCAAAATCAGTAAAAGCCCATTCCACAAGGAAGGTGGGCTCTTCTTGGGCGGCTGCCCGAGGGGTCTCGGCATTACAGCTTTGCCGATCAGCTACTTGGTCGGGTTCAAATACTTTTGCAAAGTTCTACAAGTTTGATACCCGGGCTGAGGAGGACCTTGTGTTTGCTCATTCGGTGCTGCAGTCTCATCCGCACTCTCCCGCCCGTTTGGGAGCTTTGGTATAATCCCCATGGTCCTTACGGAGTCCCCAGCATCCACTAGGACGTTAGAGAAAATAAGATTTTACTCACCGGTAAATCTATTTCTCGTAGTCCGTAGTGGATTCTGGGCGCTTGTCCCAAGTGCGGACTTCTTCTGCAATACTTGTATATAGTTATTGCTTAAATAAGGGTTATGTTATGGTTGCATCAGGTTTGTCTGATGGTCTGTTGTTGTTCATACTGTCGACTGGGTATGTTATCACAAATTTATACGGTGTGGCTGGTATGAGTCTTACCCTGGATTCCAAAATCCTTTCCTTGTAATGTCAGCTCTTCCGGGCACAGTTCCCTTAACAGAGGTCTGGAGGAGGGGCATAGAGGGAGGAGCCAGTGCACACCAGTAGTACTAAATCTTTCTTGGAGTGCCCAGTCTCCTGCGGAGCCCGTCTATTCCCCATGGTCCTTACGGAGTCCCCAGCATCCACTACGGACTACGAGAAATAGATTTACCGGTGAGTAAAATCTTATTTTTTTTATTTAAATTGCTTCTGTGTCGAAGCCCTTACTATATTACTTCTACCATCAAAAAGTCACTGATATATCAGATAAGACAAACACTTACGCATAGTTACATAGTTTGGTTGAAAAGACGCAAAATTTAAAAAAGAAGAATAGGGAGCGCAAACAGAAAAATGTATGTGTTTAAAAATTTATTGTATAAAAATATTTATTTAATAATAAAGAAATGACTTAATACAGACTGAATTAATAACACATTTGAAGGCACAACTACCATTCGCTATAAACGGATACAAATAAACAATATTTAATGCTAAGAAAATTGAAAAGATAAATGTCCTTGAGAGAATTATCACAAGTGGTATGAATGTCCCCTTAATTTGATGATGGGAGTCCCTCAGATAACCGTTGTGGCGAGAGTTCTGTAGTAATGGATGGTAATACTAAGTATAGTTGTACTTTAAACAGAGATACGTCTGAATAACTGGTGTTAGAATGTATGGTTGAAATCATAAACCGTCTTCACACAATTAAAGGAAGGTAAAATGAACCAAAAGATGATTAACTCACGTAGATGCTGGAATGAATGCGGTCATCTGATATCAGCATTTGAGTAAGCCGCGGCTTATTGTTGAAATAGGGCAGGGCAATTCACGGGTTGGTCAGTGCCATCTGCCTGCATGCCCTGCTTCCAGTGAACCTGGCTCATTGGTAATTAACAACTACATTGTATCCAATGTTGCCCTTCTGCCCTATTTCAACAATAAGCGATTTGCTTTTCGTTTGCTATTTTAGCTGCTCATTACTTTTTTGCATCTTTTATTGCATTCCTTGTAAAACCGGAATGAATCCTCCCCTCCATTAGATTTAAATGTTTTAAAAGCATGCCTATTAGCCATTGCTTCTTTTACCTTATTAAGCCACATTGCTTTGTGTTTAAAACTCCTGCGTTTACTGCTCATTGGAATTAATTTGTGAATATTGCTTTCAAGCAACCCTTTTAAAGCATCCCACATTTCCGAAGTGTCCTTGCCATGAAACAACTCTTCCCAGTCAATGCCGTTTAGTGCCTGAATCAACATATTGAAGTTAGCTTTTCTAAAGTTTAATGTTTTGGTTGCTCCCTTATAGTTATTTTTCTTGAAACTGATGTCAAAAGTGATCATATAGTGATCGCGGTTTCCCAAGGTCTCCCCAACTTTAGTGTTTATATAATGTCCACATGATTGGTAATAACTAGGTCCCAGAATAGTTTTACCTCTAGTTGGGTCCTCGACTAATTGAGTCAAGAATTGATCCTTCAATGTATTTAAAAACCTGCTGCTCCTAGTTTTTAAACACGAGTCGTTCCTCCAATTTATATCAGGATAGTTAAAGTCTCCTAACACTAGGATGTCCCCCATTCCTGCTGCTTTTTCTGTTTGCTGTAAGAGTTGTTCCTCCTCATGAACGCTGATATCCGGTTGCTTGTAACACGTGGCAATGACTAGTTTCTTTGCTTCAGTGCCCTCACTTGTGATCACAACCCATAGCGACTCCACGTTATCTCCAATCCCCTTGTAGATAGTATCTATTATGCATAGTTTAAGAGATGGTTTAACGAAGAGACCTATCCCTCCTCCCCTTTTGGTAGCCCTATCCCTCCTAAAAAGAGAATAACCCTCCAAAAACGCAACCCAGTCGTGAGTCGTCCCACCATGTTTCCGTAATACCTATAATATCGTATTGGAATTTTGATACAAGACATTCCAGTTCTCCCATTTTACCCAATAGGCTTCTTGCATTCGCAAGCATACATTTTATCTTAGGGTTTCCCTTGACGGTTTGTTTTAATGGTATGTTATCTGTATTTACAAGTGTCTTTCTAGAATTACTTAAGGGGGGGTACTCACGGAGCGATCGCTGCTTTAAAATCTAAGCAATCTGACTAGATTGCTTAGATTTTAAGCAGGATCACTCCGTGTGTAGCCCCCACAGCGATAGCGATGCGCAGCCTCGCGCATCGCTATCGCTGGTGCTAGATTGGCCTAGTGGGTCGCTCATTTTACCCGCTGGGTGAAATGAGCGCCCCTCCGTCTCCCCCCGCACGCTCAGCACACATCGCGCTGTGCTGAGCAGCGGGAGAGATGTGTGCTGAGAGGTTCGCTCAGCACACATTTCTCCCGCATCGGCCCGTGAGTACTGGGCTTTACCTATTGTTAATCTCCTCCCTCCATTTCCACCCTCATCATATTTAATACCTCCTTCCTCACTACTAGCACTATTTGACTTAAGTCTTTCTATGTCCCGCCCCCTGAAGTTAGTAACTTCCCTTATGCTTTGGACATCCTTTTCTATATTCCGTATTGTTGTGGAATACTCATCCGTAGGTAATAAATTTGGAATATCTCGGACAATAACTGTGTCAGTAATTCCGGTGTCAATACCCATGCAGATACCCTTGCCTGCCGATCTTTTGCTCCCCCCTTCTCCTCCCCCAAATTGTTCCTTACCCCGATCTTTACTGTTCTCCCTGTTTGTCCTGTAGATTCTAGCTAAACCACCCCCAGGCTCCTAGTTTAAAAGCTCCTCCAACCTTCTAACCATCCTTCCCCCCAGCACCGCAGCCCCCTCCTCATTCAGGTGAAATCCATCACGACAAAAAGATGGCGCCTGATTGAGATGTCTGCCCAGTGTTCCAAGAACACAAACCCTTCCTTCCTACACCAGTCTCTAAGCCACACATTTACCTCCCTGATCTCCCTCTGCCTTCCTAAGCTAGCGCGTGGCACTGGTAATATTTCGGTGAATATTACCTTAGATGTCCTTGTCTTCATTTTCTTGCCTAATTCCCTATAGTCTTTCTTAAGGACATCCCACCTACCACTAACTTTGTCATTGGTGCCAACATGCACCAAGACCGCCGGGTCTTGACCGGCCCCTCCGAACAATCTATCTACCTGTCCGCGATGATAGAATCCCCTACCACCACAATCTGACTAGGTACCTTGCTATCTTTTTTCCCATCTGTACCGGAGGGACCGCTCCTCTGGTTGCTAGAGGGAACAGTCTCCTCCGGTTCAGTCATTTCCTCAGTGTCATCCCCAGAATCTTCGGCCAATAGGGCGAATTTGTTGGGGTTTGGCAGATCGGAGATGTCCTGTCTCCCCCTCCCCCTTTTCTTCCTTCTAACCGTGACCCAACTGGCTACCTGATCATCCTCGTCTACCAGTGCTCCCCCTTGCAACTCCTCCACTAAACCTTGCTCAAGATTGTGAATGTCCCTCAGTCGCTTAACGATCTGCTCTAGATCAGTTACCTGGGCTTCTAGGGCAGCCGTTCGCTCACATTTCGCACAGATGTACATCATGCACGACACGCACTGAGTGAGATCCCCAATCTCTGCCCCACCCATTTTTAATATATGCTAACTCTGTTACCTTAAAAAAAGAAACAAACAAGGGGGCAATCTATATAAAAATACAATAAATACGGGACAGAAAGACAATAAATAAGCAGATAAATAAAGTACAATATAGGATAAATTAAGTACTGGATAAATTAAGTACAAATAAAAAGTACCAATGAAGTAAAATACAGTAAGGGACAGGTGAAAAAATAGAGAGGGGCAATCTATATGTAAATGACAATATATAAGGTACCAGGGGTCAATAAATAAAAAACTGATAAATACAGGATAAAGTAATACAAGTTTCTCTAACGTCCTAAGTGGATGCTGGGACTCCGTAAGGACCATGGGGATTAGCGGCTCCGCAGGAGACTGGGCACAACTAAAGAAAGCTTTAGGACTACCTGGTGTGCACTGGCTCCTCCCACTAAGACCCTCCTCCAGACCTCAGTTAGATTTCTGTGCCCGGCTGAGCTGGATGCACACTAGGGGCTCTCCTGAGCACCTAGAAAGAAAGTATATTTAGGTTTTTTATTTTCAGTGAGATCTGCTGGCAAAAGACTCACTGCAGCGAGGGACTAAGGGGAGAAGAAGCGAACCTACCTAACAGGTGGTAGTTTGGGCTTCTTAGGCTACTGGACACCATTAGCTCCAGAGGGATCGACCGCAGAACCCGACCTTGGTGTTCGTTCCCGGAGCCGCGCCGCCGTCCCCCTTACAGAGCCAGAAGCACGAAGTAGGTCCGGAAAATCGGCGGCAGAAGACTTCGGTCTTCACCAAGGTAGCGCACAGCACTGCAGCTGTGCGCCATTGCTCCTCATGTACACCTCACACTTCGGTCACTGATGGGTGCAGGGCGCTGGGGGGGGGCGCCCTGAGGGCAATAAATAACACCTTGGCTGGCAAAATATACATCATATATAGTCCCAGAGGCTATATAGATGTAAAATTACCCCTGCCAGTATCACAGAAAAAGCGGGAGAAAGTCCGCCGAAAAGGGGGCGGGGCTTCTCCCTCAGCACACTGGCGCCATTTTCTCTTCACAGTGCAGCTGGAAGACAGCTCCCCAGGCTCTCCCCTGTAGTTTTCAGGCTCAAAGGGTTAAAAAGAGAGGGGGGGCACTAAATTTAGGCGCAATATATGTATACAAGCAGCTATTTGGGGAAAAATCACTCACTTATAGTGTTAATCCCTGCATTATATAGCGCTCTGGTGTGTGCTGGCATACTCTCTCTCGGTCTCCCCAAAGGACTTTGTGGGGTCCTGTCCTCAGTCAGAGCATTCCCTGTGTGTGTGCGGTGTGTCGGTACGGCTGTGTCGACATGTTGGATGAGGAAGGTTACGTGGAGGCGGAGCAGAGGCCGATAAATGGGATGTCGCCCCCTGTGGGGCCGACACCAGAGTGGATGGATAGGTGGAAGGTGTTAACCGACAGTGTCAACTCCTTACATAAAAGGCTGGATGACGTAACAGCTGTGGGACAGCCGGCTTCTCAGCCCGCGTCTGCCCAAGCGTCTCAAAGGCCATCAGGGGCTCAAAACAACGCCCGTTACCTCAGATGGGAGACACAGATGTCGACACGGAGTCTGACTCCAGTGTCGACGAGGTTGAGACATATACACAATCCACTAGGAACATCCGTTACATGATCTCGGCAATGAAAAATGTGTTACGCATTTTCTGACATAAACCCAAGTACAGGTTGAGTATCCCATATCCAAATATCCGAAATACGGAATATTCCGAAATACGGACTTTTTGAGTGACAGTGAGATAGTGAAACCTTTGTTTTTTGATGGCTCAATGTACACAAACTTTGTTTAATACACACAGTTATTAAAAATATTGTATTAAATGACCTTCAGGCTGTGTGTATAAGGTGTTTATGAAACATAAATGAATTGTGTGAATGTAGATACACTTTGTTTAATGCACAAAGTTATAAAAAATAATGCCTAAAATGACCTTCAGGCTGTGTGTATAAGGTGTACATGAAACATAAATGTATTCTGTGCTTAGACTTAGGTCCCATCACCATGATATCTCATTATGGTATGCAATTATTCCAAAATACGGAAAAATCCGATATCCAAAATACCTCTGGTCCCAAGCATTTTGGATAAGGGATACTCAACCTGTACAAGAAAAGAAAGAGATCACAAAACGGATACCGTTTGTGATAACCCGGCGCTGTAATAATGTAAATAGTTATATATTTAAGATGTTTCAGCAGCTAAGCATAAACAACTTGCCAGGTTGCAACATTTAAAATCTAGACTCAACTCAACCTGTACCACATAAAAGGGGTTTTATTTTTGGGGAGAAAAAACAGCCACTGTTTTGTTCCCCCATCAGATGAATGAATGAAGTGTGTAAAGAAGCGTGGTTTCCCCCGATAAGAAACTGGTTATTTCTAAAAAGTTACTGATGGCGTACCCTTTCCCGCCAGAGGATAGGTCACGTTGGGAGATATCCCTTAGGGTGGATAAGGCGCTCACACGTTTGTCAAAAGGTGGCACTGCCGTCTTAGGATACGGCCACCTTGAAGGAACCTGCTGATAAAAAGCAGGAGGCGATCCTGAAGTCTGTATTTACACACTCAGGTTATATACTGAAACCTGCAATTGCCTCAGCATAAATAGTGCTGCTGCAGCGTGGTCTGACACCCTGTCAGATAATATTAATACGCTAAGACAGGGATAATAGTATTTGCTAACATTGAGCATATTTAAGACGTTGTCTTATATATAAAGGATGCACAGAGGGATATTTGCCGGCTGGCATCCAGAATTAATGCAATGTCCATTCTGCCAGGAGGGTAGTAGAAACCCGGCAGTGGACAGGTGATGCTGCATTTAAAAGGCACATGGAGATTCTGCCTTATAAGGGTGAGGAATTGTTTGGGGATGGTCTCTGGGACCTCGTATCCACAGCAACAGCTGGGAAGAAAAATTTTTACCTCCGGTTTCCTCACAAAAGCCTAAAGAAAGCACCGTATTTTCAGGTACAGTCCTTTCGGCTTCAGAAAAGCAAGCGGGTCAAAGGCGCTTCCTTTTTGCACAGAGACAAGGGAAGAAGGAAAAAGCTGCACCAGTCAGCCAGTTCCAGGATCAAATATCTTCCCTCGCTTCCTCTGAGTCCACCGCATGACGCTGGGGCTCCACAGGTGGAGACAGGTGCGGTGGGGGCGCGTCTCGGGAACTGCAGGGATCAGTGGGCTTGCCCACAGGTGGATCCCTAGGTTCTGCAAGTAGTATCACAGGGATACAGGCTGGAGTTCGAGACGACTCCCCCTCGCCGTTGCCTCACATCAGCCTTGCCTGCTGCCCTCGGAGAAAGGTAGTACTGGCGGCAATTCATCCAGCAGGTGAAATCAAGGTACCCCTCCTTCAACAAGGCCGGGGTTACTATTCCAAAATGTTGTGGTACCGAAACCAGACGGTTCGGTGAGACCCATTCTAAAATTGAAATCCTTGAACACTTATATACGAAGGTTCAAGTTCAAAATGGAATCGCTCAGGGCGATTATTGCAAGCCTGGAAAATTTCAGGGTATCACTTGACATCAAGGATACTTACCTGCATATCCCTATTTACCCTAGTCACCAGGTGTACCTCAAAATTGTGGTACAGGATTGTCATTACCAATTCCAGACGTTGCCGTTGGTCTGTCCCCGGCACCGAGGGTATTTACCAAGGTAATGGCCGAAGTACTTATCCCGTACTTGGACGATCTCCTTATAAAGGCGAGGTCCAGGGAGCAGTTGTTCGTCGGAGTAGCACTATCTCGGGAAGTGCTACAACAGCACGGCTGGATTCTGAATATTCCAAAGTCACAGCTGGTTCCTACGACGCGTCTACTGTTCCTGGGTATGGTTCTGGACACAGAACAGGATAAAAAGGGTTTCTCCCGGAGGAGAAGTCCAAGGAGTTGGCGTCTCTAGACGGAGACCTCCTAATGCAAATACAGGTATCGGTGCATCTATGCACGCGAACCTTGGGAAAGATGGTAGCTTCTTACGAAGAATTTCCATTCGCCAAGTCCCATGCAAGGATCTTCCAGTGGGATCTGTTGGACAAGTGGTCCGGGTCGCATTCTCAGATGTATCGGCGGATAACCCTGTCTCCAAGGGCCAGGGTGTCGCTGTGGTGGTGACTGCACATCTTCTAGGGGGCCGCAGATTCGGCATACAGGACTGGGTCCTGGTGACCACGGATGCCAGCCTTCAAGGCTGGGGGGCAGTCACACAGGGAAGAAACTTCCAAGGCCTATGGAAAAGTCAGGAGACTTCCCTACACATAAATGTTCTGGAACTTTGGGCCATTTACAATGCCCTAAGTCAGGCTAGACCCTGCTTCAACACCGGCCGGTGCTGATCCAGTCAGACAACATCACGGCGGTCGCTCATGTAAACCGACAGGGCAGCACAAGAAGCAGGATGGCGATGGCAGAAGCCACAAGGATTCTCCGATGGGCGGAAAATCATGTGTTAGCACTGTCAGCAGTGTTCATTCCCGGAGTGGGCAACTGAGAAGCAGACTTTCTCAGCAGACACGACCTCCACCCGGGAGAGTGGGGACTTCATCCAGAAGTCTTCCAAATGATTGTACACCGTGGGGAAAGGCCACAGGTGGACAGGATGGCGTCCCGCCTCAACAAAAAGCTACAAAGATATTGCGCCAGGTCAAGGGACCCTCAGGCGATAGCTGTGGACGCTCTGGTAACACCGTGGGTGTACCAGTCGGTGTATGTGTTCCCTTCTCTGCCTCTCATACCCAGGGTAATGAGAATAATAAGAAGGAGAGGAGTAAGAACTATACTCATTGTTCCGGGTGGCCAAGAAGAGCTTGGTACCCAGAACTCCAAGAAATGATCTCAGAGGACCCATGGCCTCTGCCGCTCAGACAGGACCTGCTGCAGCAGGGGGCCTGTCTGTTCCAAGACGTACCGCGGCTGCGTTTGACGGCATGGCGGTTGAACGCCGGATCCTGAAGGAAAAGGGCATTCCGGAGGAAGTTATCCCTACGCGATTTAAAGCTAGGAAAGAAGTGAACGCAAACCATTATCACCGCATATGGCGGAAATATGTTGCGTGCTGTGAGGCCAGTATGGCCCCAAAGGAGGAATTTCAGCTAGGTCGTTTTCTACACTTCCTACAAGTCAGGGGTGACTATGGGCCTAAAATTGGGTTCCATTAAGGTCCAGATTTCGGCTCTATCGATTTTCTTCCAAAATAGAACTGGCTTCACTACCTGAAGTTCAGACTTTTGTTAAGGGAGTGCTGCATAGTCAACCCCCGTTTGTGCCTCCAGTGGCACCGTGGGATCTCAACGTAGTGTTGGATTTCCTGAAGTCGCATTGAGTTGAGCCACTTAAATCCGTGGAGCTACAATACCTCACGTGGAAAGTGGTCATGCTGTGGGCCGTGGCGTCGGCCAGGCGTGTATCAGAATTGGCGGCTTTGTCATACAAATGCCCTTATCTGTATTCTATATGGATAAGGCGGAATTGAGGACTCGTTCCCTATTCCTTCCTAAGGTGGTATCAGTTTTTCATGTGTACCAACCTATTGTGGTGCCTGCGGCTACTTGGGACTTGGAGGATTCCAAGTTTTCTGGACGTAGTCAGGGCCCTGAAAAGTATATGTTTCCAGGACGGCTGGAGTCAGGAAACTGACTCGCTATTTATCCTGTATGCACCCAACAAGCTGGGTGCTCCTGCTTCTAAGCAGACCATTGCTCGCTGGATCTGTAGCACGATTCAACTTGCACATTCTGCGGCTGGAATGCCGCACCCTAAATCTGTGAAAGCCCATTCCACGAGGAAAGTGGGCTCTTCTTGGGCGGCTGCCCGAGGGGTCTCGGCTTTACAAATTTGCCGAGCTGTTACTTGGTCGGGTTAAAACACTCTTGCAAGAGTCTACAAGTTTGATACCCTGGCTGAGGAGGACCTAGAGTTTGCTCATTCGGTGCTGCAGAGTCATCCGCACTCTCCCGCCCGTTTGGGAGCTTTGGTATAATCCCCATGGTCCTTACGGAGTCCCAGCATCCACTTAGGACGTTAGAGAAAATAAGATTTTACTCACCGGTAAATCTATTTCTCGTAGTCCGTAGTGGATGCTGGGCGCCCATCCCAAGTGCGGATTGTCTGCAATACTTGTATATAGTTATTGCCTAACTAAAGGGTTATTGTTGAGCCATCTGTTGAGAGGCTCAGTTGTTATGCTGTTAACTGGGTATAGTATCACGAGTTATACGGTGTGATTGGTGTGGCTGGTATGAGTCTTACCCGGGATTCAAAATCCTTCCTTATTGTGTCAGCTCTTCTGGGCACAGTATCCTAACTGAGGTCTGGAGGAGGGTCTTAGTGGGAGGAGCCAGTGCACACCAGGTAGTCCTAAAGCTTTCTTTAGTTGTGCCCAGTCTCCTGCTGAGCCGCTAATCCCCATGGTCCTTACGGAGTCCCAGCATCCATTACGGACTACGAGAAATAGATTTACCGGTGAGTAAAATCTTATTTTTTACAGTAAAGGACAAAAGGGAGACAATCAAATATACAGAAAAGTTGGGAAAGTTGATACTTATCTGCTCCCTTCTTCCGATCTGTTCTTGGGTGCATTGTTTCAGGCTCCTGGCACGGCTCCCTGCTAAAAATCTCCCCCTGGCGCGGTTCCCCGGCTCAATGTGCGGCCCTTCCCATGAAATGCTTTCAGAGTAAGTAAGGCCACTTTTATTACAATATATCAAACTGAATCACTGTTCTAAATAATATAGATAAAATAACTAATATGTTTATACAACTTTTTCATATAAAAGACCTTGCCCAACACTTACTTAACCGTACACCGTTTACTCCCCATCTAGTTTGGGAGACAGCGCACTTGGTGTAATGGTTACACAACTTTACTGCATCACTGCACTAAAGGCATGGAGTCCGATTTTCACAAAGGTTGTAACTGTGTGGAGTTTGGATGTTCTTGCATTTGCTTATGGGCGTTTCCTCATGGTACTTTGGCTTCATCCCACAGTGCAAATATAATGTAGTATTTGTTCTTCTGATGCTTGGGTGGGTGTCCTCCCGCAATCCAAAAGTGAACAGGTAGGTCAGTTGTGTGTATGGTTGAGAATATAAACTATAAGGGGGCAAGTCAATAATTGTTTTTTTTAGTTTTTTTTTTTATAGTAGACGCCCACCACGAGGTGGCGCCTGACAGCAGTAATTCAGTTGCTCTGAAATTTTAGCGCGTTAACAACTGGAGCCGACCTTTCTGCTCGCAGCCTCCTGAGGTGGTAAGCAAAAATGTCCACAGGACCTTTTGCATTGCGGGCAGTTTTTAGTCCGGTTTAGCCATTGGAACAATGTTAAAGAAGGATGAAATAATCATGGTCCATCCTCCATTAGCATACAACAGGACACTATCGATATCATTAGGTTTGATGTTGGCACCCACATAACGAGCATATACACTGCCCGATATGCGCTGGTGCAAGCAATATGTCAGTCCAATCCGCTGTATCAGATAACAGATCGCTCCGTGTTTACCCAGCTTAACTTTATATGAATTAACTAGTGTGTTTGTCTGGTGATCACTGTAATTCTGCCGAGTTTGGTCACAGGTGGGAAACGAGTCAATCTGACCAGGAGATCACTAGCTGGGAATTTTTCTCTGTCCCCCTAGCCAAGGAAACCATAAGGATCTCCGTATTATACTATCGCAGCAGTGGGCTGAAGGGAGTGGTAAGCATGTCACTGCACTTCTGACATGGCTTACAGAAAAGCGTCCTATTGACTAAGGAGATGGTACTTTATACCATGGTTGTCTTTATTTCTATTCCCTCTGGACAAGACTGCGTTTAAAAGATCTAGCACCAGCGGTCGGGAGAACGTAATAAACCATTGACTCCATGGACGGGTAAAGTGCCCCTGTGCCTTTTCAAGTCTTATAAGGTGGACTATATCCTGTTGGCTAATAGAAAAGCAGTGCTTGCTTTCTACAACAACATAACTATCAGCGGCTCAAACATAGCAATTGCTTGTTCATTTAGGACATTTTATTGTGCTTACCAGCCGATAATTGTATATTCATATACAGTTTTCTCTAACGTCCTAGTGGATGCTGGGAACTCCGTAAGGACCATGGGGAATAGCGGGCTCCGAAGGAGGCTGGGCACTCTAGAAAGATTTAGGACTACCTGGTGTGCACTGGCTCCTCCCACTATGACCCTCCTCCAAGCCTCAGTTAGATTTCGTGCCCGGCCGAGGTTGGATGCACACTAGGGGCTCTCCTGAGCCCTTAGAAAGAAAGTATAATTTTAGGTTTTTTATTTTCAGTGAGACCTGCTGGCAACAGGCTCACTGCAGCGAGGGACTAAGGGGAGAAGAAGCGAACTCGCCTGCTTGCAGCCGGATTGGGCTTCTTAGGCTACTGGACACCATTAGCTCCAGAGGGATCGACCGCAGGCCCAGTCCTTGGTGTTCGGTCCCGGAGCCGCGCCGCCGTCCCCCTTACAGAGCCAGAAGCAAGAAGAGGTCTGGAAAAACGGCGGCAGAAGACATCAGTCTTCACCAAGGTAGCGCACAGCACTGCAGCTGTGCGCCATTGCTCCTCATGCACACTTCACACTCCGGTCACTGAGGGTGCAGGGCGCTTGGGGGGGGGGCGCCCTGAGCTGCAATAAAAACACCTTGGCTGGCAAAAATACCACAATATATAGCCCTAGAGGCTATATATGTGGTAAATTCCCCTGCCAGAATCCAGAAAAAAGCGGGAGAATAGGCTGCGGAAAAGGGGCGGAGCTATCTCCCTCAGACACACTGGCGCCATTTCTCCTTCACAGATCCGCTGGAAGGAAGCTCCCTGGCTCTCCCCTGCAGTCTACACTTCAGAACAGGGTAAAAACAGAGAGGGGGGGGGCACTAAATTTGGGCGCAATACATATATAATATAAAAAGCAGCTATAGGGGACATAACTTAGTTAGTCCCTGCATTATATAGCGCTCTGGTGTGTGCTGGCATACTCTCACTCTGTCCCCCCAAAGGGCTTTTGTGGGTCCTGTCCTCATTCGGAGCTTTCCTTGTGTGTGTGCGGTGTGTCGGTACGGCTGTGTCGACATGTTTGATGAGGATAATGATGTGGAGGCGGAGCAGATGCCTTTAGAAGGGATGTCACCCCCTGTGGGGCAGACACCTGAGTGGATGGGCTTATGGAAAGTAATGAGTGCACGTATAGACTCCTTATATAAGAAAATCGACGACATGCCAAATGTGGGACAGCCGATGTCTCAGCTCGTGCCTGCCCAGGCGTCGCATGGGTCGTCAGGGGCTCTAAAATGCCCGCTACCTCAAGCAGACCCAGATGTCGACACGGATACTGACACCAGTGTCGACGACGATGAGTCAAACCTGATGCCCACTAAGGCCATTCACTGTATGATTGAGGCAATGAAAGAGGTGTTAAACATTTCTGATATAACTACTGGTACCACTAAAAAGGGTATTATGTTTGGAGAGAAAAAACTACCCGTAGTTTTTCCCCCATCAGATGAATTAAATGAAGTGTGTGAAGAAGCGTGGGCTTTCCCTGATAAAAAATTGGTAATTCCTAAGAAGGTACTAATGGCGTTCCCTTTCCCGCCAGAGGATAGGTCACGTTGGGAAACACCCCCTAGAGTGGATAAAGCGCTCACACGTTTGTCTAAAAAGGTGGCACTACCGTCTCCGGATACGGCCGCCCTCAAGGAACCTGCTGATAGAAAGCAGGAGGCGATCCTGAAGTCTGTATATACACACACAGGCATTATACGTAGGCCAGCTATTGCATCAGCTTGGATGTGCAGTGCTGCCGCTGCGGGGTCAGATAAACTGTCAGAAAATATTGACACATTAGACAGAGACACGATCCTGTTAACCATAGACCATATAAAACACTCAGTCTTGTATATGAGAGATGCACAAAGGGAAATCTGCCGATTGGCATCTAAAGTAAGTGCATTGTCCATTTCTGCTAGGAGAGGCTTATGGACTCGCCAGTGGACAGGAGATGCAGATTCAAAAAAGCACATGGAAGTGTTACCATATAAGGGTGAGGAATTATTTGGGGATGGTCTCTCGGACCTAGTTTCCACAGCAACGTCTGGGAAGTCAGCATTTTTACCCCATGGCCCCTCACAGCCTAAGAAGGCGCCGTTTTATCAGGTTCAGTCCTTTCGGACCCAGAAAAACAGGCGTGGAAAAGGTGGGTCCTTTCTGTCCAGAGGCAGAGGTAGGGGAAAAAGACTGCAACAAACAGCAGGTTCCCAGGAGCAAAAGTCCTCCCCCGCTTCTTCTTCCAAGTCCGCCGCATGACGGTGGGGCTCCACAGGCGGAGCCAGGTACGGTGGGGCGCCGCCTCAAGAATTTCAGCGATCAGTGGGGTCGCTCACAGGTGGATCCCTGGATCCTTCAAATAGTATCTCGGGTTCAAACTGGAATTCGAGGCGTCTCCACCCCACCGGTTCCTAAAATCTGCCTTGCCGATTGCTCCCTCAGACAGGGAGGCGGTGCTAGCGGCAATTCACAAGCTGTATTCCCAGCAGGTGATAATCACGGTACCCCTACTTCAACAAGGCCGGGGTTACTATTCCACACTATTTGTGGTACCGAAACCGGACGGTTCGGTGAGACCCATTTTAAATTTGAAATCCTTGAACACATACATAAAAAAATTCAAGTTCAAGATGGAATCGCTCAGGGCGGTTATTGCGAGCCTGGACGAGGGGGATTACATGGTATCCCTGGACATCAAGGATGCTTACTTGCATGTCCCCATTTACCATCCTCACCAGGAGTACCTCAGGTTTGTGGTACAGGATTGCCATTACCAATTCCAGACGCTGCCGTTTGGACTGTCCACGGCACCGAGGGTATTTACCAAGGTTATGGCGGAAATGATGATACTCCTTCGAAAAAAGGGAGTTTTAATTATCCCGTACTTGGACGATCTCCTAATAAAAGCGAGGTCCAAGGAACAGTTGTTGGTGGGAGTAGCACTATCTCAGGAGGTGCTGCACCAGCACGGCTGGATTCTGAATATCCCAAAGTCACAGCTGGTTCCGACGACACGACTACTGTTCCTGGGTATGATTCTGGATACAGTCCAGAAAAAAGTGTTTCTCCCGGAGGAGAAAGCCAGGGAGTTGTCATCTCTAGTCAGAGACCTCCTGAAACCAAAACAGGTATCAGTGCATCGCTGCACGCGGGTCCTGGGAAAGATGGTGGCTTCTTACGAAGCAATTCCCTTCGGCAGGTTCCATGCCAGAATCTTTCAGTGGGACCTGTTGGACCAGTGGTCCGGATCGCATCTTCAGATGCATCGCTTGATAACCCTGTCTCCAAGAACCAGGGTGTCGCTACTGTGGTGGCTGCAGAGTGCCCATCTTCTAGAGGGCCGCAGGTTCGGCATACAGGACTGGGTCCTGGTGACCACGGATGCCAGCCTTCGAGGCTGGGGGGCAGTCACACAGGGAAGAAACTTCCAAGGACTATGGTCGAGTCAGGAGACTTCCCTTCACATAAATATTCTGGAACTAAGGGCCATCTACAATGCCCTAAGTCAAGCAAAATCCCTGCTCCTACACCAGCCGGTGCTGATCCAGTCAGACAACATCACGGCAGTCGCCCATGTAAATCGACAGGGCGGCACAAGAAGCAGGATGGCGATGGCGGAAGCCACAAGAATTCTCCGATGGGCGGAGAATCATGTACTAGCACTGTCAGCAGTGTTCATTCCGGGAGTGGACAACTGGGAAGCAGACTTCCTCAGCAGACACGACCTCCACCCGGGAGAGTGGGGACTTCATCCAGAAGTCTTCCAGATGCTGGTAAACCGTTGGGAAAAACCACAGGTGGACATGATGGCGTCCCGCCTCAACAAAAAGTTAAAAAGATATTGCGCCAGGTCAAGGGACCCTCAGGCGATAGCTGTGGACGCTCTAGTGACACCGTGGGTGTACCAGTCGGTTTATGTGTTCCCTCCTCTGCCTCTCATACCAAAGGTATTGAGAATAATAAGAAAGCGAGGAGTAAACACCATTCTCGTGGTTCCGGATTGGCCAAGACGAGCGTGGTACCCGGAACTTCAAGAGATGCTCTCAGAGGACCCGTGGCCTCTACCGCTCAGACAGGACCTGCTACAACAGGGGCCCTGTCTGTTCCAAGACTTACCGCGGCTGCGTTTGACGGCATGGCGGTTGAACACCGGATCCTAAAGGAAAAGGGTATTCCGGAAGACGTCATTCCTACGCTTATTAAGGCCAGGAAAGATGTTACGGCAAAGCATTATCACCGCATATGGCGGAAATATGTTGCATGGTGCGAGGCCAAAAAGGCCCCAACAGAGGAATTTCAACTGGGTCGATTTCTGCATTTCCTGCAAGCAGGAGTGAATATGGGCCTAAAACTAGGCTCCATTACAGTACAGATCTCGGCTCTGTCGATTTTCTTTCAAAAAGAACTAGCTTCAGTACCTGAAGTTCAGACATTTGTGAAAGGAGTGCTGCATATTCAGCCCCCATTTGTGCCTCCTGTGGCACCTTGGGATCTCAACGTGATGTTGAGTTTCTTAAAATCACATTGGTTTGAGCCACTAAAAACCGTGGATCTGAAATATCTCACGTGGAAAGTGGTCATGTTATTGGCCTTGGCTTCAGCCAGGCGAGTGTCAGAATTGGCGGCTTTATCATGTAAAAGCCCTTATCTGATTTTCCATATGGATAGGGCAGAATTGAGGACTTGTCCCCAGTTTCTCCCTAAGGTGGTGTCAGCGTTTCACCTGAACCAGCCTATTGTGGTGCCTGCGGCTACTAAGGATTTGGAGGACTCCAAGTTGCTAGACGTTGTCAGGGCCCTGAAAATATATGTTTCCAGGACGGCTGGAGTAAGAGGGTCTGACTCGCTGTTTATCCTGTATGCACCCAACAAGCTGGGTGCTCCTGCTTCTAAGCAGTCTATTGCCCGCTGGATTTGTAGTACAATTCAGCTTGCACATTCTGTGGCAGGCATGCCACAGCCAAAATCTGTAAATGCCCATTCCACAAGGAAGGTGGGCTCATCTTGGGCGGCTGCCCGAGGCGTCTCGGCTTTACAACTTTGCCGAGCAGCTACTTGGTCAGGGGCAAACACATTTGCAAAATTCTACAAATTCGATACCCTGGCTGAGGAGGACCTGGAGTTCTCTCATTCGGTGCTACAGAGTCATCCGCACTCTCCCGCCCGTTTGGGAGCTTTGGTATAATCCCCATGGTCCTTACGGAGTTCCCAGCATCCACTAGGACGTTAGAGAAAATAAGAATTTACTCACCGGTAATTCTATTTCTCGTAGTCCGTAGTGGATGCTGGGCGCCCATCCCAAGTGCGGATTGTCTGCAATACTTGTAAATAGTTATTGTTAACTAAAGGGTTATTGTTGAGCCATCTGTTGAGAGGCTCAGTTGTTTTCATACTGTCAAACTGGATATAGTATCACGAGTTGTACGGTGTGATTGGTGTGGCTGGTAAGAGTCTTACCCGGGATTCTAAATCCTTCCTTATTATGTCTGCTCGTCCGGGCACGGTGTCCTAACTGAGGCTTGGAGGAGGGTCATAGTGGGAGGAGCCAGTGCACACCAGGTAGTCCTAAATCTTTCTAGAGTGCCCAGCCTCCTTCGGAGCCCGCTATTCCCCATGGTCCTTACGGAGTTCCCAGCATCCACTACGGACTACGAGAAATAGAATTACCGGTGAGTAAATTCTTATTTTTTCATGTGTATCCATCACATTGTAACATTGTTTTATGTTTTGTCATTTTAAATTAAGTATTTTGATTATTAAATTGTTTAAATACCAGCACTTTTCTTCCACGAAGCAGAATTCTTTTTTGATCACTGTAACTGTCCAGCATGTGGTCTGCTCTGTTCTGTAATATCCCTTTCAGATATAAGACCTGAGAAATACACTGGTACGATCTTGGTTTATCTACCCGGGACATTCCTGTGTTTCCGTCTGAGTCCCCCATCCACACTACATCAAAAACCCGGGAAAGTCCCGAGTCAGATGCGTTCACACTGAACCCGGGTATGCCCTGGAATTTGGTATGTTTCTGCAGCGGGGTATACTGTGTTCCACAGGAAAACATTGGGGTTTAGAGTGGATTTTGATCCAGGGGCACCAACAGGCTAAAGCTTTACGCTGTCCCAGGATACATTGTGGGATCTCCTCTGTAACCCCACCTCCAGGCACTATGAGCTCCGTTTTGAGTTGGTGCCTGTAGCAGTAGGTCGCCTAACAGTAGGGCTGCACTGGGCAGCCCTGAAAAAGCTTATTCTGACAGAAAATTTCTTCAGAACTGGGCTGTCAGCGCTGTATGTCATTTTGACACTTCAGTGCTGCAGCTCCATCACCTCCCAAGCGGGGACCTCTTCCCTGGGAATACCTACATTGGTTATTCTCGTTTTGCTCTAAAGAAGGGGCTTGGGTTTGTTCTTATCATGCGCATTGTGGACCTGTTGAGTTTGTATGTACAGTCTGTTTTTGAGCAAGTGGCTTTAACATGCCCAGCAACAATCAGTGGCTTACATGACGGTGACATTTCCTAAAAGTGAAAGGGATTTTTTTTTTTTTAACATGTTAATGTAATTATTTGCACATCTCTACTGGAGACATTATCACAGCAGATTTTATTTGTATCTTTTGCCCATTTTGTGGGGGAAAAGCGCAGTGCGTAAAACAATAGACTTTCATCCTAATTAAATAACAAGAAGGACTTTTAACCCCTTCTTCCCTGGGGCTGCCATTTGTTTTGTTTTAGGCCCCTCTGGTGGTGGAAATAGTTATACCTTCTGCACGGAGAACTTGCAATTTCTACTTCCAGGCTGTTTAATAATCACTTGTTTAGGGGATCGTCCTATAGCATTGCATAATATTCTGCAGCCTAACAAATAATCGTTCTTTTTTTATATTAAATAAATAAAAAAAATCTGCATACAGACTGACTCCAAATATGATATGTATCTGTATTTTCTATGCTCCGAGAATGTCGGAGAGTCAGGATATGCATGGTGACATGATTATTTGTGAGAATGAAATGGGTAATATGCTGCAGATATGCTTTTACTATTAGGTGGCTAGTTGCATCTGTAATTCTTGCCAACTATTGTCGATTAGGGTGGTTTTATTTTACATGTATCCTTTATTTAATTGGAAATAAAATTCACTGTTTTGTTACACCTGGCATGGCTGCTCTCCCGATTAGCTCCTTGCCACCCTGCCCGGGGCATCCATAATTTTGCAGCAGAAAGAGACGTCCCTTTCACATGAAGTTTCTGCAGTATATTTCTGGTTGCACACAGTACCCCTTTACTTTTCCAAATAGATTGTGACATGGACCCAGGGGGGTTATGGGAAAGGTCCTCTCCACGAAGGTAAACTAGACTCTACCGTACCCCTTAGCTCACTGATCAGCCCTCCAAGCCTTCATGTGCAGCCTCCAGCTCCTACCTGCTTTGTTGTCAAATTTGTGTGTTCTAGCTTGTAATATTTATAATGCCTACTGATATACTATTACAGATAGGAGTCTTTCTTTTGATTAAATGTATTGATTTACTTTATTACTTCGATTAAAAGTAATGTGTTGCTTTGTTGAAGGTAAGAGGGCGCCCAAAGCACTCCTGAAGTGTATCTGTTTCCCTGTCAAGGTCTTAAACTGGCTACACTTCTCATTGATCTGGTGACCCACCTGCTCAACGGCATGTGGATTGATATATCTGATCAATGTGCCATCATGCGACAAAGCGATACATCGTTACATGCTTAATAGGCAGAATTGGAATCAGTACGTAATCCCGCTGGACGGGATCCCATCGGTCGGAATCCCGACCACACAATCCCGACAGGGGTGGCAAGCGGAACGCAGCCCCTTGCGGGCTCGCTTCGCTCGCCGCGCTCAGCACACTATTATATTCTCCCTCTATGGGTGTCGTGGACATCCACGGAGGGAGAATGTCGGGATTGTGGCGATCGGGATTCCGGCCTCTGTATTTCGACCGCCAAGATCCCGTCCAGCGGGATGTTGACCGCATCCCGCAGAATTGGGAGTACATATTATACAATGGTCTCTGTGATCCATCACAGATTGCATGATCGCCCAATATATTGTGTTTGTGTATCCAGCTAGGAAAGCATAGCACTCGTATGGTCCGGTCGCTCCTGTTGTGATAGGCTTCCATAAAGGGAGAATGCTCTTCACTGTCACAGAGTGATGCTGCATCCAGTGTTTTCTCTCATGTGACGGGGGGACAACAATTCCCCTTTGCGTCTGTGTTAATGGCAGCAGATAGCATAGGCTTCCAGCGCTCCTGAATGATCCTTCCCTGTAGCTACTATCCTTTGATTCCTTTTAGGGGAACATAATTGCAAAATTAAACTGATTTTACTTATCCTTATGAGATGGTGCTCCTAGATGCCCCTAAGAACTAGGCCACATGGGGAACCGTAGTCATGTAATGTCTTGAGTCTACCAAAGTACAATTCCTGGATATACAAGTCCATTGCGTTTAGCCTTTTCGATTGTAAGCTCGCAAGAGCAAGGCCCTTCTGCCCTCATATGCCTTTCCTTCTCTTTCTTACACTATCTTATACTCAGTACTCCCTTTGAAGGCACCTAACCCCTGGTTTTCTGTATATACCTTGTACTTGTCCTGTATTGTTTCAAACTGTAATAGGCCCTACACACTGGGTGATTTGTGCAAGTTGGACGATAATAGATATGAACTTTGAATAATATCGTCTAAACTGGCTTGCTATGTTTAACAATGAAAAACCAACGATGAACGACCGGGGGAACGTGCATCGTACATCATCATTGCCTCCAAACTAAACTATATAAACAACATATCTTCACCAAACCCAGCCAAATCTCATCCTAACCCTCTGTTCCACGCTCTCTATGTACCCCGTCAGAGTCGGCCTTAGGCATAGGCAAACTAGGCAAATGCTTAGGGCATTTGGTATGCTTAGGGGCATCAGCAGCTTCTGCTGATTAAAAGGATATATGGCATGCCTATATTCTGTGTGTGACTGTGGCTGTATCTGCATACGAAATGCTGCGTTGCAGTGTATTCCTGGAAATCACTGTAATGTAGCATTTCGTATGCAGGTACAGCCACAGTCACACACAGGATATAGGCATGCTGCATATTTTAATCAGCAGAAGCTACTTGTGCATCCTAGATACATAGTAATGCAAATAAGATGCATTATCAGAAACAAAAGGCGCCAGATGTTAGCAGAGCTACCAGCTGACTCATGCCAGACTTCTCCTGCAGAACTAGTGGCGGTGCTAGGGGGCACCAGCCAAAATCTTGCCTAGGGCATCATATTGGTTAGGGCCAGCTCTGTACCCCGTCTGTGTCATCCCTGTCTGTCTACCCCTCCCCTTTAGAATGTAAGCTCTCACGAGCAGGGCCCTCTCCCCTCATGTGCTTATCCTTTCTTTAATAATCTTCAACTGCACCAAATCCATCAGTCTTCTGCCACCTGATACTTATTCCAGTGGCATCTGCTGATGTAACTATGTTTATTTACCCTGTACTTATACTGTCATCAACTGTTTGATTATTTGTTTATGTACTCTGTAATTGGGTGCTGCGGAACCCATGTGGCGCCGTATAAATAAAGGATGATAATAATATATCATTCATATATTGTACTTAAATATTGCCCAGTGTGTAGGGCCTATTAGTGCTTTTTTCTTGTTTTGCTCATTTGATTATGTACACCGTAATCCCTTGTGGTGCCAAATAAATAGGATCATGATAATAACAATTGCTAGGGGTCAAGAAGTGAGCATAGCTCAATACAAAAGTGATTAAAAATATTATTTTTAAGGATGGTTAACTTTCATTAAAACATGTTATTTTTAGACTTTATTTTTTATTTTTTTATTTTTTTTAACACACCTGACGTAAATTTTTGTATCTCTTCTTTCCATCATGACTGTAATTAGGCAGTGAGCTAATGAAATGTCAGTTTTGTTCTCCAGAAGCACTTTGCTGCTATAAATACTTAGTTCACAATAGATAGGAAATGGGCAGTCCCAGAGTTATATTGAAGATCTCATTTAATCATCATTTGAGCTGTTATTTGTTACATTCCCCTGCAACCAATTAGCTTTGCTGACGAGCTGTGTCCAAATTGAGAAATCAGCATGCCGTTTGATGTTTGTGCTTTGATGCTCTCACAAAGGACCTGGATCTTGTGGTTTGAGAGGTTTCCCTGTGTCTGCTGGCTGTGCTGAGAAATCCAGATCTCTGCTGCTTTCAGGGTTCAGGCCACTGTTGGAGCTGTACAGAAGGAATTCTCCAGCGTTTAAGTGCACTGAACAAACGCTTTGTACTTATAAAGGAAGAAAGTAATCGAACTGTCCTTTTAGTGCAGAACAGGGTATTGCCACTACACTACTAGAGAGCTGCCAGTTGTTGTGTGAATGAATGTGGTTAATTCCTAGCTGAATAATGACCAGATCGAGGTAATGCTATCTTCCAAATTGTTATTGCTGGTACCTAAATGTGTTAGGTGATGTTATAAAAATATCAAATGCTCACATGTTTTGACCTATAAATTTGGCGTGACTTTACTTTAGGCTTTGTCAATAGGGCTTTTCTTACAGTCAAAGTACAACTCTTCTAAATGTAAGGTCCCATGCTTCATTATAATAGAAATATGTGCCGATCACAGTAGCTGTGTTTATTCAGGACACCGGACCTGGTAATTGATTTGATTGAGGAAGTCCAGTTCTACATTCATTTCCTGCTCCCGAGGAAATTATAGAGGACACGGCTTCTGTTGTGCGTGAATAGCGGGATGCTTGGGCCAAATCAGGGAGTGTACATCCAGTCAGACATTATTTGGGGGAGGGTAATATTTAATGTGCTTTGTTGCTTTCGATGCTCCGAATATGTGCTTGGAAAACCCCTGCATTCTCTGGAAATCACCAGGTACAAAGGACAAGTGCACTGTCCACATGGGATTTAGCACTACATTTAAAGCACTGTATAGTAAAATTTCCCAAACTCTGCAATTAAAGGCCAGGATATCCATGATTGACCACAGGGGACTCAGATTAGTACCTCCAGTCAATTTGATTTAATCATCTGAAATCAAGCATGGATACTGTATCCTTTAAAGCCTGAACTGTAATGGCAGAGTTTGGGAAACGCTGCAGTATAGGCATTGCTTTCTCTGGTTTCCAAATTATACTAGTGGGTCAGCATGTCTTGTGTTAGGATGTCCCGGTGAAGATAGTTGGGAAATTGTGCATATCCTTAGTAAGCCTATATCACAGTGTTTATTTGGAGAGTTGCATGTAGTCCTGCTCAGTGTATCAGCAACATATAAGGAAGGGGCTCATTTGCGCTCGCCACGCTGTCGGTATCCTGACAGCCGGCATACCGACAGAGGGAGAATAAATAGCGCGCCACCATGCCCGCAAGGGGCTCATTTGCGCTCTCCACACTGTCTGTATGCCGGCGGTCGGGCTCCCGGCGCCGGTATGCTGGTCGCCGGGAGCCGGCATACCATACTACACCCATTTCTCGGGTGGTCTTCAGTATGCTGACTGTCAGGATCCCTGCGCACAGTATACCGGCGCCGGAATCCCGACAGCCGGCATACCGACAGATTTTCTCCCTCGTGGGGGTCCACGACCCCCCTGGAGGGAGAATTTAAATTAAAAAAGGAGCTCATTTGCGCTCGCCACGCTGTTGGTATGCCGGCGGTCGGGCTCCCGGTGCCGGTATACCATACTACACCCACATTTCTCATGTGGTTGTGATGTGGTGAGACATGGGTGAGTGAGAATAGTGTGATAGTGTACTTCTACAGTCGGTACTGTCCTCAGACACTGTCACAGTGCTTGGAGCAGTTCTGTCCTTTGACAGTGCCACACTGCCTTGAGGGGGGGTGCTGTCCTCAGTGGTGCCAAGAGAGTGGGAAGAGGGCACAAATTACCTGAGCCCAGATCTGATGGAAGGGCCCTGGGCCCTCTCCCTCTTACCTGGCAGCAGCAGCTCTTCTCCTCAGCCCAGCACACGCTGCTGTGTACTGGGCTGCAGGTGCTTAAATACTATATATATTATAAAAAAATTTTCAGTATTCTTTTTCTCAAGGGTACATGACCACACCTCCTGTGATTAGAACACACCCCTCAGAGTACCTTGGCCCAGCCCGGCTCTCTACTGCCCTGGCTGTCCCCCATAGTAGTTGCGCATTTCTGACTGAAAACTGTATTACTGTTAGGGTATTGCCAGGATCTGGCATTGGAAGTATTGGGATAGGTCACCTTATTAGACCATTGCCTTCTATCATGCAGTGTCATGGTTTTGGAACAGCCTGGGACCTGACAGTTTGGTAATGCTGGAGCGGTAAAAAGGTAGCTGCTCAATCAATTTAGTAATACTTTTCAGGAGCATGAAGTGGAGGGGCTATTCTAAACAAGAAAAGCAAAGACATGTAAAAGCCAATTGCACCAAATAGCTTGGATATACAACCTCTCGACAAGTCCACAATGCGTATGACAAGAACAAACTCAAGCCCCTTCTTTAGAGCAAAACGAGAATGACCAATGTAGGTTGGTATACGGACAGCTGTCACCCCGTCTGCCTTTTAAGCATACAGGTCCCATCTGATCATGTTAAGGATCATACAGGAAAGCCTTATTTTAAAGTGTTTAATGCGCTTTGACACAGATTGCTCAAAAAATGAAAAATCTAGTGTATGGACCGGTATGCGTACACATGTTACACCCCTTCATGTCGGTCAGTTTCAACAGTGCCAGAAGTTCTAGTAGTTTCCATACATACCAGCATTATATTTAAGTACTTGACAAACATGCTTAATTAATGCACAATAGCCAAAATATAACGAAAGTCTACACAGTTGGACATACACACTTTCTGCTAATGGTTTCCTTAGCCGTTGTGTTTATGAAACGTGCATCAGCATTCAAGAGTTAGTTTCAGTGGGAATGCTCATTTTAAGTACATGGTACATGCTTCAGCGAAGCTTTGATATGTGTTAATGAACATACTTTGCACGCTCTGTTAAGTGCGAGGACAAAGTACAAGTTTTTCTTTTTTTTTCTTTTCACATTTTAACCAAGTTGTTTTTCAGCACTGGCAGTGCTGAGCCAAAGTCGCACCATGGTTCTGGAGCAGTGTTACATTCATGTCACAGCACTGGGATCTAGTAGTGTTGTTCTAGTCTAGCATCTGGCAGTGTCAGTGTTGTAGTAGCGTGTGCTCATTTTATCATTGTCCTCTGAGGCTCACTCCTTTATCATGCACTTGTGCCTTCTTTGGAAGCATGGCACCATCATTCCTTTGTTCTATCCAGTAAAGTAACTAGAACAAAGTCAATAATTCACTGAGGAAGCCGCCGAAGCCGGAGGGTAGGCGGAGAAATGCGTTTGTGGACTCACTGTGGTATTACCACATCATCATTTGCTGCTGCTGCCGTGACTGACTGAGCGCTCGTACCAGCGCTGGCTGTGCTGAGGAGAGCCGGGATCTATTGCAGCTGTCATCACGCTGTGCGGCTGCGGCTGTTTGAAGCAGTTATCAGGCATCCATAGCATTAAGGAGAAAAGCCCATACACCGGAGAGTGAGATACGGATCACAGTTATCATTTCCACTGGCTGGAAGGCTGGTATGCCTATAAGCATTGTGAGGAGAGGTATCCATTAGAGTACAGAGTGTACTGCACTCGTGGTGCATTGTGGATTCTCAGCTATTCAGACGGGGCTGTATATATACTGCCTATTTGTATAAACAGTTGATTATATACTAATAGCGATAAATGCTTAATCTAACAACATCAAGTCTGCTGTAAGGTATGGACGGTATTGAATATAACACAGGCTCAATATCTATATGACTAAAACGCTAAAAGCTGATCTCAAATTAACAGCTGCACCATCAATTATATCTATAGTGCACTAACAAACAACCTGCTTGAACTGTTGGATAAATTCCTCTGCTTTAAAATCTTTCTTGCTTAAACTAAAAAGTGCATGCGGACTTCTCTGCTTACCAATAAGGCTTAATGTGCTGTATAGAAAATCTAAGGAATTTACATCTTAGAGCCATATTAGGAGAATTATAGAGAGATAGGGCATGTGTTATTCTGGTTGGATAATTTTGAATGAATTGTTCTCTGTTGTGGAGATAATTTTAATATATTATATATTTTTTAGATTAAATTGATACTGGCCGGTATCTTAGTGTGATATCTCTATATATATATGTATAGGTGAAAAATATTTTTATATCTGTATTCTATATATAAATTATAAAGTAAAGGTTATCTTTTTATACAACGTGAAAAGCGCTGTCTCATTCTTTGTTCTAGTTTCTTTAAATTTTGGAACAACTGGGATCAGTGTCCCGAGACTAGCTGCTTTCACATTGTAGGTGACAGCGCCAGGTGTATATTTCTAAATCTCGGTAAAGTAACTGTTGCATTAAAGACTGAAGGTGCACTCACGCTATGTGTTGCTTTTTCTGTATCCTGTTTGGCTCTACCTTCTGCCTGCTCTTTGACCTACTGGCGATGGTTTCTTGGCATGGAAGCAGGGTAGAGCGGTATATACATTGGCTCTTGGTTCGTTTTTTGAGGTCACGTACATAAGACACATTATCTGCCTGCTAGTGCCATAGGCAGCAAAGTGCCCCAGGGGGAATTGAGGGACTATACTACTGGTGAGAAATGTAGGGTGCAAGTGGGTGTTTATATTTATAATGGGAAGAAATTATTATAATGAGGTGGGTGATAGAATGTAAACATGGATGTGTTTAATTTGCCGGCTGTCGGGATCCTGGCGGTCAGGATACCGACAGCCGACAACGCCACCATGAAGAGACGGGTGATGGAGTGAAATTCCTTGAAGGCACATTCTGCTAGAAGCATTGGTATCTGGCAGTGTCACAGAATTGGGTTATATAAGCACAGCTATGCCATATGTATTGGAAGATTAATATCGGTGTATAATTTTCATTGGTTTTGATTCATTGTTACTGTTCTCTGCAGTACTTCCCATTTGTCCTTATTGTCATAAATTTACTCCAAAAATAAATAAATAAAGGGCGATGTATTATATTTAAGTAGGTTTTGATAACATTAAATAAGCAAGCTCAAAGATTTTGAAAGCTCTTAGACCAGAGACAGTTGTTAGTGACTCTGGTAGATTTCTCCAGAACGGGGAGTTCTGTAGAAGAAGAAAGAGCAGTCATTCCTTATTGAATTTAGATGCCTTTACCCAGATTATAGAACCAGGTTTAATCTGGATTTGTTCAGAAAGATTTTTAAAGGATAACTCTGTATTCTAGGGTCAGTCAACCAAGATCTGAAAACGTTACTTGTTGGTTTTGCAGTCCTACAAGAAAATAGGATAATAGTGGTTTATTGTTGTAAGATACTGTTTCCATACTCTGTTTCTAGATGGACTTGTTAATCACTCAAACACTTTAGGCCTGATTCATTCCTGATTCCTGATGTCACATGTGGCCGCTGAGACCTGAAAAATGGCAGCTCTGAGCCTGCCTTTGCAACCCGGCTACGGAAGTAGGGGGGCTTCCACAAA